>NW_027555005.1:0-346138 GCF_964656455.1 Halichoerus grypus | reverse complement strand
GAGATCAAATAGCTAGCGTTCTAACTCGAAGAAACAACACTGTAGAGAAACCGTGTTTAGCTACCGTCGACCTCTCTGTGGGCGAGGCAGTTTAGGGTGTACTGTGGCTGAGAGCCTGGGGACGGTTTCAATATCGTAATATTAGGGAGAGACAGGCCGGTACAGAAGGCAGCTCTCAACTCACATCCTGGTTATGGGGCTAGTACCGTTGCCCTGGGTGTGTGTGCAGGCTTAAAGACAGCCACCTAACTCGAAGGAAAAACACGGTAGTGGATCCGTGCTTCAGCTAAAACAGCCGCTCCTGAGGGTGGAAGCATTTGGTTGTGTGCGTGCGTGAGAGGACTGCAAGGGAGTCCAAAGTTTCTGCGAGTGAGACTCAGGCCCCAGCAAAAGGCAGAACACGACTCCCCGTGTGTTTCCTTTAGCTAGCACTGCGGCCCTACTTTTGCATGGAAGTCTAATCGCTAGCGTTCTCCCTGGAAGAAACAACACGGTAGAGAAACCGTGCTTTAGCTACCATCCACCTCTCTGAGGGAGGAAGCACTTTCCAGGCTACCGTGGGTGAGAGCCTGAGGAACGGGTTCCTTACGTGAAACCGAGGGAGAAGGAGTCCGGGCCAGAAGGCGCCTCTCGACTCAGCTCTTGTTACCTGAAGCTAACACTTCGGCTCCATGTGTGCATAGGAATGCTAAGGGCTCCACACTGATTTGGCAGAAAGAAGCCGGTCAAGAAGCCCAGCTTCAGCTCATTCGCCTCTCCACAGGGTGGCAGCATTTTCAAGTCGGCTTGAGTGCAAACCTGGCGAAGGAGTCCCAGCAGAATTCGGAGGGAGAAATAAGCATGGGCAGAAGGCACCTCTCGACTCCACTCTTGTTTCGGGAAACTAGATCGGCTCTCCCGTGTGTGCGTGGAGTCCTCAGTGCCATCCACGCAACGCAAAGGAACAAAACTGTAGAGAACCCGTGCCTCAGCAAAGATCGCCCTTCCTGAGCGTCAACTTCATCTATTGTGTGTTTTTGTGAAAGCATGAGAAATGGAACCTAAACGTAACTCGGAGTGAGAAGCAGGCCTGGAAGGAAGGCTGCTGTCGACTCAGCTCTTGTTTGAGGAGATTAGCACTGCTGTACCCTGTGTGCCTGGATGCCTAGTTACCAGGCTACTAACACCAAGCATCAATCCTATAGAGTGACTGCGCTTGAGTTAACATTGCCGTTCCTGAAGCAGGAGGAATTTGACACTGCTCGTGTACGAGAGACCGGGCAAAGGGTCCCAGACGTGAAATGGAGTGAGAAACAGGCCGGTGCGGAAGGCAGCTCTCAAGTCACCTCTGGTTTATGAGGCTAGTCCCCTTGCCCCGGGGGTGCCTGCAGGCCTAAAGCCAACCACCTAACTCAAAGGAACAACTCTGTAGGGAATTCCTGCTTCGGCTAAAAGAGCCATGCCTCAGGGTGGACGCATTTTGATGTGTGCATGCGTGAGCGCAGTGCAAGTGAGTCCAAAACCTTTTTTCCTTGTGAGACCCAGGCCCGGAAGAACCCGTACTCCAGGCTCTCTCCCGTGGTGCACAGTGAACTGCTTTCTCCTTCAGAGAGGTGGACGGTAGCTAAAGCACGTTTTCTCTACACTGCCGTTCCATCCGGTGAGGTGCCTGGATATTCGACCTCCACACACCCGTGCAAGACGAATGCTAGTTTTATGGAACTAGAGCTCGTTGGAGAGGTGCCTTCTGCACAGGCCTGTTTCTCCCTCCGTGTTATGGATGCAACCCGTTCGCCAGGCTCTCTCCCGTGGTACACAGTAAACTGCTTTCTCCTTCAGACAGGTGGACGGTAGCCAAAGCGCGTTTTCTCTACACTCTTGCTGCTTTGAGGCCGGTGCCTGGATATTAGACCTCCACACACCCGTGCAAGAGCAATGCTGCTTTCATTAAACTGGAGCACGTTCGAGAGGTGCCTTCTGCACCGGCCTGTTTCTCCCTCCGTGTTATGTATGGAACCCGTTCCCCGGGCTCTCACCAGGCCTACACTGTAAACTGCTTTCTCCTTGAGAGAGGTAGACGGTAGCTAAAGCACGGTTCCTCTACACTGTTCTTCATTTGAGGGAGGTGCCTGGATATTAGACCTCCACACACCCGTGCAAGAGCAATGCTAGGTTTATGAAACTAGAGCTCGTTGGAGAGGTGCCTTCTGCACAGGCCTCTTTCTCGCTCCGTGTTATGTATGGAACCCGTTCCCCAGGCTCTCTCCCGTGGTACACAGTAAACTGCTTTCTCCTTCAGAGTGGTGGACTGTAGCTAAAGCACGTTTCCTCTACACTCTTGCTGCATCGAGGCCGGTGCCTGGATATTAGACCTCCACACACCCGTGCAAGAGCAATGCTGCTTTCATTAAACTAGAGCTCGTTCATGAGGTGCCTTCTGCACCGGCCTGTTTCTCCCTCTGTGTTATGTATGGAAAACGTTCCCCAGGCTCTCACCCGTGCTACACCGTAAACTGCTTTCTCCTTCAGAGAGGTGGACGGTAGCTAAAGCACCGTTTCTCTACACTGTTCTTCATATGAGGGAGGTGCCTGGATATTAGACCTCCACACACCCGTGCAAGAGCAATGCTAATTTTATGAAACTAGAGCTCGTTGGAGAGGTGCCTTCTGCACAGGCCTCTTTCTCCCTCCGTGTTATGTATGGAACCCGTTCTCCAGGCTCTCTCCCGTGGTGCACAGTGAATTGCTCTCTCCTTCAGAGAGGTGGACGGTAGCTAAAGCACGTTTTCTCTACACTGCCGTTCCATCCAGTGAGGTGCCTGGATATTAGACCTGCACACACCCGTGCAAGAGCAATGCTACTTTCATTAAACTAGAGCTCGTTCGAGAGATGCCTTCTGCACCGGCCTGTCTCTCCCTCCGTGTTATGTATGCAACCCGTTCCCCTGGCTCTCACCCGTGGTACACCGTAAACTGCTTTCTCCTTCAGAGAGGTGGACGGTAGCTAAAGCACCGTTTCTCTACACTGTTGCTACTTCGACGGAAGTCCCAGGAAATTAGACGTCCACACACCCGTGCAAGAGGAATGGTAGTTTTATGAAACTAGAGCTCGTTGGACGGGTGCTTTCTGCACCGGCCTGATTCTCCCTCCGTGTTATGCATGGAACCCGTTCCCCAGGCTCTCACCCATGGGACACCGTAAACTGCTTTCTCTTTTACAGACGTGGACGGTAGCTAAAGGACGGATTCTCTACACTGTCGTTCCTTCGTGGGAGGTGACTGGATATTGGACCTCCACACACCCTTGCAAGAGGAATGCTAGTTTCGTGAATCTAGAGCTGGTTCGAGAGGTGCCTTCTGCTACGGCCTGGTTCTGCCTCCGTGTTATGTATGGAACCCGTTTCCCTGCTCTCACCCGTGGTACACCGTAAACTCCTTTCTCCTTCAGAGAGGTGGACGGTAGCTAAAGCACGTTTTCTCTACACTGCCGTTCCTTCGAGTGAGGTGCCTGGATATGAGACCTGCACACACCCGTGCCAAAGGAATGCTACTTTCATGATACTAGAGCTGGTTCGAGAGGTGCCTTTTGCACCGGCCTCTTTCTGCCTCCCTGTTATGTATGCAAACCGTTCCCAGGCTCTCACCCGTGGGACTCCGTAAACTGCTTTAACCTTCAGAGAGGTGGACGGTAGCTAAAGCACCGTTTCTCTACACTGCTTACTTCGAGGGAGGTGCCGGAAAATTAGACCTCGCACACCCGTGGAACAGGAATTCTAGTTTTACGAAACTAGAGCTCGTTGGGACGTGACTTCTGCACAGGCCTCTTTCTCCCTCCGTGTTATGTATGGAACCCGTTTCCCAGGCTCTCACCCGTGGTACACGGTAAAGAGCTTTCTCCTTCAGAGATGTGGACGTTAGTGAAAGCAAGTTTTCTCTACACTCTTGCTACTTCGAGGGAGGTGCCTGGATATTAGACCTCCACACACCCGTGCAAAGAGAATGCTAGTTCATGAAACTAGAACTCCTTCGGCAGGTGCCTTCTGCACCAGCATATTTCTCCCTCTGTGTTAGGTATGGAACCCGTTCCCCAGGCTCTCAGCAGGGCTACACTGTAAACTGCTTTCACCTTCAGAGAGGTGGACGGTAGCTAAAGCACGGTTTCTCTACACTGTTCTTCATTTGAGGGAGGTGCCTGGATATTAGACCTCCACACACCCGTGCAAGAGGAATGCTAGTTTTATGAAACTAGAGCTCGTTGGAGAGGTGCCTTCTGCACAGGCCTCTTTCCCCCTCCGTGTTATGTATGGAACCCGTTCTCCAGGCCCCAGCGAAAGGCAGAACACGACTCCCCATGTGTTTCATCACGCTAGCACGGCAGCCCCACTTTTGCATGGAAGTCTAACAGCTAGTGTTCTAACTCGAAGAAACAACACTGTAGAGAAACCGTGCTTTAGCTACCGTCGACCTCTAGACGGAGGGAGCATTACACGGAGTACCGTGGCTGAGAGCCTGGGGAACGGGTTCCATACGTGAAACCAAGGGAGAAATAGGTCCGGGCAGAAGGCACCTCTGGACTCAGCTCTTGCTACCTGAAGCTAACACTACTGCCCCATGTGTGCTTGGAATGCTATGTGCTCGACACTGACTGGGAAGAAACAAGCCTGTCAAGAATCCCAGCTGCAGCTCATTCGCCTACCAGGCTACTAACACCAAGAATCAATGCTGCAGCGTTACTGCGCTTTAGCTAACATTGCCGTTCCTGAAGCCGCAGGAGTTGTATAGCGCTCGTGTATGAGAGACCGGGGAAAGGGTCCCAGACGTGAAATGGAGTGAGAAACAGGCCGGTGCGGAAGGCAGCTCTCAACTCACCTCTTGTTTATGAGGCTAGTCCCCTTGCCCCGGGGGTGCCTGCAGGCCATAAGCCAACCACCTAACTCAAAGGAACAACTCTGTAGGGAATTCCTGCTTCGGCTAAAAGAGCCATGCCTCAGGGTGGACGCATTGTGTGGTGTGCATGCGTGAGTGCACAGCAAGTGAGTCCAAAACCATTTTCCTTGTGAGACCCAGGCGCCGGAAGAAGCCAGAACACGACTCCCCACTTGCTCCATGAAACTAGTACTGCGGCCCCACTTTTGAATGGAAGTCTAATAGCTAGCTTTCTAACTCGAAGAAACAGCACTGTAGAGAAACCGTGCTTTAGCTACCGTCGACCTCTCTGTGGGCGAAGCAGTTTAGGGTGTACTGTGGCTGAGAGCCTGGGGACGGTTTCCATTTCGTAATATCGGGGGAGAGACAGGCCGGTACAAAAGGCAGCTCTCAACTGACTACATGGTTATGGGGCTAGTTCCGTTGCCCCGTGGGTGAGTGCAGGCTTAAAGACAACCACCTAACTCGAAAGAAAAACTCAGTACAGAATCTGTGCTTCAGCTAAAACAGCTACTCCTGAGGGTGGAAGCTTCTTTTGTGTGTGTGCGTGAGAGCACTGCAAGGGAGTCGCAAACCTAATTCGGAGGGAGCCTCAGGCAGCTGCAGAAAGCAGCACAGGACTCCTCACTTATTTCGTGAAGCCGGCACTGCGGCCCCTATTTGGCATGGAGATCAAATAGCTAGCGTTCTAACTCGAAGAAACAACACTGTAGAGAAACCGTGTTTAGCTACCGTCGACCTCTCTGTGGGCGAGGCAGTTTAGGGTGTACTGTGGCTGAGAGCCTGGGGACGGTTTCAATATCGTAATATTAGGGAGAGACAGGCCGGTACAGAAGGCAGCTCTCAACTCACATCCTGGTTATGGGGCTAGTACCGTTGCCCTGGGTGTGTGTGCAGGCTTAAAGACAGCCACCTAACTCGAAGGAAAAACACGGTAGTGGATCCGTGCTTCAGCTAAAACAGCCGCTCCTGAGGGTGGAAGCATTTGGTTGTGTGCGTGCGTGAGAGGACTGCAAGGGAGTCCAAAGTTTCTGCGAGTGAGACTCAGGCCCCAGCAAAAGGCAGAACACGACTCCCCGTGTGTTTCCTTTAGCTAGCACTGCGGCCCTACTTTTGCATGGAAGTCTAATCGCTAGCGTTCTCCCTGGAAGAAACAACACGGTAGAGAAACCGTGCTTTAGCTACCATCCACCTCTCTGAGGGAGGAAGCACTTTCCAGGCTACCGTGGGTGAGAGCCTGAGGAACGGGTTCCTTACGTGAAACCGAGGGAGAAGGAGTCCGGGCCAGAAGGCGCCTCTCGACTCAGCTCTTGTTACCTGAAGCTAACACTTCGGCTCCATGTGTGCATAGGAATGCTAAGGGCTCCACACTGATTTGGCAGAAAGAAGCCGGTCAAGAAGCCCAGCTTCAGCTCATTCGCCTCTCCACAGGGTGGCAGCATTTTCAAGTCGGCTTGAGTGCAAACCTGGCGAAGGAGTCCCAGCAGAATTCGGAGGGAGAAATAAGCATGGGCAGAAGGCACCTCTCGACTCCACTCTTGTTTCGGGAAACTAGATCGGCTCTCCCGTGTGTGCGTGGAGTCCTCAGTGCCATCCACGCAACGCAAAGGAACAAAACTGTAGAGAACCCGTGCCTCAGCAAAGATCGCCCTTCCTGAGCGTCAACTTCATCTATTGTGTGTTTTTGTGAAAGCATGAGAAATGGAACCTAAACGTAACTCGGAGTGAGAAGCAGGCCTGGAAGGAAGGCTGCTGTCGACTCAGCTCTTGTTTGAGGAGATTAGCACTGCTGTACCCTGTGTGCCTGGATGCCTAGTTACCAGGCTACTAACACCAAGCATCAATCCTATAGAGTGACTGCGCTTGAGTTAACATTGCCGTTCCTGAAGCAGGAGGAATTTGACACTGCTCGTGTACGAGAGACCGGGCAAAGGGTCCCAGACGTGAAATGGAGTGAGAAACAGGCCGGTGCGGAAGGCAGCTCTCAAGTCACCTCTGGTTTATGAGGCTAGTCCCCTTGCCCCGGGGGTGCCTGCAGGCCTAAAGCCAACCACCTAACTCAAAGGAACAACTCTGTAGGGAATTCCTGCTTCGGCTAAAAGAGCCATGCCTCAGGGTGGACGCATTTGGATGTGTGCATGCGTGAGCGCAGTGCAAGTGAGTCCAAAACCTTTTTTCCTTGTGAGACCCAGGCCCGGAAGAACCCGTACTCCAGGCTCTCTCCCGTGGTGCACAGTGAACTGCTTTCTCCTTCAGAGAGGTGGACGGTAGCTAAAGCACGTTTTCTCTACACTGCCGTTCCATCCGGTGAGGTGCCTGGATATTCGACCTCCACACACCCGTGCAAGACGAATGCTAGTTTTATGGAACTAGAGCTCGTTGGAGAGGTGCCTTCTGCACAGGCCTGTTTCTCCCTCCGTGTTATGGATGCAACCCGTTCGCCAGGCTCTCTCCCGTGGTACACAGTAAACTGCTTTCTCCTTCAGACAGGTGGACGGTAGCCAAAGCGCGTTTTCTCTACACTCTTGCTGCTTTGAGGCCGGTGCCTGGATATTAGACCTCCACACACCCGTGCAAGAGCAATGCTGCTTTCATTAAACTGGAGCACGTTCGAGAGGTGCCTTCTGCACCGGCCTGTTTCTCCCTCCGTGTTATGTATGGAACCCGTTCCCCGGGCTCTCACCAGGCCTACACTGTAAACTGCTTTCTCCTTGAGAGAGGTAGACGGTAGCTAAAGCACGGTTCCTCTACACTGTTCTTCATTTGAGGGAGGTGCCTGGATATTAGACCTCCACACACCCGTGCAAGAGCAATGCTAGGTTTATGAAACTAGAGCTCGTTGGAGAGGTGCCTTCTGCACAGGCCTCTTTCTCGCTCCGTGTTATGTATGGAACCCGTTCCCCAGGCTCTCTCCCGTGGTACACAGTAAACTGCTTTCTCCTTCAGAGTGGTGGACTGTAGCTAAAGCACGTTTCCTCTACACTCTTGCTGCATCGAGGCCGGTGCCTGGATATTAGACCTCCACACACCCGTGCAAGAGCAATGCTGCTTTCATTAAACTAGAGCTCGTTCATGAGGTGCCTTCTGCACCGGCCTGTTTCTCCTTCTGTGTTATGTATGGAAAACGTTCCCCAGGCTCTCACCCGTGCTACACCGTAAACTGCTTTCTCCTTCAGAGAGGTGGACGGTAGCTAAAGCACCGTTTCTCTACACTGTTCTTCATATGAGGGAGGTGCCTGGATATTAGACCTCCACACACCCGTGCAAGAGCAATGCTAATTTTATGAAACTAGAGCTCGTTGGAGAGGTGCCTTCTGCACAGGCCTCTTTCTCCCTCCGTGTTATGTATGGAACCCGTTCTCCAGGCTCTCTCCCGTGGTGCACAGTGAATTGCTCTCTCCTTCAGAGAGGTGGACGGTAGCTAAAGCACGTTTTCTCTACACTGCCGTTCCATCCAGTGAGGTGCCTGGATATTAGACCTGCACACACCCGTGCAAGAGCAATGCTACTTTCATTAAACTAGAGCTCGTTCGAGAGATGCCTTCTGCACCGGCCTGTCTCTCCCTCCGTGTTATGTATGCAACCCGTTCCCCTGGCTCTCACCCGTGGTACACCGTAAACTGCTTTCTCCTTCAGAGAGGTGGACGGTAGCTAAAGCACCGTTTCTCTACACTGTTGCTACTTCGACGGAAGTCCCAGGAAATTAGACGTCCACACACCCGTGCAAGAGGAATGGTAGTTTTATGAAACTAGAGCTCGTTGGACGGGTGCTTTCTGCACCGGCCTGATTCTCCCTCCGTGTTATGCATGGAACCCGTTCCCCAGGCTCTCACCCATGGGACACCGTAAACTGCTTTCTCTTTTACAGACGTGGACGGTAGCTAAAGGACGGATTCTCTACACTGTCGTTCCTTCGTGGGAGGTGACTGGATATTGGACCTCCACACACCCTTGCAAGAGGAATGCTAGTTTCGTGAATCTAGAGCTGGTTCGAGAGGTGCCTTCTGCTACGGCCTGGTTCTGCCTCCGTGTTATGTATGGAACCCGTTTCCCTGCTCTCACCCGTGGTACACCGTAAACTCCTTTCTCCTTCAGAGAGGTGGACGGTAGCTAAAGCACGTTTTCTCTACACTGCCGTTCCTTCGAGTGAGGTGCCTGGATATGAGACCTGCACACACCCGTGCCAAAGGAATGCTACTTTCATGATACTAGAGCTGGTTCGAGAGGTGCCTTTTGCACCGGCCTCTTTCTGCCTCCCTGTTATGTATGCAAACCGTTCCCAGGCTCTCACCCGTGGGACTCCGTAAACTGCTTTAACCTTCAGAGAGGTGGACGGTAGCTAAAGCACCGTTTCTCTACACTGCTTACTTCGAGGGAGGTGCCGGAAAATTAGACCTCGCACACCCGTGGAACAGGAATTCTAGTTTTACGAAACTAGAGCTCGTTGGGACGTGACTTCTGCACAGGCCTCTTTCTCCCTCCGTGTTATGTATGGAACCCGTTTCCCAGGCTCTCACCCGTGGTACACGGTAAAGAGCTTTCTCCTTCAGAGATGTGGACGTTAGTGAAAGCAAGTTTTCTCTACACTCTTGCTACTTCGAGGGAGGTGCCTGGATATTAGACCTCCACACACCCGTGCAAAGAGAATGCTAGTTCATGAAACTAGAACTCCTTCGGCAGGTGCCTTCTGCACCAGCATATTTCTCCCTCTGTGTTAGGTATGGAACCCGTTCCCCAGGCTCTCAGCAGGGCTACACTGTAAACTGCTTTCACCTTCAGAGAGGTGGACGGTAGCTAAAGCACGGTTTCTCTACACTGTTCTTCATTTGAGGGAGGTGCCTGGATATTAGACCTCCACACACCCGTGCAAGAGCAATGCTAGTTTTAGGAAACTAGAGCTCGCTGCAGAGGTGCCTTCTGCACAGGCCTCTTTCTCCCTCCGTGTTATGTATGGAACCCGTTCTCCAGGCTCTCTCCCGTGGTGCACAGTGAACTGCTTTCTCCTTCAGACAGGTGGACGGTAGCTAAAGCACGGTTCCTCTATACTGTTCTTCATTTGAGGGAGGTGCCTGGATATTAGACCTCCACACACCCGTGCAAGAGGAATGCTAGTTTTATGAAACTAGAGCTCGTTGGAGAGGTGCCTTCTGCACAGGCCTCTTTCCCCCTCCGTGTTATGTATGGAACCCGTTCTCCAGGCCCCAGCGAAAGGCAGAACACGACTCCCCATGTGTTTCATCACGCTAGCACGGCAGCCCCACTTTTGCATGGAAGTCTAACAGCTAGTGTTCTAACTCGAAGAAACAACACTGTAGAGAAACCGTGCTTTAGCTACCGTCGACCTCTAGACGGAGGAAGCATTACACGGAGTACCGTGGCTGAGAGCCTGGGGAACGGGTTCCATACGTGAAACCAAGGGAGAAATAGGTCCGGGCAGAAGGCACCTCTGGACTCAGCTCTTGCTACCTGAAGCTAACACTACTGCCCCATGTGTGCTTGGAATGCTATGTGCTCGACACTGACTGGGAAGAAACAAGCCTGTCAAGAATCCCAGCTGCAGCTCATTCGCCTACCAGGCTACTAACACCAAGAATCAATGCTGCAGCGTTACTGCGCTTTAGCTAACATTGCCGTTCCTGAAGCCGCAGGAGTTGTATAGCGCTCGTGTATGAGAGACCGGGGAAAGGGTCCCAGACGTGAAATGGAGTGAGAAACAGGCCGGTGCGGAAGGCAGCTCTCAACTCACCTCTTGTTTATGAGGCTAGTCCCCTTGCCCCGGGGGTGCCTGCAGGCCATAAGCCAACCACCTAACTCAAAGGAACAACTCTGTAGGGAATTCCTGCTTCGGCTAAAAGAGCCATGCCTCAGGGTGGACGCATTGTGTGGTGTGCATGCGTGAGTGCACAGCAAGTGAGTCCAAAACCATTTTCCTTGTGAGACCCAGGCGCCGGAAGAAGCCAGAACACGACTCCCCACTTGCTCCATGAAACTAGTACTGCGGCCCCACTTTTGAATGGAAGTCTAATAGCTAGCTTTCTAACTCGAAGAAACAGCACTGTAGAGAAACCGTGCTTTAGCTACCGTCGACCTCTCTGTGGGCGAAGCAGTTTAGGGTGTACTGTGGCTGAGAGCCTGGGGACGGTTTCCATTTCGTAATATCGGGGGAGAGACAGGCCGGTACAAAAGGCAGCTCTCAACTGACTACATGGTTATGGGGCTAGTTCCGTTGCCCCGTGGGTGTGTGCAGGCTTAAAGACAACCACCTAACTCGAAAGAAAAACTCAGTACAGAATCTGTGCTTCAGCTAAAACAGCTACTCCTGAGGGTGGAAGCTTCTTTTGTGTGTGTGCGTGAGAGCACTGCAAGGGAGTCGCAAACCTAATTCGGAGGGAGCCTCAGGCAGCTGCAGAAAGCAGCACAGGACTCCTCACTTATTTCGTGAAGCCGGCACTGCGGCCCCTATTTGGCATGGAGATCAAATAGCTAGCGTTCTAACTCGAAGAAACAACACTGTAGAGAAACCGTGTTTAGCTACCGTCGACCTCTCTGTGGGCGAGGCAGTTTAGGGTGTACTGTGGCTGAGAGCCTGGGGACGGTTTCAATATCGTAATATTAGGGAGAGACAGGCCGGTACAGAAGGCAGCTCTCAACTCACATCCTGGTTATGGGGCTAGTACCGTTGCCCTGGGTGTGTGTGCAGGCTTAAAGACAGCCACCTAACTCGAAGGAAAAACACGGTAGTGGATCCGTGCTTCAGCTAAAACAGCCGCTCCTGAGGGTGGAAGCATTTGGTTGTGTGCGTGCGTGAGAGGACTGCAAGGGAGTCCAAAGTTTCTGCGAGTGAGACTCAGGCCCCAGCAAAAGGCAGAACACGACTCCCCGTGTGTTTCCTTTAGCTAGCACTGCGGCCCTACTTTTGCATGGAAGTCTAATCGCTAGCGTTCTCCCTGGAAGAAACAACACGGTAGAGAAACCGTGCTTTAGCTACCATCCACCTCTCTGAGGGAGGAAGCACTTTCCAGGCTACCGTGGGTGAGAGCCTGAGGAACGGGTTCCTTACGTGAAACCGAGGGAGAAGGAGTCCGGGCCAGAAGGCGCCTCTCGACTCAGCTCTTGTTACCTGAAGCTAACACTTCGGCTCCATGTGTGCATAGGAATGCTAAGGGCTCCACACTGATTTGGCAGAAAGAAGCCGGTCAAGAAGCCCAGCTTCAGCTCATTCGCCTCTCCACAGGGTGGCAGCATTTTCAAGTCGGCTTGAGTGCAAACCTGGCGAAGGAGTCCCAGCAGAATTCGGAGGGAGAAATAAGCATGGGCAGAAGGCACCTCTCGACTCCACTCTTGTTTCGGGAAACTAGATCGGCTCTCCCGTGTGTGCGTGGAGTCCTCAGTGCCATCCACGCAACGCAAAGGAACAAAACTGTAGAGAACCCGTGCCTCAGCAAAGATCGCCCTTCCTGAGCGTCAACTTCATCTATTGTGTGTTTTTGTGAAAGCATGAGAAATGGAACCTAAACGTAACTCGGAGTGAGAAGCAGGCCTGGAAGGAAGGCTGCTGTCGACTCAGCTCTTGTTTGAGGAGATTAGCACTGCTGTACCCTGTGTGCCTGGATGCCTAGTTACCAGGCTACTAACACCAAGCATCAATCCTATAGAGTGACTGCGCTTGAGTTAACATTGCCGTTCCTGAAGCAGGAGGAATTTGACACTGCTCGTGTACGAGAGACCGGGCAAAGGGTCCCAGACGTGAAATGGAGTGAGAAACAGGCCGGTGCGGAAGGCAGCTCTCAAGTCACCTCTGGTTTATGAGGCTAGTACCCTTGCCCCGGGGGTGCCTGCAGGCCTATGGCCAACCACCTAACTCAAAGGAACAACTCTGTAGGGAATTCCTGCTTCGGCTAAAAGAGCCATGCCTCAGGGTGGACGCATTTTGATGTGTCCATGCGTGAGCGCAGTGCAAGTGAGTCCAAAACCTTTTTTCCTTGTGAGACCCAGGCCCGGAAGAACCCGTACTCCAGGCTCTCTCCCGTGGTGCACAGTGAACTGGTTTCTCCTTCAGAGAGGTGGACGGTAGCTAAAGCACGTTTTCTCTACACTGCCGTTCCATCCAGTGAGGTGCCTGGATATTCGACCTCCACACACCCGTGCAAGACGAATGCTAGTTTTATGGAACTAGAGCTCGTTGGAGAGGTGCCTTCTGCACAGGCCTGTTTCTCCCTCCGTGTTATGGATGCAACCCGTTCGCCAGGCTCTCTCCCGTGGTACACAGTAAACTGCTTTCTCCTTCAGACAGGTGGACGGTAGCCAAAGCGCGTTTTCTCTACACTCTTGCTGCTTTGAGGCCGGTGCCTGGATATTAGACCTCCACACACCCGTGCAAGAGCAATGCTGCTTTCATTAAACTGGAGCACGTTCGAGAGGTGCCTTCTGCACCGGCCTGTTTCTCCCTCCGTGTTATGTATGGAACCCGTTCCCCGGGCTCTCACCAGGCCTACACTGTAAACTGCTTTCTCCTTGAGAGAGGTAGACGGTAGCTAAAGCACGGTTCCTCTACACTGTTCTTCATTTGAGGGAGGTGCCTGGATATTAGACCTCCACACACCCGTGCAAGAGCAATGCTAGGTTTATGAAACTAGAGCTCGTTGGAGAGGTGCCTTCTGCACAGGCCTCTTTCTCGCTCCGTGTTATGTATGGAACCCGTTCCCCAGGCTCTCTCCCGTGGTACACAGTAAACTGCTTTCTCCTTCAGAGTGGTGGACTGTAGCTAAAGCACGTTTCCTCTACACTCTTGCTGCATCGAGGCCGGTGCCTGGATATTAGACCTCCACACACCCGTGCAAGAGCAATGCTGCTTTCATTAAACTAGAGCTCGTTGGAGAGGTGCCTACTGCACCGGCCTGTTTCTCCCTCTGTGTTATGTATGGAAAACGTTCCCCAGGCTCTCACCCGTGCTACACCGTAAACTGCTTTCTCCTTCAGAGAGGTGGACGGTAGCTAAAGCACCGTTTCTCTACACTGTTCTTCATATGAGGGAGGTGCCTGGATATTAGACCTCCACACACCCGTGCAAGAGCAATGCTAATTTTATGAAACTAGAGCTCGTTGGAGAGGTGCCTTCTGCACAGGCCTCTTTCTCCCTCCGTGTTATGTATGGAACCCGTTCTCCAGGCTCTCTCCCGTGGTGCACAGTGAATTGCTCTCTCCTTCAGAGAGGTGGACGGTAGCTAAAGCACGTTTTCTCTACACTGCCGTTCCATCCAGTGAGGTGCCTGGATATTAGACCTGCACACACCCGTGCAAGAGCAATGCTACTTTCATTAAACTAGAGCTCGTTCGAGAGATGCCTTCTGCACCGGCCTGTCTCTCCCTCCGTGTTATGTATGCAACCCGTTCCCCTGGCTCTCACCCGTGGTACACCGTAAACTGCTTTCTCCTTCAGAGAGGTGGACGGTAGCTAAAGCACCGTTTCTCTACACTGTTGCTACTTCGACGGAAGTCCCAGGAAATTAGACGTCCACACACCCGTGCAAGAGGAATGGTAGTTTTATGAAACTAGAGCTCGTTGGACGGGTGCTTTCTGCACCGGCCTGATTCTCCCTCCGTGTTATGCATGGAACCCGTTCCCCAGGCTCTCACCCATGGGACACCGTAAACTGCTTTCTCTTTTACAGACGTGGACGGTAGCTAAAGGACGGATTCTCTACACTGTCGTTCCTTCGTGGGAGGTGACTGGATATTGGACCTCCACACACCCTTGCAAGAGGAATGCTAGTTTCGTGAATCTAGAGCTGGTTCGAGAGGTGCCTTCTGCTACGGCCTGGTTCTGCCTCCGTGTTATGTATGGAACCCGTTTCCCTGCTCTCACCCGTGGTACACCGTAAACTCCTTTCTCCTTCAGAGAGGTGGACGGTAGCTAAAGCACGTTTTCTCTACACTGCCGTTCCTTCGAGTGAGGTGCCTGGATATGAGACCTGCACACACCCGTGCCAAAGGAATGCTACTTTCATGATACTAGAGCTGGTTCGAGAGGTGCCTTTTGCACCGGCCTCTTTCTGCCTCCCTGTTATGTATGCAAACCGTTCCCAGGCTCTCACCCGTGGGACTCCGTAAACTGCTTTAACCTTCAGAGAGGTGGACGGTAGCTAAAGCACCGTTTCTCTACACTGCTTACTTCGAGGGAGGTGCCGGAAAATTAGACCTCGCACACCCGTGGAACAGGAATTCTAGTTTTACGAAACTAGAGCTCGTTGGGACGTGACTTCTGCACAGGCCTCTTTCTCCCTCCGTGTTATGTATGGAACCCGTTTCCCAGGCTCTCACCCGTGGTACACGGTAAAGAGCTTTCTCCTTCAGAGATGTGGACGTTAGTGAAAGCAAGTTTTCTCTACACTCTTGCTACTTCGAGGGAGGTGCCTGGATATTAGACCTCCACACACCCGTGCAAAGAGAATGCTAGTTCATGAAACTAGAACTCCTTCGGCAGGTGCCTTCTGCACCAGCATATTTCTCCCTCTGTGTTAGGTATGGAACCCGTTCCCCAGGCTCTCAGCAGGGCTACACTGTAAACTGCTTTCACCTTCAGAGAGGTGGACGGTAGCTAAAGCACGGTTTCTCTACACTGTTCTTCATTTGAGGGAGGTGCCTGGATATTAGACCTCCACACACCCGTGCAAGAGCAATGCTAGTTTTATGAAACTAGAGCTCGCTGCAGAGGTGCCTTCTGCACAGGCCTCTTTCTCCCTCCGTGTTATGTATGGAACCCGTTCTCCAGGCTCTCTCCCGTGGTGCACAGTGAACTGCTTTCTCCTTCAGACAGGTGGACGGTAGCTAAAGCACGGTTCCTCTATACTGTTCTTCATTTGAGGGAGGTGCCTGGATATTAGACCTCCACACACCCGTGCAAGAGGAATGCTAGTTTTATGAAACTAGAGCTCGTTGGAGAGGTGCCTTCTGCACAGGCCTCTTTCCCCCTCCGTGTTATGTATGGAACCCGTTCTCCAGGCCCCAGCGAAAGGCAGAACACGACTCCCCATGTGTTTCATCACGCTAGCACGGCAGCCCCACTTTTGCATGGAAGTCTAACAGCTAGTGTGCTAACTCGAAGAAACAACACTGTAGAGAAACCGTGCTTTAGCTACCGTCGACCTCTAGACGGAGGAAGCATTACACGGAGTACCGTGGCTGAGAGCCTGGGGAACGGGTTCCATACGTGAAACCAAGGGAGAAATAGGTCCGGGCAGAAGGCACCTCTGGACTCAGCTCTTGCTACCTGAAGCTAACACTACTGCCCCATGTGTGCTTGGAATGCTATGTGCTCGACACTGACTGGGAAGAAACAAGCCTGTCAAGAATCCCAGCTGCAGCTCATTCGCCTACCAGGCTACTAACACCAAGAATCAATGCTGCAGCGTTACTGCGCTTTAGCTAACATTGCCGTTCCTGAAGCCGCAGGAGTTGTATAGCGCTCGTGTATGAGAGACCGGGGAAAGGGTCCCAGACGTGAAATGGAGTGAGAAACAGGCCGGTGCGGAAGGCAGCTCTCAACTCACCTCTTGTTTATGAGGCTAGTCCCCTTGCCCCGGGGGTGCCTGCAGGCCATAAGCCAACCACCTAACTCAAAGGAACAACTCTGTAGGGAATTCCTGCTTCGGCTAAAAGAGCCATGCCTCAGGGTGGACGCATTGTGTGGTGTGCATGCGTGAGTGCACAGCAAGTGAGTCCAAAACCATTTTCCTTGTGAGACCCAGGCGCCGGAAGAAGCCAGAACACGACTCCCCACTTGCTCCATGAAACTAGTACTGCGGCCCCACTTTTGAATGGAAGTCTAATAGCTAGCTTTCTAACTCGAAGAAACAGCACTGTAGAGAAACCGTGCTTTAGCTACCGTCGACCTCTCTGTGGGCGAAGCAGTTTAGGGTGTACTGTGGCTGAGAGCCTGGGGACGGTTTCCATTTCGTAATATCGGGGGAGAGACAGGCCGGTACAAAAGGCAGCTCTCAACTGACTACATGGTTATGGGGCTAGTTCCGTTGCCCCGTGGGTGTGTGCAGGCTTAAAGACAACCACCTAACTCGAAAGAAAAACTCAGTACAGAATCTGTGCTTCAGCTAAAACAGCTACTCCTGAGGGTGGAAGCTTCTTTTGTGTGTGTGCGTGAGAGCACTGCAAGGGAGTCGCAAACCTAATTCGGAGGGAGCCTCAGGCAGCTGCAGAAAGCAGCACAGGACTCCTCACTTATTTCGTGAAGCCGGCACTGCGGCCCCTATTTGGCATGGAGATCAAATAGCTAGCGTTCTAACTCGAAGAAACAACACTGTAGAGAAACCGTGTTTAGCTACCGTCGACCTCTCTGTGGGCGAGGCAGTTTAGGGTGTACTGTGGCTGAGAGCCTGGGGACGGTTTCAATATCGTAATATTAGGGAGAGACAGGCCGGTACAGAAGGCAGCTCTCAACTCACATCCTGGTTATGGGGCTAGTACCGTTGCCCTGGGTGTGTGTGCAGGCTTAAAGACAGCCACCTAACTCGAAGGAAAAACACGGTAGTGGATCCGTGCTTCAGCTAAAACAGCCGCTCCTGAGGGTGGAAGCATTTGGTTGTGTGCGTGCGTGAGAGGACTGCAAGGGAGTCCAAAGTTTCTGCGAGTGAGACTCAGGCCCCAGCAAAAGGCAGAACACGACTCCCCGTGTGTTTCCTTTAGCTAGCACTGCGGCCCTACTTTTGCATGGAAGTCTAATCGCTAGCGTTCTCCCTGGAAGAAACAACACGGTAGAGAAACCGTGCTTTAGCTACCATCCACCTCTCTGAGGGAGGAAGCACTTTCCAGGCTACCGTGGGTGAGAGCCTGAGGAACGGGTTCCTTACGTGAAACCGAGGGAGAAGGAGTCCGGGCCAGAAGGCGCCTCTCGACTCAGCTCTTGTTACCTGAAGCTAACACTTCGGCTCCATGTGTGCATAGGAATGCTAAGGGCTCCACACTGATTTGGCAGAAAGAAGCCGGTCAAGAAGCCCAGCTTCAGCTCATTCGCCTCTCCACAGGGTGGCAGCATTTTCAAGTCGGCTTGAGTGCAAACCTGGCGAAGGAGTCCCAGCAGAATTCGGAGGGAGAAATAAGCATGGGCAGAAGGCACCTCTCGACTCCACTCTTGTTTCGGGAAACTAGATCGGCTCTCCCGTGTGTGCGTGGAGTCCTCAGTGCCATCCACGCAACGCAAAGGAACAAAACTGTAGAGAACCCGTGCCTCAGCAAAGATCGCCCTTCCTGAGCGTCAACTTCATCTATTGTGTGTTTTTGTGAAAGCATGAGAAATGGAACCTAAACGTAACTCGGAGTGAGAAGCAGGCCTGGAAGGAAGGCTGCTGTCGACTCAGCTCTTGTTTGAGGAGATTAGCACTGCTGTACCCTGTGTGCCTGGATGCCTAGTTACCAGGCTACTAACACCAAGCATCAATCCTATAGAGTGACTGCGCTTGAGTTAACATTGCCGTTCCTGAAGCAGGAGGAATTTGACACTGCTCGTGTACGAGAGACCGGGCAAAGGGTCCCAGACGTGAAATGGAGTGAGAAACAGGCCGGTGCGGAAGGCAGCTCTCAAGTCACCTCTGGTTTATGAGGCTAGTCCCCTTGCCCCGGGGGTGCCTGCAGGCCTAAAGCCAACCACCTAACTCAAAGGAACAACTCTGTAGGGAATTCCTGCTTCGGCTAAAAGAGCCATGCCTCAGGGTGGACGCATTTGGATGTGTGCATGCGTGAGCGCAGTGCAAGTGAGTCCAAAACCTTTTTTCCTTGTGAGACCCAGGCCCGGAAGAACCCGTACTCCAGGCTCTCTCCCGTGGTGCACAGTGAACTGCTTTCTCCTTCAGAGAGGTGGACGGTAGCTAAAGCACGTTTTCTCTACACTGCCGTTCCATCCGGTGAGGTGCCTGGATATTCGACCTCCACACACCCGTGCAAGACGAATGCTAGTTTTATGGAACTAGAGCTCGTTGGAGAGGTGCCTTCTGCACAGGCCTGTTTCTCCCTCCGTGTTATGGATGCAACCCGTTCGCCAGGCTCTCTCCCGTGGTACACAGTAAACTGCTTTCTCCTTCAGACAGGTGGACGGTAGCCAAAGCGCGTTTTCTCTACACTCTTGCTGCTTTGAGGCCGGTGCCTGGATATTAGACCTCCACACACCCGTGCAAGAGCAATGCTGCTTTCATTAAACTGGAGCACGTTCGAGAGGTGCCTTCTGCACCGGCCTGTTTCTCCCTCCGTGTTATGTATGGAACCCGTTCCCCGGGCTCTCACCAGGCCTACACTGTAAACTGCTTTCTCCTTGAGAGAGGTAGACGGTAGCTAAAGCACGGTTCCTCTACACTGTTCTTCATTTGAGGGAGGTGCCTGGATATTAGACCTCCACACACCCGTGCAAGAGCAATGCTAGGTTTATGAAACTAGAGCTCGTTGGAGAGGTGCCTTCTGCACAGGCCTCTTTCTCGCTCCGTGTTATGTATGGAACCCGTTCCCCAGGCTCTCTCCCGTGGTACACAGTAAACTGCTTTCTCCTTCAGAGTGGTGGACTGTAGCTAAAGCACGTTTCCTCTACACTCTTGCTGCATCGAGGCCGGTGCCTGGATATTAGACCTCCACACACCCGTGCAAGAGCAATGCTGCTTTCATTAAACTAGAGCTCGTTCATGAGGTGCCTTCTGCACCGGCCTGTTTCTCCCTCTGTGTTATGTATGGAAAACGTTCCCCAGGCTCTCACCCGTGCTACACCGTAAACTGCTTTCTCCTTCAGAGAGGTGGACGGTAGCTAAAGCACCGTTTCTCTACACTGTTCTTCATATGAGGGAGGTGCCTGGATATTAGACCTCCACACACCCGTGCAAGAGCAATGCTAATTTTATGAAACTAGAGCTCGTTGGAGAGGTGCCTTCTGCACAGGCCTCTTTCTCCCTCCGTGTTATGTATGGAACCCGTTCTCCAGGCTCTCTCCCGTGGTGCACAGTGAATTGCTCTCTCCTTCAGAGAGGTGGACGGTAGCTAAAGCACGTTTTCTCTACACTGCCGTTCCATCCAGTGAGGTGCCTGGATATTAGACCTGCACACACCCGTGCAAGAGCAATGCTACTTTCATTAAACTAGAGCTCGTTCGAGAGATGCCTTCTGCACCGGCCTGTCTCTCCCTCCGTGTTATGTATGCAACCCGTTCCCCTGGCTCTCACCCGTGGTACACCGTAAACTGCTTTCTCCTTCAGAGAGGTGGACGGTAGCTAAAGCACCGTTTCTCTACACTGTTGCTACTTCGACGGAAGTCCCAGGAAATTAGACGTCCACACACCCGTGCAAGAGGAATGGTAGTTTTATGAAACTAGAGCTCGTTGGACGGGTGCTTTCTGCACCGGCCTGATTCTCCCTCCGTGTTATGCATGGAACCCGTTCCCCAGGCTCTCACCCATGGGACACCGTAAACTGCTTTCTCTTTTACAGACGTGGACGGTAGCTAAAGGACGGATTCTCTACACTGTCGTTCCTTCGTGGGAGGTGACTGGATATTGGACCTCCACACACCCTTGCAAGAGGAATGCTAGTTTCGTGAATCTAGAGCTGGTTCGAGAGGTGCCTTCTGCTACGGCCTGGTTCTGCCTCCGTGTTATGTATGGAACCCGTTTCCCTGCTCTCACCCGTGGTACACCGTAAACTCCTTTCTCCTTCAGAGAGGTGGACGGTAGCTAAAGCACGTTTTCTCTACACTGCCGTTCCTTCGAGTGAGGTGCCTGGATATGAGACCTGCACACACCCGTGCCAAAGGAATGCTACTTTCATGATACTAGAGCTGGTTCGAGAGGTGCCTTTTGCACCGGCCTCTTTCTGCCTCCCTGTTATGTATGCAAACCGTTCCCAGGCTCTCACCCGTGGGACTCCGTAAACTGCTTTAACCTTCAGAGAGGTGGACGGTAGCTAAAGCACCGTTTCTCTACACTGCTTACTTCGAGGGAGGTGCCGGAAAATTAGACCTCGCACACCCGTGGAACAGGAATTCTAGTTTTACGAAACTAGAGCTCGTTGGGACGTGACTTCTGCACAGGCCTCTTTCTCCCTCCGTGTTATGTATGGAACCCGTTTCCCAGGCTCTCACCCGTGGTACACGGTAAAGAGCTTTCTCCTTCAGAGATGTGGACGTTAGTGAAAGCAAGTTTTCTCTACACTCTTGCTACTTCGAGGGAGGTGCCTGGATATTAGACCTCCACACACCCGTGCAAAGAGAATGCTAGTTCATGAAACTAGAACTCCTTCGGCAGGTGCCTTCTGCACCAGCATATTTCTCCCTCTGTGTTAGGTATGGAACCCGTTCCCCAGGCTCTCAGCAGGGCTACACTGTAAACTGCTTTCACCTTCAGAGAGGTGGACGGTAGCTAAAGCACGGTTTCTCTACACTGTTCTTCATTTGAGGGAGGTGCCTGGATATTAGACCTCCACACACCCGTGCAAGAGCAATGCTAGTTTTATGAAACTAGAGCTCGCTGCAGAGGTGCCTTCTGCACAGGCCTCTTTCTCCCTCCGTGTTATGTATGGAACCCGTTCTCCAGGCTCTCTCCCGTGGTGCACAGTGAACTGCTTTCTCCTTCAGACAGGTGGACGGTAGCTAAAGCACGGTTCCTCTATACTGTTCTTCATTTGAGGGAGGTGCCTGGATATTAGACCTCCACACACCCGTGCAAGAGGAATGCTAGTTTTATGAAACTAGAGCTCGTTGGAGAGGTGCCTTCTGCACAGGCCTCTTTCCCCCTCCGTGTTATGTATGGAACCCGTTCTCCAGGCCCCAGCGAAAGGCAGAACACGACTCCCCATGTGTTTCATCACGCTAGCACGGCAGCCCCACTTTTGCATGGAAGTCTAACAGCTAGTGTTCTAACTCGAAGAAACAACACTGTAGAGAAACCGTGCTTTAGCTACCGTCGACCTCTAGACGGAGGAAGCATTACACGGAGTACCGTGGCTGAGAGCCTGGGGAACGGGTTCCATACGTGAAACCAAGGGAGAAATAGGTCCGGGCAGAAGGCACCTCTGGACTCAGCTCTTGCTACCTGAAGCTAACACTACTGCCCCATGTGTGCTTGGAATGCTATGTGCTCGACACTGACTGGGAAGAAACAAGCCTGTCAAGAATCCCAGCTGCAGCTCATTCGCCTACCAGGCTACTAACACCAAGAATCAATGCTGCAGCGTTACTGCGCTTTAGCTAACATTGCCGTTCCTGAAGCCGCAGGAGTTGTATAGCGCTCGTGTATGAGAGACCGGGGAAAGGGTCCCAGACGTGAAATGGAGTGAGAAACAGGCCGGTGCGGAAGGCAGCTCTCAACTCACCTCTTGTTTATGAGGCTAGTCCCCTTGCCCCGGGGGTGCCTGCAGGCCATAAGCCAACCACCTAACTCAAAGGAACAACTCTGTAGGGAATTCCTGCTTCGGCTAAAAGAGCCATGCCTCAGGGTGGACGCATTGTGTGGTGTGCATGCGTGAGTGCACAGCAAGTGAGTCCAAAACCATTTTCCTTGTGAGACCCAGGCGCCGGAAGAAGCCAGAACACGACTCCCCACTTGCTCCATGAAACTAGTACTGCGGCCCCACTTTTGAATGGAAGTCTAATAGCTAGCTTTCTAACTCGAAGAAACAGCACTGTAGAGAAACCGTGCTTTAGCTACCGTCGACCTCTCTGTGGGCGAAGCAGTTTAGGGTGTACTGTGGCTGAGAGCCTGGGGACGGTTTCCATTTCGTAATATCGGGGGAGAGACAGGCCGGTACAAAAGGCAGCTCTCAACTGACTACATGGTTATGGGGCTAGTTCCGTTGCCCCGTGGGTGTGTGCAGGCTTAAAGACAACCACCTAACTCGAAAGAAAAACTCAGTACAGAATCTGTGCTTCAGCTAAAACAGCTACTCCTGAGGGTGGAAGCTTCTTTTGTGTGTGTGCGTGAGAGCACTGCAAGGGAGTCGCAAACCTAATTCGGAGGGAGCCTCAGGCAGCTGCAGAAAGCAGCACAGGACTCCTCACTTATTTCGTGAAGCCGGCACTGCGGCCCCTATTTGGCATGGAGATCAAATAGCTAGCGTTCTAACTCGAAGAAACAACACTGTAGAGAAACCGTGTTTAGCTACCGTCGACCTCTCTGTGGGCGAGGCAGTTTAGGGTGTACTGTGGCTGAGAGCCTGGGGACGGTTTCAATATCGTAATATTAGGGAGAGACAGGCCGGTACAGAAGGCAGCTCTCAACTCACATCCTGGTTATGGGGCTAGTACCGTTGCCCTGGGTGTGTGTGCAGGCTTAAAGACAGCCACCTAACTCGAAGGAAAAACACGGTAGTGGATCCGTGCTTCAGCTAAAACAGCCGCTCCTGAGGGTGGAAGCATTTGGTTGTGTGCGTGCGTGAGAGGACTGCAAGGGAGTCCAAAGTTTCTGCGAGTGAGACTCAGGCCCCAGCAAAAGGCAGAACACGACTCCCCGTGTGTTTCCTTTAGCTAGCACTGCGGCCCTACTTTTGCATGGAAGTCTAATCGCTAGCGTTCTCCCTGGAAGAAACAACACGGTAGAGAAACCGTGCTTTAGCTACCATCCACCTCTCTGAGGGAGGAAGCACTTTCCAGGCTACCGTGGGTGAGAGCCTGAGGAACGGGTTCCTTACGTGAAACCGAGGGAGAAGGAGTCCGGGCCAGAAGGCGCCTCTCGACTCAGCTCTTGTTACCTGAAGCTAACACTTCGGCTCCATGTGTGCATAGGAATGCTAAGGGCTCCACACTGATTTGGCAGAAAGAAGCCGGTAAAGAAGCCCAGCTTCAGCTCATTCGCCTCTCCACAGGGTGGCAGCATTTTCAAGTCGGCTTGAGTGCAAACCTGGCGAAGGAGTCCCAGCAGAATTCGGAGGGAGAAATAAGCATGGGCAGAAGGCACCTCTCGACTCCACTCTTGTTTCGGGAAACTAGATCGGCTCTCCCGTGTGTGCGTGGAGTCCTCAGTGCCATCCACGCAACGCAAAGGAACAAAACTGTAGAGAACCCGTGCCTCAGCAAAGATCGCCCTTCCTGAGCGTCAACTTCATCTATTGTGTGTTTTTGTGAAAGCATGAGAAATGGAACCTAAACGTAACTCGGAGTGAGAAGCAGGCCTGGAAGGAAGGCTGCTGTCGACTCAGCTCTTGTTTGAGGAGATTAGCACTGCTGTACCCTGTGTGCCTGGATGCCTAGTTACCAGGCTACTAACACCAAGCATCAATCCTATAGAGTGACTGCGCTTGAGTTAACATTGCCGTTCCTGAAGCAGGAGGAATTTGACACTGCTCGTGTACGAGAGACCGGGCAAAGGGTCCCAGACGTGAAATGGAGTGAGAAACAGGCCGGTGCGGAAGGCAGCTCTCAAGTCACCTCTGGTTTATGAGGCTAGTCCCCTTGCCCCGGGGGTGCCTGCAGGCCTAAAGCCAACCACCTAACTCAAAGGAACAACTCTGTAGGGAATTCCTGCTTCGGCTAAAAGAGCCATGCCTCAGGGTGGACGCATTTGGATGTGTGCATGCGTGAGCGCAGTGCAAGTGAGTCCAAAACCTTTTTTCCTTGTGAGACCCAGGCCCGGAAGAACCCGTACTCCAGGCTCTCTCCCGTGGTGCACAGTGAACTGCTTTCTCCTTCAGAGAGGTGGACGGTAGCTAAAGCACGTTTTCTCTACACTGCCGTTCCATCCGGTGAGGTGCCTGGATATTCGACCTCCACACACCCGTGCAAGACGAATGCTAGTTTTATGGAACTAGAGCTCGTTGGAGAGGTGCCTTCTGCACAGGCCTGTTTCTCCCTCCGTGTTATGGATGCAACCCGTTCGCCAGGCTCTCTCCCGTGGTACACAGTAAACTGCTTTCTCCTTCAGACAGGTGGACGGTAGCCAAAGCGCGTTTTCTCTACACTCTTGCTGCTTTGAGGCCGGTGCCTGGATATTAGACCTCCACACACCCGTGCAAGAGCAATGCTGCTTTCATTAAACTGGAGCACGTTCGAGAGGTGCCTTCTGCACCGGCCTGTTTCTCCCTCCGTGTTATGTATGGAACCCGTTCCCCGGGCTCTCACCAGGCCTACACTGCAAACTGCTTTCTCCTTGAGAGAGGTAGACGGTAGCTAAAGCACGGTTCCTCTACACTGTTCTTCATTTGAGGGAGGTGCCTGGATATTAGACCTCCACACACCCGTGCAAGAGCAATGCTAGGTTTATGAAACTAGAGCTCGTTGGAGAGGTGCCTTCTGCACAGGCCTCTTTCTCGCTCCGTGTTATGTATGGAACCCGTTCCCCAGGCTCTCTCCCGTGGTACACAGTAAACTGCTTTCTCCTTCAGAGTGGTGGACTGTAGCTAAAGCACGTTTCCTCTACACTCTTGCTGCATCGAGGCCGGTGCCTGGATATTAGACCTCCACACACCCGTGCAAGAGCAATGCTGCTTTCATTAAACTAGAGCTCGTTCATGAGGTGCCTTCTGCACCGGCCTGTTTCTCCCTCTGTGTTATGTATGGAAAACGTTCCCCAGGCTCTCACCCGTGCTACACCGTAAACTGCTTTCTCCTTCAGAGAGGTGGACGGTAGCTAAAGCACCGTTTCTCTACACTGTTCTTCATATGAGGGAGGTGCCTGGATATTAGACCTCCACACACCCGTGCAAGAGCAATGCTAATTTTATGAAACTAGAGCTCGTTGGAGAGGTGCCTTCTGCACAGGCCTCTTTCTCCCTCCGTGTTATGTATGGAACCCGTTCTCCAGGCTCTCTCCCGTGGTGCACAGTGAATTGCTCTCTCCTTCAGAGAGGTGGACGGTAGCTAAAGCACGTTTTCTCTACACTGCCGTTCCATCCAGTGAGGTGCCTGGATATTAGACCTGCACACACCCGTGCAAGAGCAATGCTACTTTCATTAAACTAGAGCTCGTTCGAGAGATGCCTTCTGCACCGGCCTGTCTCTCCCTCCGTGTTATGTATGCAACCCGTTCCCCTGGCTCTCACCCGTGGTACACCGTAAACTGCTTTCTCCTTCAGAGAGGTGGACGGTAGCTAAAGCACCGTTTCTCTACACTGTTGCTACTTCGACGGAAGTCCCAGGAAATTAGACGTCCACACACCCGTGCAAGAGGAATGGTAGTTTTATGAAACTAGAGCTCGTTGGACGGGTGCTTTCTGCACCGGCCTGATTCTCCCTCCGTGTTATGCATGGAACCCGTTCCCCAGGCTCTCACCCATGGGACACCGTAAACTGCTTTCTCTTTTACAGACGTGGACGGTAGCTAAAGGACGGATTCTCTACACTGTCGTTCCTTCGTGGGAGGTGACTGGATATTGGACCTCCACACACCCTTGCAAGAGGAATGCTAGTTTCGTGAATCTAGAGCTGGTTCGAGAGGTGCCTTCTGCTACGGCCTGGTTCTGCCTCCGTGTTATGTATGGAACCCGTTTCCCTGCTCTCACCCGTGGTACACCGTAAACTCCTTTCTCCTTCAGAGAGGTGGACGGTAGCTAAAGCACGTTTTCTCTACACTGCCGTTCCTTCGAGTGAGGTGCCTGGATATGAGACCTGCACACACCCGTGCCAAAGGAATGCTACTTTCATGATACTAGAGCTGGTTCGAGAGGTGCCTTTTGCACCGGCCTCTTTCTGCCTCCCTGTTATGTATGCAAACCGTTCCCAGGCTCTCACCCGTGGGACTCCGTAAACTGCTTTAACCTTCAGAGAGGTGGACGGTAGCTAAAGCACCGTTTCTCTACACTGCTTACTTCGAGGGAGGTGCCGGAAAATTAGACCTCGCACACCCGTGGAACAGGAATTCTAGTTTTACGAAACTAGAGCTCGTTGGGACGTGACTTCTGCACAGGCCTCTTTCTCCCTCCGTGTTATGTATGGAACCCGTTTCCCAGGCTCTCACCCGTGGTACACGGTAAAGAGCTTTCTCCTTCAGAGATGTGGACGTTAGTGAAAGCAAGTTTTCTCTACACTCTTGCTACTTCGAGGGAGGTGCCTGGATATTAGACCTCCACACACCCGTGCAAAGAGAATGCTAGTTCATGAAACTAGAACTCCTTCGGCAGGTGCCTTCTGCACCAGCATATTTCTCCCTCTGTGTTAGGTATGGAACCCGTTCCCCAGGCTCTCAGCAGGGCTACACTGTAAACTGCTTTCACCTTCAGAGAGGTGGACGGTAGCTAAAGCACGGTTTCTCTACACTGTTCTTCATTTGAGGGAGGTGCCTGGATATTAGACCTCCACACACCCGTGCAAGAGCAATGCTAGTTTTATGAAACTAGAGCTCGCTGCAGAGGTGCCTTCTGCACAGGCCTCTTTCTCCCTCCGTGTTATGTATGGAACCCGTTCTCCAGGCTCTCTCCCGTGGTGCACAGTGAACTGCTTTCTCCTTCAGACAGGTGGACGGTAGCTAAAGCACGGTTCCTCTATACTGTTCTTCATTTGAGGGAGGTGCCTGGATATTAGACCTCCACACACCCGTGCAAGAGGAATGCTAGTTTTATGAAACTAGAGCTCGTTGGAGAGGTGCCTTCTGCACAGGCCTCTTTCCCCCTCCGTGTTATGTATGGAACCCGTTCTCCAGGCCCCAGCGAAAGGCAGAACACGACTCCCCATGTGTTTCATCACGCTAGCACGGCAGCCCCACTTTTGCATGGAAGTCTAACAGCTAGTGTTCTAACTCGAAGAAACAACACTGTAGAGAAACCGTGCTTTAGCTACCGTCGACCTCTAGACGGAGGAAGCATTACACGGAGTACCGTGGCTGAGAGCCTGGGGAACGGGTTCCATACGTGAAACCAAGGGAGAAATAGGTCCGGGCAGAAGGCACCTCTGGACTCAGCTCTTGCTACCTGAAGCTAACACTACTGCCCCATGTGTGCTTGGAATGCTATGTGCTCGACACTGACTGGGAAGAAACAAGCCTGTCAAGAATCCCAGCTGCAGCTCATTCGCCTACCAGGCTACTAACACCAAGAATCAATGCTGCAGCGTTACTGCGCTTTAGCTAACATTGCCGTTCCTGAAGCCGCAGGAGTTGTATAGCGCTCGTGTATGAGAGACCGGGGAAAGGGTCCCAGACGTGAAATGGAGTGAGAAACAGGCCGGTGCGGAAGGCAGCTCTCAACTCACCTCTTGTTTATGAGGCTAGTCCCCTTGCCCCGGGGGTGCCTGCAGGCCATAAGCCAACCACCTAACTCAAAGGAACAACTCTGTAGGGAATTCCTGCTTCGGCTAAAAGAGCCATGCCTCAGGGTGGACGCATTGTGTGGTGTGCATGCGTGAGTGCACAGCAAGTGAGTCCAAAACCATTTTCCTTGTGAGACCCAGGCGCCGGAAGAAGCCAGAACACGACTCCCCACTTGCTCCATGAAACTAGTACTGCGGCCCCACTTTTGAATGGAAGTCTAATAGCTAGCTTTCTAACTCGAAGAAACAGCACTGTAGAGAAACCGTGCTTTAGCTACCGTCGACCTCTCTGTGGGCGAAGCAGTTTAGGGTGTACTGTGGCTGAGAGCCTGGGGACGGTTTCCATTTCGTAATATCGGGGGAGAGACAGGCCGGTACAAAAGGCAGCTCTCAACTGACTACATGGTTATGGGGCTAGTTCCGTTGCCCCGTGGGTGTGTGCAGGCTTAAAGACAACCACCTAACTCGAAAGAAAAACTCAGTACAGAATCTGTGCTTCAGCTAAAACAGCTACTCCTGAGGGTGGAAGCTTCTTTTGTGTGTGTGCGTGAGAGCACTGCAAGGGAGTCGCAAACCTAATTCGGAGGGAGCCTCAGGCAGCTGCAGAAAGCAGCACAGGACTCCTCACTTATTTCGTGAAGCCGGCACTGCGGCCCCTATTTGGCATGGAGATCAAATAGCTAGCGTTCTAACTCGAAGAAACAACACTGTAGAGAAACCGTGTTTAGCTACCGTCGACCTCTCTGTGGGCGAGGCAGTTTAGGGTGTACTGTGGCTGAGAGCCTGGGGACGGTTTCAATATCGTAATATTAGGGAGAGACAGGCCGGTACAGAAGGCAGCTCTCAACTCACATCCTGGTTATGGGGCTAGTACCGTTGCCCTGGGTGTGTGTGCAGGCTTAAAGACAGCCACCTAACTCGAAGGAAAAACACGGTAGTGGATCCGTGCTTCAGCTAAAACAGCCGCTCCTGAGGGTGGAAGCATTTGGTTGTGTGCGTGCGTGAGAGGACTGCAAGGGAGTCCAAAGTTTCTGCGAGTGAGACTCAGGCCCCAGCAAAAGGCAGAACACGACTCCCCGTGTGTTTCCTTTAGCTAGCACTGCGGCCCTACTTTTGCATGGAAGTCTAATCGCTAGCGTTCTCCCTGGAAGAAACAACACGGTAGAGAAACCGTGCTTTAGCTACCATCCACCTCTCTGAGGGAGGAAGCACTTTCCAGGCTACCGTGGGTGAGAGCCTGAGGAACGGGTTCCTTACGTGAAACCGAGGGAGAAGGAGTCCGGGCCAGAAGGCGCCTCTCGACTCAGCTCTTGTTACCTGAAGCTAACACTTCGGCTCCATGTGTGCATAGGAATGCTAAGGGCTCCACACTGATTTGGCAGAAAGAAGCCGGTCAAGAAGCCCAGCTTCAGCTCATTCGCCTCTCCACAGGGTGGCAGCATTTTCAAGTCGGCTTGAGTGCAAACCTGGCGAAGGAGTCCCAGCAGAATTCGGAGGGAGAAATAAGCATGGGCAGAAGGCACCTCTCGACTCCACTCTTGTTTCGGGAAACTAGATCGGCTCTCCCGTGTGTGCGTGGAGTCCTCAGTGCCATCCACGCAACGCAAAGGAACAAAACTGTAGAGAACCCGTGCCTCAGCAAAGATCGCCCTTCCGGAGCGTCAACTTCATCTATTGTGTGTTTTTGTGAAAGCATGAGAAATGGAACCTAAACGTAACTCGGAGTGAGAAGCAGGCCTGGAAGGAAGGCTGCTGTCGACTCAGCTCTTGTTTGAGGAGATTAGCACTGCTGTACCCTGTGTGCCTGGATGCCTAGTTACCAGGCTACTAACACCAAGCATCAATCCTATAGAGTGACTGCGCTTGAGTTAACATTGCCGTTCCTGAAGCAGGAGGAATTTGACACTGCTCGTGTACGAGAGACCGGGCAAAGGGTCCCAGACGTGAAATGGAGTGAGAAACAGGCCGGTGCGGAAGGCAGCTCTCAAGTCACCTCTGGTTTATGAGGCTGGTCCCCTTGCCCCGGGGTTGCCTGCAGGCCTAAAGCCAACCACCTAACTCAAAGGAACAACTCTGCAGGGAATTCCTGCTTCGGCTAAAAGAGCCATGCCTCAGGGTGGACGCATTTTGATGTGTGCATGCGTGAGCGCACTGCAAGTCAGTCCAAAACCTTTTTTCCTTGTGAGACCCAGGCCCGGAAGTACCCGTACTCCAGGCTCTCTCCCGTGGTGCACAGTGAACTGGTTTCTCCTTCAGAGAGGTGGAAGGTAGCTAAAGCACGTTTTCTCTACACTGCCGTTCCATCTGGTGAGGTGCCTGGATATTCGACCTCCACACACCCGTGCAAGAGGAATGCTAGTTTTATGGAACTAGAGCTCGTTGGAGAGGTGCCTTCTCCACAGGCCTGTTTCTCCCTCCGTGTTATGGATGCAACCCGTTCCCCAGGCTCTCTCCCGTGGTACACAGTAAACTGCTTTCTCCTTCAGACAGGTGGACGGTAGCCAAAGCGCGTTTTCTCTACACTCTTGCTGCTTTGAGGCCGGTGCCTGGATATTAGACCTCCACACACCCGTGCAAGAGCAATGCTGCTTTCATTAAACTGGAGCTCGTTCGAGAGGTGCCTTCTGCACCGGCGTGTTTCTCCCTCCGTGTTATGTATGGAACCCGTTCCCCGGGCTCTCACCAGGCCTACACTGTAAACTGCTTTCTCCTTGAGAGAGGAGGACGGTAGCTAAAGCACGGTTCCTCTACACTGTTCTTCATTTGAGGGAGGTGCCTGGATATTAGACCTCCACACACCCGTGCAAGAGCAATGCTAGGTTTATGAAACTAGAGCTCGTTGGAGAGGTGCCTTCTGCACAGGCCTCTTTCTCGCTCCGTGTTATGTATGGAACCCGTTCCCCAGGCTCTCTCCCGTGGTTCACAGTAAACTGCTTTCTCCTTCAGAGTGGTGGACTGTAGCTAAAGCACGTTTCCTCAACACTCTTGCTGCATCGAGGCCGGTGCCTGGATATTAGACCTCCACACACCCGTGCAAGAGCAATGCTGCTTTCATTAAACTAGAGCTCGTTCATGAGGTGCCTTCTGCACCGGCCTGTTTCTCCCTCTGTGTTATGTATGGAAAACGTTCCCCAGGCTCTCACCCGTGCTACACCGTAAACTGCTTTCTCCTTCAGAGAGGTGGACGGTAGCTAAAGCACCGTTTCTCTACACTGTTCTTCATATGAGGGAGGTGCCTGGATATTAGACCTCCACACACCCGTGCAAGAGCAATGCTAATTTTATGAAACTAGAGCTCGTTGGAGAGGTGCCTTCTGCACAGGCCTCTTTCTCCCTCCGTGTTATGTATGGAACCCGTTCTCCAGGCTCTCTCCCGTGGTGCACAGTGAATTGCTCTCTCCTTCAGAGAGGTGGACGGTAGCTAAAGCACGTTTTCTCTACACTGCCGTTCCATCCAGTGAGGTGCCTGGATATTAGACCTGCACACACCCGTGCAAGAGCAATGCTACTTTCATTAAACTAGAGCTCGTTCGAGAGATGCCTTCTGCACCGGCCTGTCTCTCCCTCCGTGTTATGTATGCAACCCGTTCCCCTGGCTCTCACCCGTGGTACACCGTAAACTGCTTTCTCCTTCAGAGAGGTGGACGGTAGCTAAAGCACCGTTTCTCTACACTGTTGCTACTTCGACGGAAGTCCCAGGAAATTAGACGTCCACACACCCGTGCAAGAGGAATGGTAGTTTTATGAAACTAGAGCTCGTTGGACGGGTGCTTTCTGCACCGGCCTGATTCTCCCTCCGTGTTATGCATGGAACCCGTTCCCCAGGCTCTCACCCATGGGACACCGTAAACTGCTTTCTCTTTTACAGACGTGGACGGTAGCTAAAGGACGGATTCTCTACACTGTCGTTCCTTCGTGGGAGGTGACTGGATATTGGACCTCCACACACCCTTGCAAGAGGAATGCTAGTTTCGTGAATCTAGAGCTGGTTCGAGAGGTGCCTTCTGCTACGGCCTGGTTCTGCCTCCGTGTTATGTATGGAACCCGTTTCCCTGCTCTCACCCGTGGTACACCGTAAACTCCTTTCTCCTTCAGAGAGGTGGACGGTAGCTAAAGCACGTTTTCTCTACACTGCCGTTCCTTCGAGTGAGGTGCCTGGATATGAGACCTGCACACACCCGTGCCAAAGGAATGCTACTTTCATGATACTAGAGCTGGTTCGAGAGGTGCCTTTTGCACCGGCCTCTTTCTGCCTCCCTGTTATGTATGCAAACCGTTCCCAGGCTCTCACCCGTGGGACTCCGTAAACTGCTTTAACCTTCAGAGAGGTGGACGGTAGCTAAAGCACCGTTTCTCTACACTGCTTACTTCGAGGGAGGTGCCGGAAAATTAGACCTCGCACACCCGTGGAACAGGAATTCTAGTTTTACGAAACTAGAGCTCGTTGGGACGTGACTTCTGCACAGGCCTCTTTCTCCCTCCGTGTTATGTATGGAACCCGTTTCCCAGGCTCTCACCCGTGGTACACGGTAAAGAGCTTTCTCCTTCAGAGATGTGGATGTTAGTGAAAGCAAGTTTTCTCTACACTCTTGCTACTTCGAGGGAGGTGCCTGGATATTAGACCTCCACACACCCGTGCAAAGAGAATGCTAGTTCATGAAACTAGAACTCCTTCGGCAGGTGCCTTCTGCACCAGCATATTTCTCCCTCTGTGTTAGGTATGGAACCCGTTCCCCAGGCTCTCAGCAGGGCTACACTGTAAACTGCTTTCACCTTCAGAGAGGTGGACGGTAGCTAAAGCACGGTTTCTCTACACTGTTCTTCATTTGAGGGAGGTGCCTGGATATTAGACCTCCACACACCCGTGCAAGAGCAATGCTAGTTTTATGAAACTAGAGCTCGCTGCAGAGGTGCCTTCTGCACAGGCCTCTTTCTCCCTCCGTGTTATGTATGGAACCCGTTCTCCAGGCTCTCTCCCGTGGTGCACAGTGAACTGCTTTCTCCTTCAGACAGGTGGACGGTAGCTAAAGCACGGTTCCTCTATACTGTTCTTCATTTGAGGGAGGTGCCTGGATATTAGACCTCCACACACCCGTGCAAGAGGAATGCTAGTTTTATGAAACTAGAGCTCGTTGGAGAGGTGCCTTCTGCACAGGCCTCTTTCCCCCTCCGTGTTATGTATGGAACCCGTTCTCCAGGCCCCAGCGAAAGGCAGAACACGACTCCCCATGTGTTTCATCACGCTAGCACGGCAGCCCCACTTTTGCATGGAAGTCTAACAGCTAGTGTTCTAACTCGAAGAAACAACACTGTAGAGAAACCGTGCTTTAGCTACCGTCGACCTCTAGACGGAGGAAGCATTACACGGAGTACCGTGGCTGAGAGCCTGGGGAACGGGTTCCATACGTGAAACCAAGGGAGAAATAGGTCCGGGCAGAAGGCACCTCTGGACTCAGCTCTTGCTACCTGAAGCTAACACTACTGCCCCATGTGTGCTTGGAATGCTATGTGCTCGACACTGACTGGGAAGAAACAAGCCTGTCAAGAATCCCAGCTGCAGCTCATTCGCCTACCAGGCTACTAACACCAAGAATCAATGCTGCAGCGTTACTGCGCTTTAGCTAACATTGCCGTTCCTGAAGCCGCAGGAGTTGTATAGCGCTCGTGTATGAGAGACCGGGGAAAGGGTCCCAGACGTGAAATGGAGTGAGAAACAGGCCGGTGCGGAAGGCAGCTCTCAACTCACCTCTTGTTTATGAGGCTAGTCCCCTTGCCCCGGGGGTGCCTGCAGGGCATAAGCCAACCACTTAACTCAAAGGAACAACTCTGTAGGGAATTCCTGCTTCGGCTAAAAGAGCCATGCCTCAGGGTGGACGCATTGTGTGGTGTGCATGCGTGAGTGCACAGCAAGTGAGTCCAAAACCATTTTCCTTGTGAGACCCAGGCGCCGGAAGAAGCCAGAACACGACTCCCCACTTGCTCCATGAAACTAGTACTGCGGCCCCACTTTTGAATGGAAGTCTAATAGCTAGCTTTCTAACTCGAAGAAACAGCACTGTAGAGAAACCGTGCTTTAGCTACCGTCGACCTCTCTGTGGGCGAAGCAGTTTAGGGTGTACTGTGGCTGAGAGCCTGGGGACGGTTTCCATTTCGTAATATCGGGGGAGAGACAGGCCGGTACAAAAGGCAGCTCTCAACTGACTACATGGTTATGGGGCTAGTTCCGTTGCCCCGTGGGTGTGTGCAGGCTTAAAGACAACCACCTAACTCGAAAGAAAAACTCAGTACAGAATCTGTGCTTCAGCTAAAACAGCTACTCCTGAGGGTGGAAGCTTCTTTTGTGTGTGTGCGTGAGAGCACTGCAAGGGAGTCGCAAACCTAATTCGGAGGGAGCCTCAGGCAGCTGCAGAAAGCAGCACAGGACTCCTCACTTATTTCGTGAAGCCGGCACTGCGGCCCCTATTTGGCATGGAGATCAAATAGCTAGCGTTCTAACTCGAAGAAACAACACTGTAGAGAAACCGTGTTTAGCTACCGTCGACCTCTCTGTGGGCGAGGCAGTTTAGGGTGTACTGTGGCTGAGAGCCTGGGGACGGTTTCAATATCGTAATATTAGGGAGAGACAGGCCGGTACAGAAGGCAGCTCTCAACTCACATCCTGGTTATGGGGCTAGTACCGTTGCCCTGGGTGTGTGTGCAGGCTTAAAGACAGCCACCTAACTCGAAGGAAAAACACGGTAGTGGATCCGTGCTTCAGCTAAAACAGCCGCTCCTGAGGGTGGAAGCATTTGGTTGTGTGCGTGCGTGAGAGGACTGCAAGGGAGTCCAAAGTTTCTGCGAGTGAGACTCAGGCCCCAGCAAAAGGCAGAACACGACTCCCCGTGTGTTTCCTTTAGCTAGCACTGCGGCCCTACTTTTGCATGGAAGTCTAATCGCTAGCGTTCTCCCTGGAAGAAACAACACGGTAGAGAAACCGTGCTTTAGCTACCATCCACCTCTCTGAGGGAGGAAGCACTTTCCAGGCTACCGTGGGTGAGAGCCTGAGGAACGGGTTCCTTACGTGAAACCGAGGGAGAAGGAGTCCGGGCCAGAAGGCGCCTCTCGACTCAGCTCTTGTTACCTGAAGCTAACACTTCGGCTCCATGTGTGCATAGGAATGCTAAGGGCTCCACACTGATTTGGCAGAAAGAAGCCGGTCAAGAAGCCCAGCTTCAGCTCATTCGCCTCTCCACAGGGTGGCAGCATTTTCAAGTCGGCTTGAGTGCAAACCTGGCGAAGGAGTCCCAGCAGAATTCGGAGGGAGAAATAAGCATGGGCAGAAGGCACCTCTCGACTCCACTCTTGTTTCGGGAAACTAGATCGGCTCTCCCGTGTGTGCGTGGAGTCCTCAGTGCCATCCACGCAACGCAAAGGAACAAAACTGTAGAGAACCCGTGCCTCAGCAAAGATCGCCCTTCCTGAGCGTCAACTTCATCTATTGTGTGTTTTTGTGAAAGCATGAGAAATGGAACCTAAACGTAACTCGGAGTGAGAAGCAGGCCTGGAAGGAAGGCTGCTGTCGACTCAGCTCTTGTTTGAGGAGATTAGCACTGCTGTACCCTGTGTGCCTGGATGCCTAGTTACCAGGCTACTAACACCAAGCATCAATCCTATAGAGTGACTGCGCTTGAGTTAACATTGCCGTTCCTGAAGCAGGAGGAATTTGACACTGCTCGTGTACGAGAGACCGGGCAAAGGGTCCCAGACGTGAAATGGAGTGAGAAACAGGCCGGTGCGGAAGGCAGCTCTCAAGTCACCTCTGGTTTATGAGGCTAGTCCCCTTGCCCCGGGGGTGCCTGCAGGCCTAAAGCCAACCACCTAACTCAAAGGAACAACTCTGCAGGGAATTCCTGCTTCGGCTAAAAGAGCCATGCCTCAGGGTGGACGCATTTTGATGTGTGCATGCGTGAGCGCACTGCAAGTGAGTCCAAAACCTTTTTTCCTTGTGAGACCCAGGCCCGGAAGAACCCGTACTCCAGGCTCTCTCCCGTGGTGCACAGTGAACTGGTTTCTCCTTCAGAGAGGTGGAAGGTAGCTAAAGCACGTTTTCTCTACACTGCCGTTCCATCCGGTGAGGTGCCTGGATATTCGACCTCCACACACCCGTGCAAGACGAATGCTAGTTTTATGGAACTAGAGCTCGTTGGAGAGGTGCCTTCTCCACAGGCCTGTTTCTCCCTCCGTGTTATAGTTGCAACCCGTTCCCCAGGCTCTCTCCCGTGGTACACAGTAAACTGCTTTCTCCTTCAGACAGGTGGACGGTAGCCAAAGCGCGTTTTCTCTACACTCTTGCTGCTTTGAGGCCGGTGCCTGGATATTAGACCTCCACACACCCGTGCAAGAGCAATGCTGCTTTCATTAAACTGGAGCACGTTCGAGAGGTGCCTTCTGCACCGGCCTGTTTCTCCCTCCGTGTTATGTATGGAACCCGTTCCCCGGGCTCTCACCAGGCCTACACTGTAAACTGCTTTCTCCTTGAGAGAGGTAGACGGTAGCTAAAGCACGGTTCCTCTACACTGTTCTTCATTTGAGGGAGGTGCCTGGATATTAGACCTCCACACACCCGTGCAAGAGCAATGCTAGGTTTATGAAACTAGAGCTCGTTGGAGAGGTGCCTTCTGCACAGGCCTCTTTCTCGCTCCGTGTTATGTATGGAACCCGTTCCCCAGGCTCTCTCCCGTGGTACACAGTAAACTGCTTTCTCCTTCAGAGTGGTGGACTGTAGCTAAAGCACGTTTCCTCTACACTCTTGCTGCATCGAGGCCGGTGCCTGGATATTAGACCTCCACACACCCGTGCAAGAGCAATGCTGCTTTCATTAAACTAGAGCTCGTTCATGAGGTGCCTTCTGCACCGGCCTGTTTCTCCCTCTGTGTTATGTATGGAAAACGTTCCCCAGGCTCTCACCCGTGCTACACCGTAAACTGCTTTCTCCTTCAGAGAGGTGGACGGTAGCTAAAGCACCGTTTCTCTACACTGTTCTTCATATGAGGGAGGTGCCTGGATATTAGACCTCCACACACCCGTGCAAGAGCAATGCTAATTTTATGAAACTAGAGCTCGTTGGAGAGGTGCCTTCTGCACAGGCCTCTTTCTCCCTCCGTGTTATGTATGGAACCCGTTCTCCAGGCTCTCTCCCGTGGTGCACAGTGAATTGCTCTCTCCTTCAGAGAGGTGGACGGTAGCTAAAGCACGTTTTCTCTACACTGCCGTTCCATCCAGTGAGGTGCCTGGATATTAGACCTGCACACACCCGTGCAAGAGCAATGCTACTTTCATTAAACTAGAGCTCGTTCGAGAGATGCCTTCTGCACCGGCCTGTCTCTCCCTCCGTGTTATGTATGCAACCCGTTCCCCTGGCTCTCACCCGTGGTACACCGTAAACTGCTTTCTCCTTCAGAGAGGTGGACGGTAGCTAAAGCACCGTTTCTCTACACTGTTGCTACTTCGACGGAAGTCCCAGGAAATTAGACGTCCACACACCCGTGCAAGAGGAATGGTAGTTTTATGAAACTAGAGCTCGTTGGACGGGTGCTTTCTGCACCGGCCTGATTCTCCCTCCGTGTTATGCATGGAACCCGTTCCCCAGGCTCTCACCCATGGGACACCGTAAACTGCTTTCTCTTTTACAGACGTGGACGGTAGCTAAAGGACGGATTCTCTACACTGTCGTTCCTTCGTGGGAGGTGACTGGATATTGGACCTCCACACACCCTTGCAAGAGGAATGCTAGTTTCGTGAATCTAGAGCTGGTTCGAGAGGTGCCTTCTGCTACGGCCTGGTTCTGCCTCCGTGTTATGTATGGAACCCGTTTCCCTGCTCTCACCCGTGGTACACCGTAAACTCCTTTCTCCTTCAGAGAGGTGGACGGTAGCTAAAGCACGTTTTCTCTACACTGCCGTTCCTTCGAGTGAGGTGCCTGGATATGAGACCTGCACACACCCGTGCCAAAGGAATGCTACTTTCATGATACTAGAGCTGGTTCGAGAGGTGCCTTTTGCACCGGCCTCTTTCTGCCTCCCTGTTATGTATGCAAACCGTTCCCAGGCTCTCACCCGTGGGACTCCGTAAACTGCTTTAACCTTCAGAGAGGTGGACGGTAGCTAAAGCACCGTTTCTCTACACTGCTTACTTCGAGGGAGGTGCCGGAAAATTAGACCTCGCACACCCGTGGAACAGGAATTCTAGTTTTACGAAACTAGAGCTCGTTGGGACGTGACTTCTGCACAGGCCTCTTTCTCCCTCCGTGTTATGTATGGAACCCGTTTCCCAGGCTCTCACCCGTGGTACACGGTAAAGAGCTTTCTCCTTCAGAGATGTGGACGTTAGTGAAAGCAAGTTTTCTCTACACTCTTGCTACTTCGAGGGAGGTGCCTGGATATTAGACCTCCACACACCCGTGCAAAGAGAATGCTAGTTCATGAAACTAGAACTCCTTCGGCAGGTGCCTTCTGCACCAGCATATTTCTCCCTCTGTGTTAGGTATGGAACCCGTTCCCCAGGCTCTCAGCAGGGCTACACTGTAAACTGCTTTCACCTTCAGAGAGGTGGATGGTAGCTAAAGCACGGTTTCTCTACACTGTTCTTCATTTGAGGGAGGTGCCTGGATATTAGACCTCCACACACCCGTGCAAGAGCAATGCTAGTTTTATGAAACTAGAGCTCGCTGCAGAGGTGCCTTCTGCACAGGCCTCTTTCTCCCTCCGTGTTATGTATGGAACCCGTTCTCCAGGCTCTCTCCCGTGGTGCACAGTGAACTGCTTTCTCCTTCAGACAGGTGGACGGTAGCTAAAGCACGGTTCCTCTATACTGTTCTTCATTTGAGGGAGGTGCCTGGATATTAGACCTCCACACACCCGTGCAAGAGGAATGCTAGTTTTATGAAACTAGAGCTCGTTGGAGAGGTGCCTTCTGCACAGGCCTCTTTCCCCCTCCGTGTTATGTATGGAACCCGTTCTCCAGGCCCCAGCGAAAGGCAGAACACGACTCCCCATGTGTTTCATCACGCTAGCACGGCAGCCCCACTTTTGCATGGAAGTCTAACAGCTAGTGTTCTAACTCGAAGAAACAACACTGTAGAGAAACCGTGCTTTAGCTACCGTCGACCTCTAGACGGAGGAAGCATTACACGGAGTACCGTGGCTGAGAGCCTGGGGAACGGGTTCCATACGTGAAACCAAGGGAGAAATAGGTCCGGGCAGAAGGCACCTCTGGACTCAGCTCTTGCTACCTGAAGCTAACACTACTGCCCCATGTGTGCTTGGAATGCTATGTGCTCGACACTGACTGGGAAGAAACAAGCCTGTCAAGAATCCCAGCTGCAGCTCATTCGCCTACCAGGCTACTAACACCAAGAATCAATGCTGCAGCGTTACTGCGCTTTAGCTAACATTGCCGTTCCTGAAGCCGCAGGAGTTGTATAGCGCTCGTGTATGAGAGACCGGGGAAAGGGTCCCAGACGTGAAATGGAGTGAGAAACAGGCCGGTGCGGAAGGCAGCTCTCAACTCACCTCTTGTTTATGAGGCTAGTCCCCTTGCCCCGGGGGTGCCTGCAGGCCATAAGCCAACCACCTAACTCAAAGGAACAACTCTGTAGGGAATTCCTGCTTCGGCTAAAAGAGCCATGCCTCAGGGTGGACGCATTGTGTGGTGTGCATGCGTGAGTGCACAGCAAGTGAGTCCAAAACCATTTTCCTTGTGAGACCCAGGCGCCGGAAGAAGCCAGAACACGACTCCCCACTTGCTCCATGAAACTAGTACTGCGGCCCCACTTTTGAATGGAAGTCTAATAGCTAGCTTTCTAACTCGAAGAAACAGCACTGTAGAGAAACCGTGCTTTAGCTACCGTCGACCTCTCTGTGGGCGAAGCAGTTTAGGGTGTACTGTGGCTGAGAGCCTGGGGACGGTTTCCATTTCGTAATATCGGGGGAGAGACAGGCCGGTACAAAAGGCAGCTCTCAACTGACTACATGGTTATGGGGCTAGTTCCGTTGCCCCGTGGGTGTGTGCAGGCTTAAAGACAACCACCTAACTCGAAAGAAAAACTCAGTACAGAATCTGTGCTTCAGCTAAAACAGCTACTCCTGAGGGTGGAAGCTTCTTTTGTGTGTGTGCGTGAGAGCACTGCAAGGGAGTCGCAAACCTAATTCGGAGGGAGCCTCAGGCAGCTGCAGAAAGCAGCACAGGACTCCTCACTTATTTCGTGAAGCCAGCACTGCGGCCCCTATTTGGCATGGAGATCAAATAGCTAGCGTTCTAACTCGAAGAAACAACACTGTAGAGAAACCGTGTTTAGCTACCGTCGACCTCTCTGTGGGCGAGGCAGTTTAGGGTGTACTGTGGCTGAGAGCCTGGGGACGGTTTCAATATCGTAATATTAGGGAGAGACAGGCCGGTACAGAAGGCAGCTCTCAACTCACATCCTGGTTATGGGGCTAGTACCGTTGCCCTGGGTGTGTGTGCAGGCTTAAAGACAGCCACCTAACTCGAAGGAAAAACACGGTAGTGGATCCGTGCTTCAGCTAAAACAGCCGCTCCTGAGGGTGGAAGCATTTGGTTGTGTGCGTGCGTGAGAGGACTGCAAGGGAGTCCAAAGTTTCTGCGAGTGAGACTCAGGCCCCAGCAAAAGGCAGAACACGACTCCCCGTGTGTTTCCTTTAGCTAGCACTGCGGCCCTACTTTTGCATGGAAGTCTAATCGCTAGCGTTCTCCCTGGAAGAAACAACACGGTAGAGAAACCGTGCTTTAGCTACCATCCACCTCTCTGAGGGAGGAAGCACTTTCCAGGCTACCGTGGGTGAGAGCCTGAGGAACGGGTTCCTTACGTGAAACCGAGGGAGAAGGAGTCCGGGCCAGAAGGCGCCTCTCGACTCAGCTCTTGTTACCTGAAGCTAACACTTCGGCTCCATGTGTGCATAGGAATGCTAAGGGCTCCACACTGATTTGGCAGAAAGAAGCCGGTCAAGAAGCCCAGCTTCAGCTCATTCGCCTCTCCACAGGGTGGCAGCATTTTCAAGTCGGCTTGAGTGCAAACCTGGCGAAGGAGTCCCAGCAGAATTCGGAGGGAGAAATAAGCATGGGCAGAAGGCACCTCTCGACTCCACTCTTGTTTCGGGAAACTAGATCGGCTCTCCCGTGTGTGCGTGGAGTCCTCAGTGCCATCCACGCAACGCAAAGGAACAAAACTGTAGAGAACCCGTGCCTCAGCAAAGATCGCCCTTCCTGAGCGTCAACTTCATCTATTGTGTGTTTTTGTGAAAGCATGAGAAATGGAACCTAAACGTAACTCGGAGTGAGAAGCAGGCCTGGAAGGAAGGCTGCTGTCGACTCAGCTCTTGTTTGAGGAGATTAGCACTGCTGTACCCTGTGTGCCTGGATGCCTAGTTACCAGGCTACTAACACCAAGCATCAATCCTATAGAGTGACTGCGCTTGAGTTAACATTGCCGTTCCTGAAGCAGGAGGAATTTGACACTGCTCGTGTACGAGAGACCGGGCAAAGGGTCCCAGACGTGAAATGGAGTGAGAAACAGGCCGGTGCGGAAGGCAGCTCTCAAGTCACCTCTGGTTTATGAGGCTAGTACCCTTGCCCCGGGGGTGCCTGCAGGCCTATGGCCAACCACCTAACTCAAAGGAACAACTCTGTAGGGAATTCCTGCTTCGGCTAAAAGAGCCATGCCTCAGGGTGGACGCATTTTGATGTGTCCATGCGTGAGCGCAGTGCAAGTGAGTCCAAAACCTTTTTTCCTTGTGAGACCCAGGCCCGGAAGAACCCGTACTCCAGGCTCTCTCCCGTGGTGCACAGTGAACTGGTTTCTCCTTCAGAGAGGTGGACGGTAGCTAAAGCACGTTTTCTCTACACTGCCGTTCCATCCAGTGAGGTGCGTGGATATTCGACCTCCACACACCCGTGCAAGACGAATGCTAGTTTTATGGAACTAGAGCTCGTTGGAGAGGTGCCTTCTGCACAGGCCTGTTTCTCCCTCCGTGTTATGGATGCAACCCGTTCGCCAGGCTCTCTCCCGTGGTACACAGTAAACTGCTTTCTCCTTCAGACAGGTGGACGGTAGCCAAAGCGCGTTTTCTCTACACTCTTGCTGCTTTGAGGCCGGTGCCTGGATATTAGACCTCCACACACCCGTGCAAGAGCAATGCTGCTTTCATTAAACTGGAGCACGTTCGAGAGGTGCCTTCTGCACCGGCCTGTTTCTCCCTCCGTGTTATGTATGGAACCCGTTCCCCGGGCTCTCACCAGGCCTACACTGTAAACTGCTTTCTCCTTGAGAGAGGTAGACGGTAGCTAAAGCACGGTTCCTCTACACTGTTCTTCATTTGAGGGAGGTGCCTGGATATTAGACCTCCACACACCCGTGCAAGAGCAATGCTAGGTTTATGAAACTAGAGCTCGTTGGAGAGGTGCCTTCTGCACAGGCCTCTTTCTCGCTCCGTGTTATGTATGGAACCCGTTCCCCAGGCTCTCTCCCGTGGTACACAGTAAACTGCTTTCTCCTTCAGAGTGGTGGACTGTAGCTAAAGCACGTTTCCTCTACACTCTTGCTGCATCGAGGCCGGTGCCTGGATATTAGACCTCCACACACCCGTGCAAGAGCAATGCTGCTTTCATTAAACTAGAGCTCGTTCATGAGGTGCCTTCTGCACCGGCCTGTTTCTCCCTCTGTGTTATGTATGGAAAACGTTCCCCAGGCTCTCACCCGTGCTACACCGTAAACTGCTTTCTCCTTCAGAGAGGTGGACGGTAGCTAAAGCACCGTTTCTCTACACTGTTCTTCATATGAGGGAGGTGCCTGGATATTAGACCTCCACACACCCGTGCAAGAGCAATGCTAATTTTATGAAACTAGAGCTCGTTGGAGAGGTGCCTTCTGCCCAGGCCTCTTTCTCCCTCCGTGTTATGTATGGAACCCGTTCTCCAGGCTCTCTCCCGTGGTGCACAGTGAATTGCTCTCTCCTTCAGAGAGGTGGACGGTAGCTAAAGCACGTTTTCTCTACACTGCCGTTCCATCCAGTGAGGTGCCTGGATATTAGACCTGCACACACCTGTGCAAGAGCAATGCTACTTTCATTAAACTAGAGCTCGTTCGAGAGATGCCTTCTGCACCGGCCTGTCTCTCCCTCCGTGTTATGTATGCAACCCGTTCCCCTGGCTCTCACCCGTGGTACACCGTAAACTGCTTTCTCCTTCAGAGAGGTGGACGGTAGCTAAAGCACCGTTTCTCTACACTGTTGCTACTTCGACGGAAGTCCCAGGAAATTAGACGTCCACACACCCGTGCAAGAGGAATGGTAGTTTTATGAAACTAGAGCTCGTTGGACGGGTGCTTTCTGCACCGGCCTGATTCTCCCTCCGTGTTATGCATGGAACCCGTTCCCCAGGCTCTCACCCATGGGACACCGTAAACTGCTTTCTCTTTTACAGACGTGGATGGTAGCTAAAGGACGGATTCTCTACACTGTCGTTCCTTCGTGGGAGGTGACTGGATATTGGACCTCCACACACCCTTGCAAGAGGAATGCTAGTTTCGTGAATCTAGAGCTGGTTCGAGAGGTGCCTTCTGCTACGGCCTGGTTCTGCCTCCGTGTTATGTATGGAACCCGTTTCCCTGCTCTCACCCGTGGTACACCGTAAACTCCTTTCTCCTTCAGAGAGGTGGACGGTAGCTAAAGCACGTTTTCTCTACACTGCCGTTCCTTCGAGTGAGGTGCCTGGATATGAGACCTGCACACACCCGTGCCAAAGGAATGCTACTTTCATGATACTAGAGCTGGTTCGAGAGGTGCCTTTTGCACCGGCCTCTTTCTGCCTCCCTGTTATGTATGCAAACCGTTCCCAGGCTCTCACCCGTGGGACTCCGTAAACTGCTTTAACCTTCAGAGAGGTGGACGGTAGCTAAAGCACCGTTTCTCTACACTGCTTACTTCGAGGGAGGTGCCGGAAAATTAGACCTCGCACACCCGTGGAACAGGAATTCTAGTTTTACGAAACTAGAGCTCGTTGGGACGTGACTTCTGCACAGGCCTCTTTCTCCCTCCGTGTTATGTATGGAACCCGTTTCCCAGGCTCTCACCCGTGGTACACGGTAAAGAGCTTTCTCCTTCAGAGATGTGGACGTTAGTGAAAGCAAGTTTTCTCTACACTCTTGCTACTTCGAGGGAGGTGCCTGGATATTAGACCTCCACACACCCGTGCAAAGAGAATGCTAGTTCATGAAACTAGAACTCCTTCGGCAGGTGCCTTCTGCACCAGCATATTTCTCCCTCTGTGTTAGGTATGGAACCCGTTCCCCAGGCTCTCAGCAGGGCTACACTGTAAACTGCTTTCACCTTCAGAGAGGTGGACGGTAGCTAAAGCACGGTTTCTCTACACTGTTCTTCATTTGAGGGAGGTGCCTGGATATTAGACCTCCACACACCCGTGCAAGAGCAATGCTAGTTTTATGAAACTAGAGCTCGCTGCAGAGGTGCCTTCTGCACAGGCCTCTTTCTCCCTCCGTGTTATGTATGGAACCCGTTCTCCAGGCTCTCTCCCGTGGTGCACAGTGAACTGCTTTCTCCTTCAGACAGGTGGACGGTAGCTAAAGCACGGTTCCTCTATACTGTTCTTCATTTGAGGGAGGTGCCTGGATATTAGACCTCCACACACCCGTGCAAGAGGAATGCTAGTTTTATGAAACTAGAGCTCGTTGGAGAGGTGCCTTCTGCACAGGCCTCTTTCCCCCTCCGTGTTATGTATGGAACCCGTTCTCCAGGCCCCAGCGAAAGGCAGAACACGACTCCCCATGTGTTTCATCACGCTAGCACGGCAGCCCCACTTTTGCATGGAAGTCTAACAGCTAGTGTTCTAACTCGAAGAAACAACACTGTAGAGAAACCGTGCTTTAGCTACCGTCGACCTCTAGACGGAGGAAGCATTACACGGAGTACCGTGGCTGAGAGCCTGGGGAACGGGTTCCATACGTGAAACCAAGGGAGAAATAGGTCCGGGCAGAAGGCACCTCTGGACTCAGCTCTTGCTACCTGAAGCTAACACTACTGCCCCATGTGTGCTTGGAATGCTATGTGCTCGACACTGACTGGGAAGAAACAAGCCTGTCAAGAATCCCAGCTGCAGCTCATTCGCCTACCAGGCTACTAACACCAAGAATCAATGCTGCAGCGTTACTGCGCTTTAGCTAACATTGCCGTTCCTGAAGCCGCAGGAGTTGTATAGCGCTCGTGTATGAGAGACCGGGGAAAGGGTCCCAGACGTGAAATGGAGTGAGAAACAGGCCGGTGCGGAAGGCAGCTCTCAACTCACCTCTTGTTTATGAGGCTAGTCCCCTTGCCCCGGGGGTGCCTGCAGGCCATAAGCCAACCACCTAACTCAAAGGAACAACTCTGTAGGGAATTCCTGCTTCGGCTAAAAGAGCCATGCCTCAGGGTGGACGCATTGTGTGGTGTGCATGCGTGAGTGCACAGCAAGTGAGTCCAAAACCATTTTCCTTGTGAGACCCAGGCGCCGGAAGAAGCCAGAACACGACTCCCCACTTGCTCCATGAAACTAGTACTGCGGCCCCACTTTTGAATGGAAGTCTAATAGCTAGCTTTCTAACTCGAAGAAACAGCACTGTAGAGAAACCGTGCTTTAGCTACCGTCGACCTCTCTGTGGGCGAAGCAGTTTAGGGTGTACTGTGGCTGAGAGCCTGGGGACGGTTTCCATTTCGTAATATCGGGGGAGAGACAGGCCGGTACAAAAGGCAGCTCTCAACTGACTACATGGTTATGGGGCTAGTTCCGTTGCCCCGTGGGTGTGTGCAGGCTTAAAGACAACCACCTAACTCGAAAGAAAAACTCAGTACAGAATCTGTGCTTCAGCTAAAACAGCTACTCCTGAGGGTGGAAGCTTCTTTTGTGTGTGTGCGTGAGAGCACTGCAAGGGAGTCGCAAACCTAATTCGGAGGGAGCCTCAGGCAGCTGCAGAAAGCAGCACAGGACTCCTCACTTATTTCGTGAAGCCAGCACTGCGGCCCCTATTTGGCATGGAGATCAAATAGCTAGCGTTCTAACTCGAAGAAACAACACTGTAGAGAAACCGTGTTTAGCTACCGTCGACCTCTCTGTGGGCGAGGCAGTTTAGGGTGTACTGTGGCTGAGAGCCTGGGGACGGTTTCAATATCGTAATATTAGGGAGAGACAGGCCGGTACAGAAGGCAGCTCTCAACTCACATCCTGGTTATGGGGCTAGTACCGTTGCCCTGGGTGTGTGTGCAGGCTTAAAGACAGCCACCTAACTCGAAGGAAAAACACGGTAGTGGATCCGTGCTTCAGCTAAAACAGCCGCTCCTGAGGGTGGAAGCATTTGGTTGTGTGCGTGCGTGAGAGGACTGCAAGGGAGTCCAAAGTTTCTGCGAGTGAGACTCAGGCCCCAGCAAAAGGCAGAACACGACTCCCCGTGTGTTTCCTTTAGCTAGCACTGCGGCCCTACTTTTGCATGGAAGTCTAATCGCTAGCGTTCTCCCTGGAAGAAACAACACGGTAGAGAAACCGTGCTTTAGCTACCATCCACCTCTCTGAGGGAGGAAGCACTTTCCAGGCTACCGTGGGTGAGAGCCTGAGGAACGGGTTCCTTACGTGAAACCGAGGGAGAAGGAGTCCGGGCCAGAAGGCGCCTCTCGACTCAGCTCTTGTTACCTGAAGCTAACACTTCGGCTCCATGTGTGCATAGGAATGCTAAGGGCTCCACACTGATTTGGCAGAAAGAAGCCGGTCAAGAAGCCCAGCTTCAGCTCATTCGCCTCTCCACAGGGTGGCAGCATTTTCAAGTCGGCTTGAGTGCAAACCTGGCGAAGGAGTCCCAGCAGAATTCGGAGGGAGAAATAAGCATGGGCAGAAGGCACCTCTCGACTCCACTCTTGTTTCGGGAAACTAGATCGGCTCTCCCGTGTGTGCGTGGAGTCCTCAGTGCCATCCACGCAACGCAAAGGAACAAAACTGTAGAGAACCCGTGCCTCAGCAAAGATCGCCCTTCCTGAGCGTCAACTTCATCTATTGTGTGTTTTTGTGAAAGCATGAGAAATGGAACCTAAACGTAACTCGGAGTGAGAAGCAGGCCTGGAAGGAAGGCTGCTGTCGACTCAGCTCTTGTTTGAGGAGATTAGCACTGCTGTACCCTGTGTGCCTGGATGCCTAGTTACCAGGCTACTAACACCAAGCATCAATCCTATAGAGTGACTGCGCTTGAGTTAACATTGCCGTTCCTGAAGCAGGAGGAATTTGACACTGCTCGTGTACGAGAGACCGGGCAAAGGGTCCCAGACGTGAAATGGAGTGAGAAACAGGCCGGTGCGGAAGGCAGCTCTCAAGTCACCTCTGGTTTATGAGGCTAGTACCCTTGCCCCGGGGGTGCCTGCAGGCCTATGGCCAACCACCTAACTCAAAGGAACAACTCTGTAGGGAATTCCTGCTTCGGCTAAAAGAGCCATGCCTCAGGGTGGACGCATTTTGATGTGTCCATGCGTGAGCGCAGTGCAAGTGAGTCCAAAACCTTTTTTCCTTGTGAGACCCAGGCCCGGAAGAACCCGTACTCCAGGCTCTCTCCCGTGGTGCACAGTGAACTGGTTTCTCCTTCAGAGAGGTGGAAGGTAGCTAAAGCACGTTTTCTCTACACTGCCGTTCCATCCGGTGAGGTGCCTGGATATTCGACCTCCACACACCCGTGCAAGACGAATGCTAGTTTTATGGAACTAGAGCTCGTTGGAGAGGTGCCTTCTCCACAGGCCTGTTTCTCCCTCCGTGTTATAGTTGCAACCCGTTCCCCAGGCTCTCTCCCGTGGTACACAGTAAACTGCTTTCTCCTTCAGACAGGTGGACGGTAGCCAAAGCGCGTTTTCTCTACACTCTTGCTGCTTTGAGGCCGGTGCCTGGATATTAGACCTCCACACACCCGTGCAAGAGCAATGCTGCTTTCATTAAACTGGAGCACGTTCGAGAGGTGCCTTCTGCACCGGCCTGTTTCTCCCTCCGTGTTATGTATGGAACCCGTTCCCCGGGCTCTCACCAGGCCTACACTGTAAACTGCTTTCTCCTTGAGAGAGGTAGACGGTAGCTAAAGCACGGTTCCTCTACACTGTTCTTCATTTGAGGGAGGTGCCTGGATATTAGACCTCCACACACCCGTGCAAGAGCAATGCTAGGTTTATGAAACTAGAGCTCGTTGGAGAGGTGCCTTCTGCACAGGCCTCTTTCTCGCTCCGTGTTATGTATGGAACCCGTTCCCCAGGCTCTCTCCCGTGGTACACAGTAAACTGCTTTCTCCTTCAGAGTGGTGGACTGTAGCTAAAGCACGTTTCCTCTACACTCTTGCTGCATCGAGGCCGGTGCCTGGATATTAGACCTCCACACACCCGTGCAAGAGCAATGCTGCTTTCATTAAACTAGAGCTCGTTCATGAGGTGCCTTCTGCACCGGCCTGTTTCTCCCTCTGTGTTATGTATGGAAAACGTTCCCCAGGCTCTCACCCGTGCTACACCGTAAACTGCTTTCTCCTTCAGAGAGGTGGACGGTAGCTAAAGCACCGTTTCTCTACACTGTTCTTCATATGAGGGAGGTGCCTGGATATTAGACCTCCACACACCCGTGCAAGAGCAATGCTAATTTTATGAAACTAGAGCTCGTTGGAGAGGTGCCTTCTGCACAGGCCTCTTTCTCCCTCCGTGTTATGTATGGAACCCGTTCTCCAGGCTCTCTCCCGTGGTGCACAGTGAATTGCTCTCTCCTTCAGAGAGGTGGACGGTAGCTAAAGCACGTTTTCTCTACACTGCCGTTCCATCCAGTGAGGTGCCTGGATATTAGACCTGCACACACCCGTGCAAGAGCAATGCTACTTTCATTAAACTAGAGCTCGTTCGAGAGATGCCTTCTGCACCGGCCTGTCTCTCCCTCCGTGTTATGTATGCAACCCGTTCCCCTGGCTCTCACCCGTGGTACACCGTAAACTGCTTTCTCCTTCAGAGAGGTGGACGGTAGCTAAAGCACCGTTTCTCTACACTGTTGCTACTTCGACGGAAGTCCCAGGAAATTAGACGTCCACACACCCGTGCAAGAGGAATGGTAGTTTTATGAAACTAGAGCTCGTTGGACGGGTGCTTTCTGCACCGGCCTGATTCTCCCTCCGTGTTATGCATGGAACCCGTTCCCCAGGCTCTCACCCATGGGACACCGTAAACTGCTTTCTCTTTTACAGACGTGGACGGTAGCTAAAGGACGGATTCTCTACACTGTCGTTCCTTCGTGGGAGGTGACTGGATATTGGACCTCCACACACCCTTGCAAGAGGAATGCTAGTTTCGTGAATCTAGAGCTGGTTCGAGAGGTGCCTTCTGCTACGGCCTGGTTCTGCCTCCGTGTTATGTATGGAACCCGTTTCCCTGCTCTCACCCGTGGTACACCGTAAACTCCTTTCTCCTTCAGAGAGGTGGACGGTAGCTAAAGCACGTTTTCTCTACACTGCCGTTCCTTCGAGTGAGGTGCCTGGATATGAGACCTGCACACACCCGTGCCAAAGGAATGCTACTTTCATGATACTAGAGCTGGTTCGAGAGGTGCCTTTTGCACCGGCCTCTTTCTGCCTCCCTGTTATGTATGCAAACCGTTCCCAGGCTCTCACCCGTGGGACTCCGTAAACTGCTTTAACCTTCAGAGAGGTGGACGGTAGCTAAAGCACCGTTTCTCTACACTGCTTACTTCGAGGGAGGTGCCGGAAAATTAGACCTCGCACACCCGTGGAACAGGAATTCTAGTTTTACGAAACTAGAGCTCGTTGGGACGTGACTTCTGCACAGGCCTCTTTCTCCCTCCGTGTTATGTATGGAACCCGTTTCCCAGGCTCTCACCCGTGGTACACGGTAAAGAGCTTTCTCCTTCAGAGATGTGGACGTTAGTGAAAGCAAGTTTTCTCTACACTCTTGCTACTTCGAGGGAGGTGCCTGGATATTAGACCTCCACACACCCGTGCAAAGAGAATGCTAGTTCATGAAACTAGAACTCCTTCGGCAGGTGCCTTCTGCACCAGCATATTTCTCCCTCTGTGTTAGGTATGGAACCCGTTCCCCAGGCTCTCAGCAGGGCTACACTGTAAACTGCTTTCACCTTCAGAGAGGTGGACGGTAGCTAAAGCACGGTTTCTCTACACTGTTCTTCATTTGAGGGAGGTGCCTGGATATTAGACCTCCACACACCCGTGCAAGAGCAATGCTAGTTTTATGAAACTAGAGCTCGCTGCAGAGGTGCCTTCTGCACAGGCCTCTTTCTCCCTCCGTGTTATGTATGGAACCCGTTCTCCAGGCTCTCTCCCGTGGTGCACAGTGAACTGCTTTCTCCTTCAGACAGGTGGACGGTAGCTAAAGCACGGTTCCTCTATACTGTTCTTCATTTGAGGGAGGTGCCTGGATATTAGACCTCCACACACCCGTGCAAGAGGAATGCTAGTTTTATGAAACTAGAGCTCGTTGGAGAGGTGCCTTCTGCACAGGCCTCTTTCCCCCTCCGTGTTATGTATGGAACCCGTTCTCCAGGCCCCAGCGAAAGGCAGAACACGACTCCCCATGTGTTTCATCACGCTAGCACGGCAGCCCCACTTTTGCATGGAAGTCTAACAGCTAGTGTTCTAACTCGAAGAAACAACACTGTAGAGAAACCGTGCTTTAGCTACCGTCGACCTCTAGACGGAGGAAGCATTACACGGAGTACCGTGGCTGAGAGCCTGGGGAACGGGTTCCATACGTGAAACCAAGGGAGAAATAGGTCCGGGCAGAAGGCACCTCTGGACTCAGCTCTTGCTACCTGAAGCTAACACTACTGCCCCATGTGTGCTTGGAATGCTATGTGCTCGACACTGACTGGGAAGAAACAAGCCTGTCAAGAATCCCAGCTGCAGCTCATTCGCCTACCAGGCTACTAACACCAAGAATCAATGCTGCAGCGTTACTGCGCTTTAGCTAACATTGCCGTTCCTGAAGCCGCAGGAGTTGTATAGCGCTCGTGTATGAGAGACCGGGGAAAGGGTCCCAGACGTGAAATGGAGTGAGAAACAGGCCGGTGCGGAAGGCAGCTCTCAACTCACCTCTTGTTTATGAGGCTAGTCCCCTTGCCCCGGGGGTGCCTGCAGGCCATAAGCCAACCACCTAACTCAAAGGAACAACTCTGTAGGGAATTCCTGCTTCGGCTAAAAGAGCCATGCCTCAGGGTGGACGCATTGTGTGGTGTGCATGCGTGAGTGCACAGCAAGTGAGTCCAAAACCATTTTCCTTGTGAGACCCAGGCGCCGGAAGAAGCCAGAACACGACTCCCCACTTGCTCCATGAAACTAGTACTGCGGCCCCACTTTTGAATGGAAGTCTAATAGCTAGCTTTCTAACTCGAAGAAACAGCACTGTAGAGAAACCGTGCTTTAGCTACCGTCGACCTCTCTGTGGGCGAAGCAGTTTAGGGTGTACTGTGGCTGAGAGCCTGGGGACGGTTTCCATTTCGTAATATCGGGGGAGAGACAGGCCGGTACAAAAGGCAGCTCTCAACTGACTACATGGTTATGGGGCTAGTTCCGTTGCCCCGTGGGTGTGTGCAGGCTTAAAGACAACCACCTAACTCGAAAGAAAAACTCAGTACAGAATCTGTGCTTCAGCTAAAACAGCTACTCCTGAGGGTGGAAGCTTCTTTTGTGTGTGTGCGTGAGAGCACTGCAAGGGAGTCGCAAACCTAATTCGGAGGGAGCCTCAGGCAGCTGCAGAAAGCAGCACAGGACTCCTCACTTATTTCGTGAAGCCAGCACTGCGGCCCCTATTTGGCATGGAGATCAAATAGCTAGCGTTCTAACTCGAAGAAACAACACTGTAGAGAAACCGTGTTTAGCTACCGTCGACCTCTCTGTGGGCAAGGCAGTTTAGGGTGTACTGTGGCTGAGAGCCTGGGGACGGTTTCAATATCGTAATATTAGGGAGAGACAGGCCGGTACAGAAGGCAGCTCTCAACTCACATCCTGGTTATGGGGCTAGTACCGTTGCCCTGGGTGTGTGTGCAGGCTTAAAGACAGCCACCTAACTCGAAGGAAAAACACGGTAGTGGATCCGTGCTTCAGCTAAAACAGCCGCTCCTGAGGGTGGAAGCATTTGGTTGTGTGCGTGCGTGAGAGGACTGCAAGGGAGTCCAAAGTTTCTGCGAGTGAGACTCAGGCCCCAGCAAAAGGCAGAACACGACTCCCCGTGTGTTTCCTTTAGCTAGCACTGCGGCCCTACTTTTGCATGGAAGTCTAATCGCTAGCGTTCTCCCTGGAAGAAACAACACGGTAGAGAAACCGTGCTTTAGCTACCATCCACCTCTCTGAGGGAGGAAGCACTTTCCAGGCTACCGTGGGTGAGAGCCTGAGGAACGGGTTCCTTACGTGAAACCGAGGGAGAAGGAGTCCGGGCCAGAAGGCGCCTCTCGACTCAGCTCTTGTTACCTGAAGCTAACACTTCGGCTCCATGTGTGCATAGGAATGCTAAGGGCTCCACACTGATTTGGCAGAAAGAAGCCGGTCAAGAAGCCCAGCTTCAGCTCATTCGCCTCTCCACAGGGTGGCAGCATTTTCAAGTCGGCTTGAGTGCAAACCTGGCGAAGGAGTCCCAGCAGAATTCGGAGGGAGAAATAAGCATGGGCAGAAGGCACCTCTCGACTCCACTCTTGTTTCGGGAAACTAGATCGGCTCTCCCGTGTGTGCGTGGAGTCCTCAGTGCCATCCACGCAACGCAAAGGAACAAAACTGTAGAGAACCCGTGCCTCAGCAAAGATCGCCCTTCCTGAGCGTCAACTTCATCTATTGTGTGTTTTTGTGAAAGCATGAGAAATGGAACCTAAACGTAACTCGGAGTGAGAAGCAGGCCTGGAAGGAAGGCTGCTGTCGACTCAGCTCTTGTTTGAGGAGATTAGCACTGCTGTACCCTGTGTGCCTGGATGCCTAGTTACCAGGCTACTAACACCAAGCATCAATCCTATAGAGTGACTGCGCTTGAGTTAACATTGCCGTTCCTGAAGCAGGAGGAATTTGACACTGCTCGTGTATGAGAGACCGGGCAAAGGGTCCCAGACGTGAAATGGAGTGAGAAACAGGCCGGTGCGGAAGGCAGCTCTCAAGTCACCTCTGGTTTATGAGGCTAGTACCCTTGCCCCGGGGGTGCCTGCAGGCCTATGGCCAACCACCTAACTCAAAGGAACAACTCTGTAGGGAATTCCTGCTTCGGCTAAAAGAGCCATGCCTCAGGGTGGACGCATTTTGATGTGTCCATGCGTGAGCGCAGTGCAAGTGAGTCCAAAACCTTTTTTCCTTGTGAGACCCAGGCCCGGAAGAACCCGTACTCCAGGCTCTCTCCCGTGGTGCACAGTGAACTGGTTTCTCCTTCAGAGAGGTGGACGGTAGCTAAAGCACGTTTTCTCTACACTGCCGTTCCATCCAGTGAGGTGCCTGGATATTCGACCTCCACACACCCGTGCAAGACGAATGCTAGTTTTATGGAACTAGAGCTCGTTGGAGAGGTGCCTTCTGCACAGGCCTGTTTCTCCCTCCGTGTTATGGATGCAACCCGTTCGCCAGGCTCTCTCCCGTGGTACACAGTAAACTGCTTTCTCCTTCAGACAGGTGGACGGTAGCCAAAGCGCGTTTTCTCTACACTCTTGCTGCTTTGAGGCCGGTGCCTGGATATTAGACCTCCACACACCCGTGCAAGAGCAATGCTGCTTTCATTAAACTGGAGCACGTTCGAGAGGTGCCTTCTGCACCGGCCTGTTTCTCCCTCCGTGTTATGTATGGAACCCGTTCCCCGGGCTCTCACCAGGCCTACACTGTAAACTGCTTTCTCCTTGAGAGAGGTAGACGGTAGCTAAAGCACGGTTCCTCTACACTGTTCTTCATTTGAGGGAGGTGCCTGGATATTAGACCTCCACACACCCGTGCAAGAGCAATGCTAGGTTTATGAAACTAGAGCTCGTTGGAGAGGTGCCTTCTGCACAGGCCTCTTTCTCGCTCCGTGTTATGTATGGAACCCGTTCCCCAGGCTCTCTCCCGTGGTACACAGTAAACTGCTTTCTCCTTCAGAGTGGTGGACTGTAGCTAAAGCACGTTTCCTCTACACTCTTGCTGCATCGAGGCCGGTGCCTGGATATTAGACCTCCACACACCCGTGCAAGAGCAATGCTGCTTTCATTAAACTAGAGCTCGTTCATGAGGTGCCTTCTGCACCGGCCTGTTTCTCCCTCTGTGTTATGTATGGAAAACGTTCCCCAGGCTCTCACCCGTGCTACACCGTAAACTGCTTTCTCCTTCAGAGAGGTGGACGGTAGCTAAAGCACCGTTTCTCTACACTGTTCTTCATATGAGGGAGGTGCCTGGATATTAGACCTCCACACACCCGTGCAAGAGCAATGCTAATTTTATGAAACTAGAGCTCGTTGGAGAGGTGCCTTCTGCCCAGGCCTCTTTCTCCCTCCGTGTTATGTATGGAACCCGTTCTCCAGGCTCTCTCCCGTGGTGCACAGTGAATTGCTCTCTCCTTCAGAGAGGTGGACGGTAGCTAAAGCACGTTTTCTCTACACTGCCGTTCCATCCAGTGAGGTGCCTGGATATTAGACCTGCACACACCCGTGCAAGAGCAATGCTACTTTCATTAAACTAGAGCTCGTTCGAGAGATGCCTTCTGCACCGGCCTGTCTCTCCCTCCGTGTTATGTATGCAACCCGTTCCCCTGGCTCTCACCCGTGGTACACCGTAAACTGCTTTCTCCTTCAGAGAGGTGGACGGTAGCTAAAGCACCGTTTCTCTACACTGTTGCTACTTCGACGGAAGTCCCAGGAAATTAGACGTCCACACACCCGTGCAAGAGGAATGGTAGTTTTATGAAACTAGAGCTCGTTGGACGGGTGCTTTCTGCACCGGCCTGATTCTCCCTCCGTGTTATGCATGGAACCCGTTCCCCAGGCTCTCACCCATGGGACACCGTAAACTGCTTTCTCTTTTACAGACGTGGACGGTAGCTAAAGGACGGATTCTCTACACTGTCGTTCCTTCGTGGGAGGTGACTGGATATTGGACCTCCACACACCCTTGCAAGAGGAATGCTAGTTTCGTGAATCTAGAGCTGGTTCGAGAGGTGCCTTCTGCTACGGCCTGGTTCTGCCTCCGTGTTATGTATGGAACCCGTTTCCCTGCTCTCACCCGTGGTACACCGTAAACTCCTTTCTCCTTCAGAGAGGTGGACGGTAGCTAAAGCACGTTTTCTCTACACTGCCGTTCCTTCGAGTGAGGTGCCTGGATATGAGACCTGCACACACCCGTGCCAAAGGAATGCTACTTTCATGATACTAGAGCTGGTTTGAGAGGTGCCTTTTGCACCGGCCTCTTTCTGCCTCCCTGTTATGTATGCAAACCGTTCCCAGGCTCTCACCCGTGGGACTCCGTAAACTGCTTTAACCTTCAGAGAGGTGGACGGTAGCTAAAGCACCGTTTCTCTACACTGCTTACTTCGAGGGAGGTGCCGGAAAATTAGACCTCGCACACCCGTGGAACAGGAATTCTAGTTTTACGAAACTAGAGCTCGTTGGGACGTGACTTCTGCACAGGCCTCTTTCTCCCTCCGTGTTATGTATGGAACCCGTTTCCCAGGCTCTCACCCGTGGTACACGGTAAAGAGCTTTCTCCTTCAGAGATGTGGACGTTAGTGAAAGCAAGTTTTCTCTACACTCTTGCTACTTCGAGGGAGGTGCCTGGATATTAGACCTCCACACACCCGTGCAAAGAGAATGCTAGTTCATGAAACTAGAACTCCTTCGGCAGGTGCCTTCTGCACCAGCATATTTCTCCCTCTGTGTTAGGTATGGAACCCGTTCCCCAGGCTCTCAGCAGGGCTACACTGTAAACTGCTTTCACCTTCAGAGAGGTGGACGGTAGCTAAAGCACGGTTTCTCTACACTGTTCTTCATTTGAGGGAGGTGCCTGGATATTAGACCTCCACACACCCGTGCAAGAGCAATGCTAGTTTTATGAAACTAGAGCTCGCTGCAGAGGTGCCTTCTGCACAGGCCTCTTTCTCCCTCCGTGTTATGTATGGAACCCGTTCTCCAGGCTCTCTCCCGTGGTGCACAGTGAACTGCTTTCTCCTTCAGACAGGTGGACGGTAGCTAAAGCACGGTTCCTCTATACTGTTCTTCATTTGAGGGAGGTGCCTGGATATTAGACCTCCACACACCCGTGCAAGAGGAATGCTAGTTTTATGAAACTAGAGCTCGTTGGAGAGGTGCCTTCTGCACAGGCCTCTTTCCCCCTCCGTGTTATGTATGGAACCCGTTCTCCAGGCCCCAGCGAAAGGCAGAACACGACTCCCCATGTGTTTCATCACGCTAGCACGGCAGCCCCACTTTTGCATGGAAGTCTAACAGCTAGTGTTCTAACTCGAAGAAACAACACTGTAGAGAAACCGTGCTTTAGCTACCGTCGACCTCTAGACGGAGGAAGCATTACACGGAGTACCGTGGCTGAGAGCCTGGGGAACGGGTTCCATACGTGAAACCAAGGGAGAAATAGGTCCGGGCAGAAGGCACCTCTGGACTCAGCTCTTGCTACCTGAAGCTAACACTACTGCCCCATGTGTGCTTGGAATGCTATGTGCTCGACACTGACTGGGAAGAAACAAGCCTGTCAAGAATCCCAGCTGCAGCTCATTCGCCTACCAGGCTACTAACACCAAGAATCAATGCTGCAGCGTTACTGCGCTTTAGCTAACATTGCCGTTCCTGAAGCCGCAGGAGTTGTATAGCGCTCGTGTATGAGAGACCGGGGAAAGGGTCCCAGACGTGAAATGGAGTGAGAAACAGGCCGGTGCGGAAGGCAGCTCTCAACTCACCTCTTGTTTATGAGGCTAGTCCCCTTGCCCCGGGGGTGCCTGCAGGCCATAAGCCAACCACCTAACTCAAAGGAACAACTCTGTAGGGAATTCCTGCTTCGGCTAAAAGAGCCATGCCTCAGGGTGGACGCATTGTGTGGTGTGCATGCGTGAGTGCACAGCAAGTGAGTCCAAAACCATTTTCCTTGTGAGACCCAGGCGCCGGAAGAAGCCAGAACAAGACTCCCCACTTGCTCCATGAAACTAGTACTGCGGCCCCACTTTTGAATGGAAGTCTAATAGCTAGCTTTCTAACTCGAAGAAACAGCACTGTAGAGAAACCGTGCTTTAGCTACCGTCGACCTCTCTGTGGGCGAGGCAGTTTAGGGTGTACTGTGGCTGAGAGCCTGGGGACGGTTTCAATATCGTAATATCGGGGGAGAGACAGGCCGGTACAGAAGGCAGCTCTCAACTCACATCATGGTTATGGGGCTAGTTCCGTTGCCCCGTGGGTGTGTGTGCAGGCTTAAAGACAGCCACCTAACTCGAAGGAAAAACACGGTAGTGGATCCGTGCTTCAGCTAAAACAGCCGCTCCTGAGGGTGGAAGCATTTGGTTGTGTGCGTGCGTGAGAGGACTGCAAGGGAGTCCAAAGTTTCTGCGAGTGAGACTCAGGCCCCAGCAAAAGGCAGAACACGACTCCCCGTGTGTTTCCTTTAGCTAGCACTGCGGCCCTACTTTTGCATGGAAGTCTAATCGCTAGCGTTCTCCCTGGAAGAAACAACACGGTAGAGAAACCGTGCTTTAGCTACCATCCACCTCTCTGAGGGAGGAAGCACTTTCCAGGCTACCGTGGGTGAGAGCCTGAGGAACGGGTTCCTTACGTGAAACCGAGGGAGAAGGAGTCCGGGCCAGAAGGCGCCTCTCGACTCAGCTCTTGTTACCTGAAGCTAACACTTCGGCTCCATGTGTGCATAGGAATGCTAAGGGCTCCACACTGATTTGGCAGAAAGAAGCCGGTCAAGAAGCCCAGCTTCAGCTCATTCGCCTCTCCACAGGGTGGCAGCATTTTCAAGTCGGCTTGAGTGCAAACCTGGCGAAGGAGTCCCAGCAGAATTCGGAGGGAGAAATAAGCATGGGCAGAAGGCACCTCTCGACTCCACTCTTGTTTCGGGAAACTAGATCGGCTCTCCCGTGTGTGCGTGGAGTCCTCAGTGCCATCCACGCAACGCAAAGGAACAAAACTGTAGAGAACCCGTGCCTCAGCAAAGATCGCCCTTCCTGAGCGTCAACTTCATCTATTGTGTGTTTTTGTGAAAGCATGAGAAATGGAACCTAAACGTAACTCGGAGTGAGAAGCAGGCCTGGAAGGAAGGCTGCTGTCGACTCAGCTCTTGTTTGAGGAGATTAGCACTGCTGTACCCTGTGTGCCTGGATGCCTAGTTACCAGGCTACTAACACCAAGCATCAATCCTATAGAGTGACTGCGCTTGAGTTAACATTGCCGTTCCTGAAGCAGGAGGAATTTGACACTGCTCATGTACGAGAGACCGGGCAAAGGGTCCCAGACGTGAAATGGAGTGAGAAACAGGCCGGTGCGGAAGGCAGCTCTCAAGTCACCTCTGGTTTATGAGGCTAGTACCCTTGCCCCGGGGGTGCCTGCAGGCCTAAAGCCAACCACCTAACTCAAAGGAACAACTCTGTAGGGAATTCCTGCTTCGGCTAAAAGAGCCATGCCTCAGGGTGGACGCATTTTGATGTGTGCATGCGTGAGCGCACTGCAAGTGAGTCCAAAACCTTTTTTCCTTGTGAGACCCAGGCCCGGAAGAACCCGTACTCCAGGCTCTCTCCCGTGGTGCACAGTGAACTGGTTTCTCCTTCAGAGAGGTGGACGGTAGCTAAAGCACGTTTTCTCTACACTGCCGTTCCATCCGGTGAGGTGCCTGGATATTCGACCTCCACACACCCGTGCAAGACGAATGCTAGTTTTATGGAACTAGAGCTCGTTGGAGAGGTGCCTTCTGCACAGGCCTGTTTCTCCCTCCGTGTTATGGATGCAACCCGTTCGCCAGGCTCTCTCCCGTGGTACACAGTAAACTGCTTTCTCCTTCAGACAGGTGGACGGTAGCCAAAGCGCGTTTTCTCTACACTCTTGCTGCTTTGAGGCCGGTGCCTGGATATTAGACCTCCACACACCCGTGCAAGAGCAATGCTGCTTTCATTAAACTGGAGCACGTTCGAGAGGTGCCTTCTGCACCGGCCTGTTTCTCCCTCCGTGTTATGTATGGAACCCGTTCCCCGGGCTCTCACCAGGCCTACACTGTAAACTGCTTTCTCCTTGAGAGAGGTAGACGGTAGCTAAAGCACGGTTCCTCTACACTGTTCTTCATTTGAGGGAGGTGCCTGGATATTAGACCTCCACACACCCGTGCAAGAGCAATGCTAGGTTTATGAAACTAGAGCTCGTTGGAGAGGTGCCTTCTGCACAGGCCTCTTTCTCGCTCCGTGTTATGTATGGAACCCGTTCCCCAGGCTCTCTCCCGTGGTACACAGTAAACTGCTTTCTCCTTCAGAGTGGTGGACTGTAGCTAAAGCACGTTTCCTCTACACTCTTGCTGCATCGAGGCCGGTGCCTGGATATTAGACCTCCACACACCCGTGCAAGAGCAATGCTGCTTTCATTAAACTAGAGCTCGTTCATGAGGTGCCTTCTGCACCGGCCTGTTTCTCCCTCTGTGTTATGTATGGAAAACGTTCCCCAGGCTCTCACCCGTGCTACACCGTAAACTGCTTTCTCCTTCAGAGAGGTGGACGGTAGCTAAAGCACCGTTTCTCTACACTGTTCTTCATATGAGGGAGGTGCCTGGATATTAGACCTCCACACACCCGTGCAAGAGCAATGCTAATTTTATGAAACTAGAGCTCGTTGGAGAGGTGCCTTCTGCCCAGGCCTCTTTCTCCCTCCGTGTTATGTATGGAACCCGTTCTCCAGGCTCTCTCCCGTGGTGCACAGTGAATTGCTCTCTCCTTCAGAGAGGTGGACGGTAGCTAAAGCACGTTTTCTCTACACTGCCGTTCCATCCAGTGAGGTGCCTGGATATTAGACCTGCACACACCCGTGCAAGAGCAATGCTACTTTCATTAAACTAGAGCTCGTTCGAGAGATGCCTTCTGCACCGGCCTGTCTCTCCCTCCGTGTTATGTATGCAACCCGTTCCCCTGGCTCTCACCCGTGGTACACCGTAAACTGCTTTCTCCTTCAGAGAGGTGGACGGTAGCTAAAGCACCGTTTCTCTACACTGTTGCTACTTCGACGGAAGTCCCAGGAAATTAGACGTCCACACACCCGTGCAAGAGGAATGGTAGTTTTATGAAACTAGAGCTCGTTGGACGGGTGCTTTCTGCACCGGCCTGATTCTCCCTCCGTGTTATGCATGGAACCCGTTCCCCAGGCTCTCACCCATGGGACACCGTAAACTGCTTTCTCTTTTACAGACGTGGACGGTAGCTAAAGGACGGATTCTCTACACTGTCGTTCCTTCGTGGGAGGTGACTGGATATTGGACCTCCACACACCCTTGCAAGAGGAATGCTAGTTTCGTGAATCTAGAGCTGGTTCGAGAGGTGCCTTCTGCTACGGCCTGGTTCTGCCTCCGTGTTATGTATGGAACCCGTTTCCCTGCTCTCACCCGTGGTACACCGTAAACTCCTTTCTCCTTCAGAGAGGTGGACGGTAGCTAAAGCACGTTTTCTCTACACTGCCGTTCCTTCGAGTGAGGTGCCTGGATATGAGACCTGCACACACCCGTGCCAAAGGAATGCTACTTTCATGATACTAGAGCTGGTTCGAGAGGTGCCTTTTGCACCGGCCTCTTTCTGCCTCCCTGTTATGTATGCAAACCGTTCCCAGGCTCTCACCCGTGGGACTCCGTAAACTGCTTTAACCTTCAGAGAGGTGGACGGTAGCTAAAGCACCGTTTCTCTACACTGCTTACTTCGAGGGAGGTGCCGGAAAATTAGACCTCGCACACCCGTGGAACAGGAATTCTAGTTTTACGAAACTAGAGCTCGTTGGGACGTGACTTCTGCACAGGCCTCTTTCTCCCTCCGTGTTATGTATGGAACCCGTTTCCCAGGCTCTCACCCGTGGTACACGGTAAAGAGCTTTCTCCTTCAGAGATGTGGACGTTAGTGAAAGCAAGTTTTCTCTACACTCTTGCTACTTCGAGGGAGGTGCCTGGATATTAGACCTCCACACACCCGTGCAAAGAGAATGCTAGTTCATGAAACTAGAACTCCTTCGGCAGGTGCCTTCTGCACCAGCATATTTCTCCCTCTGTGTTAGGTATGGAACCCGTGCCCCAGGCTCTCAGCAGGGCTACACTGTAAACTGCTTTCACCTTCAGAGAGGTGGACGGTAGCTAAAGCACGGTTTCTCTACACTGTTCTTCATTTGAGGGAGGTGCCTGGATATTAGACCTCCACACACCCGTGCAAGAGCAATGCTAGTTTTATGAAACTAGAGCTCGCTGCAGAGGTGCCTTCTGCACAGGCCTCTTTCTCCCTCCGTGTTATGTATGGAACCCGTTCTCCAGGCTCTCTCCCGTGGTGCACAGTGAACTGCTTTCTCCTTCAGACAGGTGGACGGTAGCTAAAGCACGGTTCCTCTATACTGTTCTTCATTTGAGGGAGGTGCCTGGATATTAGACCTCCACACACCCGTGCAAGAGGAATGCTAGTTTTATGAAACTAGAGCTCGTTGGAGAGGTGCCTTCTGCACAGGCCTCTTTCCCCCTCCGTGTTATGTATGGAACCCGTTCTCCAGGCCCCAGCGAAAGGCAGAACACGACTCCCCATGTGTTTCATCACGCTAGCACGGCAGCCCCACTTTTGCATGGAAGTCTAACAGCTAGTGTTCTAACTCGAAGAAACAACACTGTAGAGAAACCGTGCTTTAGCTACCGTCGACCTCTAGACGGAGGAAGCATTACACGGAGTACCGTGGCTGAGAGCCTGGGGAACGGGTTCCATACGTGAAACCAAGGGAGAAATAGGTCCGGGCAGAAGGCACCTCTGGACTCAGCTCTTGCTACCTGAAGCTAACACTACTGCCCCATGTGTGCTTGGAATGCTATGTGCTCGACACTGACTGGGAAGAAACAAGCCTGTCAAGAATCCCAGCTGCAGCTCATTCGCCTACCAGGCTACTAACACCAAGAATCAATGCTGCAGCGTTACTGCGCTTTAGCTAACATTGCCGTTCCTGAAGCCGCAGGAGTTGTATAGCGCTCGTGTATGAGAGACCGGGGAAAGGGTCCCAGACGTGAAATGGAGTGAGAAACAGGCCGGTGCGGAAGGCAGCTCTCAACTCACCTCTTGTTTATGAGGCTAGTCCCCTTGCCCCGGGGGTGCCTGCAGGCCATAAGCCAACCACCTAACTCAAAGGAACAACTCTGTAGGGAATTCCTGCTTCGGCTAAAAGAGCCATGCCTCAGGGTGGACGCATTGTGTGGTGTGCATGCGTGAGTGCACAGCAAGTGAGTCCAAAACCATTTTCCTTGTGAGACCCAGGCGCCGGAAGAAGCCAGAACAAGACTCCCCACTTGCTCCATGAAACTAGTACTGCGGCCCCACTTTTGAATGGAAGTCTAATAGCTAGCTTTCTAACTCGAAGAAACAGCACTGTAGAGAAACCGTGCTTTAGCTACCGTCGACCTCTCTGTGGGCGAGGCAGTTTAGGGTGTACTGTGGCTGAGAGCCTGGGGACGGTTTCAATATCGTAATATCGGGGGAGAGACAGGCCGGTACAGAAGGCAGCTCTCAACTCACATCATGGTTATGGGGCTAGTTCCGTTGCCCCGTGGGTGTGTGTGCAGGCTTAAAGACAGCCACCTAACTCGAAGGAAAAACACGGTAGTGGATCCGTGCTTCAGCTAAAACAGCCGCTCCTGAGGGTGGAAGCATTTGGTTGTGTGCGTGCGTGAGAGGACTGCAAGGGAGTCCAAAGTTTCTGCGAGTGAGACTCAGGCCCCAGCAAAAGGCAGAACACGACTCCCCGTGTGTTTCCTTTAGCTAGCACTGCGGCCCTACTTTTGCATGGAAGTCTAATCGCTAGCGTTCTCCCTGGAAGAAACAACACGGTAGAGAAACCGTGCTTTAGCTACCATCCACCTCTCTGAGGGAGGAAGCACTTTCCAGGCTACCGTGGGTGAGAGCCTGAGGAACGGGTTCCTTACGTGAAACCGAGGGAGAAGGAGTCCGGGCCAGAAGGCGCCTCTCGACTCAGCTCTTGTTACCTGAAGCTAACACTTCGGCTCCATGTGTGCATAGGAATGCTAAGGGCTCCACACTGATTTGGCAGAAAGAAGCCGGTCAAGAAGCCCAGCTTCAGCTCATTCGCCTCTCCACAGGGTGGCAGCATTTTCAAGTCGGCTTGAGTGCAAACCTGGCGAAGGAGTCCCAGCAGAATTCGGAGGGAGAAATAAGCATGGGCAGAAGGCACCTCTCGACTCCACTCTTGTTTCGGGAAACTAGATCGGCTCTCCCGTGTGTGCGTGGAGTCCTCAGTGCCATCCACGCAACGCAAAGGAACAAAACTGTAGAGAACCCGTGCCTCAGCAAAGATCGCCCTTCCTGAGCGTCAACTTCATCTATTGTGTGTTTTTGTGAAAGCATGAGAAATGGAACCTAAACGTAACTCGGAGTGAGAAGCAGGCCTGGAAGGAAGGCTGCTGTCGACTCAGCTCTTGTTTGAGGAGATTAGCACTGCTGTACCCTGTGTGCCTGGATGCCTAGTTACCAGGCTACTAACACCAAGCATCAATCCTATAGAGTGACTGCGCTTGAGTTAACATTGCCGTTCCTGAAGCAGGAGGAATTTGACACTGCTCGTGTACGAGAGACCGGGCAAAGTGTCCCAGACGTGAAATGGAGTGAGAAACAGGCCGGTGCGGAAGGCAGCTCTCAAGTCACCTCTGGTTTATGAGGCTAGTACCCTTGCCCCGGGGGTGCCTGCAGGCCTAAAGCCAACCACCTAACTCAAAGGAACAACTCTGTAGGGAATTCCTGCTTCGGCTAAAAGAGCCATGCCTCAGGGTGGACGCATTTTGATGTGTGCATGCGTGAGCGCAGTGCAAGTGAGTCCAAAACCTTTTTTCCTTGTGAGACCCAGGCCCGGAAGAACCCGTACTCCAGGCTCTCTCCCGTGGTGCACAGTGAACTGCTTTCTCCTTCAGAGAGGTGGACGGTAGCTAAAGCACGTTTTCTCTACACTGCCGTTCCATCCGGTGAGGTGCCTGGATATTCGACCTCCACACACCCGTGCAAGACGAATGCTAGTTTTATGGAACTAGAGCTCGTTGGAGAGGTGCCTTCTGCACAGGCCTGTTTCTCCCTCCGTGTTATGGATGCAACCCGTTCCCCAGGCTCTCTCCCGTGGTACACAGTAAACTGCTTTCTCCTTCAGACAGGTGGACGGTAGCCAAAGCGCGTTTTCTCTACACTCTTGCTGCTTTGAGGCCGGTGCCTGGATATTAGACCTCCACACACCCGTGCAAGAGCAATGCTGCTTTCATTAAACTGGAGCACGTTCGAGAGGTGCCTTCTGCACCGGCCTGTTTCTCCCTCCGTGTTATGTATGGAACCCGTTCCCCGGGCTCTCACCAGGCCTACACTGTAAACTGCTTTCTCCTTGAGAGAGGTAGACGGTAGCTAAAGCACGGTTCCTCTACACTGTTCTTCATTTGAGGGAGGTGCCTGGATATTAGACCTCCACACACCCGTGCAAGAGCAATGCTAGGTTTATGAAACTAGAGCTCGTTGGAGAGGTGCCTTCTGCACAGGCCTCTTTCTCGCTCCGTGTTATGTATGGAACCCGTTCCCCAGGCTCTCTCCCGTGGTACACAGGAAACTGCTTTCTCCTTCAGAGTGGTGGACTGTAGCTAAAGCACGTTTCCTCTACACTCTTGCTGCATCGAGGCCGGTGCCTGGATATTAGACCTCCACACACCCGTGCAAGAGCAATGCTGCTTTCATTAAACTAGAGCTCGTTCATGAGGTGCCTTCTGCACCGGCCTGTTTCTCCCTCTGTGTTATGTATGGAAAACGTTCCCCAGGCTCTCACCCGTGCTACACCGTAAACTGCTTTCTCCTTCAGAGAGGTGGACGGTAGCTAAAGCACCGTTTCTCTACACTGTTCTTCATATGAGGGAGGTGCCTGGATATTAGACCTCCACACACCCGTGCAAGAGCAATGCTAATTTTATGAAACTAGAGCTCGTTGGAGAGGTGCCTTCTGCACAGGCCTCTTTCTCCCTCCGTGTTATGTATGGAACCCGTTCTCCAGGCTCTCTCCCGTGGTGCACAGTGAATTGCTCTCTCCTTCAGAGAGGTGGACGGTAGCTAAAGCACGTTTTCTCTACACTGCCGTTCCATCCAGTGAGGTGCCTGGATATTAGACCTGCACACACCCGTGCAAGAGCAATGCTACTTTCATTAAACTAGAGCTCGTTCGAGAGATGCCTTCTGCACCGGCCTGTCTCTCCCTCCGTGTTATGTATGCAACCCGTTCCCCTGGCTCTCACCCGTGGTACACCGTAAACTGCTTTCTCCTTCAGAGAGGTGGACGGTAGCTAAAGCACCGTTTCTCTACACTGTTGCTACTTCGACGGAAGTCCCAGGAAATTAGACGTCCACACACCCGTGCATGAGGAATGGTAGTTTTATGAAACTAGAGCTCGTTGGACAGGTGCTTTCTGCACCGGCCTGATTCTCCCTCCGTGTTATGCATGGAACCCGTTCCCCAGGCTCTCACCCATGGGACACCGTAAACTGCTTTCTCTTTTACAGACGTGGACGGTAGCTAAAGGACGGATTCTCTACACTGTCGTTCCTTCGTGGGAGGTGACTGGATATTGGACCTCCACACACCCTTGCAAGAGGAATGCTAGTTTCGTGAATCTAGAGCTGGTTCGAGAGGTGCCTTCTGCTACGGCCTGGTTCTGCCTCCGTGTTATGTATGGAACCCGTTTCCCTGCTCTCACCCGTGGTACACCGTAAACTCCTTTCTCCTTCAGAGAGGTGGACGGTAGCTAAAGCACGTTTTCTCTACACTGCCGTTCCTTCGAGTGAGGTGCCTGGATATGAGACCTGCACACACCCGTGCCAAAGGAATGCTACTTTCATGATACTAGAGCTGGTTCGAGAGGTGCCTTTTGCACCGGCCTCTTTCTGCCTCCCTGTTATGTATGCAAACCGTTCCCAGGCTCTCACCCGTGGGACTCCGTAAACTGCTTTAACCTTCAGAGAGGTGGACGGTAGCTAAAGCACCGTTTCTCTACACTGCTTACTTCGAGGGAGGTGCCGGAAAATTAGACCTCGCACACCCGTGGAACAGGAATTCTAGTTTTACGAAACTAGAGCTCGTTGGGACGTGACTTCTGCACAGGCCTCTTTCTCCCTCCGTGTTATGTATGGAACCCGTTTCCCAGGCTCTCACCCGTGGTACACGGTAAAGAGCTTTCTCCTTCAGAGATGTGGACGTTAGTGAAAGCAAGTTTTCTCTACACTCTTGCTACTTCGAGGGAGGTGCCTGGATATTAGACCTCCACACACCCGTGCAAAGAGAATGCTAGTTCATGAAACTAGAACTCCTTCGGCAGGTGCCTTCTGCACCAGCATATTTCTCCCTCTGTGTTAGGTATGGAACCCGTTCCCCAGGCTCTCAGCAGGGCTACACTGTAAACTGCTTTCACCTTCAGAGAGGTGGACGGTAGCTAAAGCACGGTTTCTCTACACTGTTCTTCATTTGAGGGAGGTGCCTGGATATTAGACCTCCACACACCCGTGCAAGAGCAATGCTAGTTTTATGAAACTAGAGCTCGCTGCAGAGGTGCCTTCTGCACAGGCCTCTTTCTCCCTCCGTGTTATGTATGGAACCCGTTCTCCAGGCTCTCTCCCGTGGTGCACAGTGAACTGCTTTCTCCTTCAGACAGGTGGACGGTAGCTAAAGCACGGTTCCTCTATACTGTTCTTCATTTGAGGGAGGTGCCTGGATATTAGACCTCCACACACCCGTGCAAGAGGAATGCTAGTTTTATGAAACTAGAGCTCGTTGGAGAGGCGCAGGCCTCTTTCCCCCTCCATGTTATGTATGGAACCCGTTCTCCAGGCCCCAGCGAAAGGCAGAACACGACTCCCCATGTGTTTCATCACGCTAGCACGGCAGCCCCACTTTTGCATGGAAGTCTAACAGCTAGTGTTCTAACTCGAAGAAACAACACTGTAGAGAAACCGTGCTTTAGCTACCGTCGACCTCTAGACGGAGGAAGCATTACACGGAGTACCGTGGCTGAGAGCCTGGGGAACGGGTTCCATACGTGAAACCAAGGGAGAAATAGGTCCGGGCAGAAGGCACCTCTGGACTCAGCTCTTGCTACCTGAAGCTAACACTACTGCCCCATGTGTGCTTGGAATGCTATGTGCTCGACACTGACTGGGAAGAAACAAGCCTGTCAAGAATCCCAGCTGCAGCTCATTCGCCTACCAGGCTACTAACACCAAGAATCAATGCTGCAGCGTTACTGCGCTTTAGCTAACATTGCCGTTCCTGAAGCCGCAGGAGTTGTATAGCGCTCGTGTATGAGAGACCGGGGAAAGGGTCCCAGACGTGAAATGGAGTGAGAAACAGGCCGGTGCGGAAGGCAGCTCTCAACTCACCTCTTGTTTATGAGGCTAGTCCCCTTGCCCCGGGGGTGCCTGCAGGCCATAAGCCAACCACCTAACTCAAAGGAACAACTCTGTAGGGAATTCCTGCTTCGGCTAAAAGAGCCATGCCTCAGGGTGGACGCATTGTGTGGTGTGCATGCGTGAGTGCACAGCAAGTGAGTCCAAAACCATTTTCCTTGTGAGACCCAGGCGCCGGAAGAAGCCAGAACACGACTCCCCACTTGCTCCATGAAACTAGTACTGCGGCCCCACTTTTGAATGGAAGTCTAATAGCTAGCTTTCTAACTCGAAGAAACAGCACTGTAGAGAAACCGTGCTTTAGCTACCGTCGACCTCTCTGTGGGCGAAGCAGTTTAGGGTGTACTGTGGCTGAGAGCCTGGGGACGGTTTCCATTTCGTAATATCGGGGGAGAGACAGGCCGGTACAAAAGGCAGCTCTCAACTGACTACATGGTTATGGGGCTAGTTCCGTTGCCCCGTGGGTGTGTGCAGGCTTAAAGACAACCACCTAACTCGAAAGAAAAACTCAGTACAGAATCTGTGCTTCAGCTAAAACAGCTACTCCTGAGGGTGGAAGCTTCTTTTGTGTGTGTGCGTGAGAGCACTGCAAGGGAGTCGCAAACCTAATTCGGAGGGAGCCTCAGGCAGCTGCAGAAAGCAGCACAGGACTCCTCACTTATTTCGTGAAGCCGGCACTGCGGCCCCTATTTGGCATGGAGATCAAATAGCTAGCGTTCTAACTCGAAGAAACAACACTGTAGAGAAACCGTGTTTAGCTACCGTCGACCTCTCTGTGGGCGAGGCAGTTTAGGGTGTACTGTGGCTGAGAGCCTGGGGACGGTTTCAATATCGTAATATTTGGGAGAGACAGGCCGGTACAGAAGGCAGCTCTCAACTCACATCCTGGTTATGGGGCTAGTACCGTTGCCCTGGGTGTGTGTGCAGGCTTAAAGACAGCCACCTAACTCGAAGGAAAAACACGGTAGTGGATCCGTGCTTCAGCTAAAACAGCCGCTCCTGAGGGTGGAAGCATTTGGTTGTGTGCGTGCGTGAGAGGACTGCAAGGGAGTCCAAAGTTTCTGCGAGTGAGACTCAGGCCCCAGCAAAAGGCAGAACACGACTCCCCGTGTGTTTCCTTTAGCTAGCACTGCGGCCCTACTTTTGCATGGAAGTCTAATCGCTAGCGTTCTCCCTGGAAGAAACAACACGGTAGAGAAACCGTGCTTTAGCTACCATCCACCTCTCTGAGGGAGGAAGCACTTTCCAGGCTACCGTGGGTGAGAGCCTGAGGAACGGGTTCCTTACGTGAAACCGAGGGAGAAGGAGTCCGGGCCAGAAGGCGCCTCTCGACTCAGCTCTTGTTACCTGAAGCTAACACTTCGGCTCCATGTGTGCATAGGAATGCTAAGGGCTCCACACTGATTTGGCAGAAAGAAGCCGGTCAAGAAGCCCAGCTTCAGCTCATTCGCCTCTCCACAGGGTGGCAGCATTTTCAAGTCGGCTTGAGTGCAAACCTGGCGAAGGAGTCCCAGCAGAATTCGGAGGGAGAAATAAGCATGGGCAGAAGGCACCTCTCGACTCCACTCTTGTTTCGGGAAACTAGATCGGCTCTCCCGTGTGTGCGTGGAGTCCTCAGTGCCATCCACGCAACGCAAAGGAACAAAACTGTAGAGAACCCGTGCCTCAGCAAAGATCGCCCTTCCTGAGCGTCAACTTCATCTATTGTGTGTTTTTGTGAAAGCATGAGAAATGGAACCTAAACGTAACTCGGAGTGAGAAGCAGGCCTGGAAGGAAGGCTGCTGTCGACTCAGCTCTTGTTTGAGGAGATTAGCACTGCTGTACCCTGTGTGCCTGGATGCCTAGTTACCAGGCTACTAACACCAAGCATCAATCCTATAGAGTGACTGCGCTTGAGTTAACATTGCCGTTCCTGAAGCAGGAGGAATTTGACACTGCTCGTGTACGAGAGACCGGGCAAAGGGTCCCAGACGTGAAATGGAGTGAGAAACAGGCCGGTGCGGAAGGCAGCTCTCAAGTCACCTCTGGTTTATGAGGCTAGTCCCCTTGCCCCGGGGGTGCCTGCAGGCCTAAAGCCAACCACCTAACTCAAAGGAACAACTCTGTAGGGAATTCCTGCTTCGGCTAAAAGAGCCATGCCTCAGGGTGGACGCATTTTGATGTGTGCATGCGGGAGCGCAGTGCAAGTGAGTCCAAAACCTTTTTTCCTTGTGAGACCCAGGCCCGGAAGAACCCGTACTCCAGGCTCTCTCCCGTGGTGCACAGTGAACTGGTTTCTCCTTCAGAGAGGTGGACGGTAGCTAAAGCACGTTTTCTCTACACTGCCGTTCCATCCGGTGAGGTGCCTGGATATTCGACCTCCACACACCCGTGCAAGACGAATGCTAGTTTTATGGAACTAGAGCTCGTTGGAGAGGTGCCTTCTGCACAGGCCTGTTTCTCCCTCCGCGTTATGGATGCAACCCGTTCGCCAGGCTCTCTCCCGTGGTACACAGTAAACTGCTTTCTCCTTCAGACAGGTGGACGGTAGCCAAAGCGCGTTTTCTCTACACTCTTGCTGCTTTGAGGCCAGTCCCTGGATATTAGACCTCCACACACCCGTGCAAGAGCAATGCTGCTTTCATTAAACTGGAGCACGTTCGAGAGGTGCCTTCTGCACCGGCCTGTTTCTCCCTCCGTGTTATGTATGGAACCCGTTCCCCGGGCTCTCACCAGGCCTACACTGTAAACTGCTTTCTCCTTGAGAGAGGTAGACGGTAGCTAAAGCACGGTTCCTCTACACTGTTCTTCATTTGAGGGAGGTGCCTGGATATTAGACCTCCACACACCCGTGCAAGAGCAATGCTAGGTTTATGAAACTAGAGCTCGTTGGAGAGGTGCCTTCTGCACAGGCCTCTTTCTCGCTCCGTGTTATGTATGGAACCCGTTCCCCAGGCTCTCTCCCGTGGTACACAGTAAACTGCTTTCTCCTTCAGAGTGGTGGACTGTAGCTAAAGCACGTTTCCTCTACACTCTTGCTGCATCGAGGCCGGTGCCTGGATATTAGACCTCCACACACCCGTGCAAGAGCAATGCTGCTTTCATTAAACTAGAGCTCGTTCATGAGGTGCCTTCTGCACCGGCCTGTTTCTCCCTCTGTGTTATGTATGGAAAACGTTCCCCAGGCTCTCACCCGTGCTACACCGTAAACTGCTTTCTCCTTCAGAGAGGTGGACGGTAGCTAAAGCACCGTTTCTCTACACTGTTCTTCATATGAGGGAGGTGCCTGGATATTAGACCTCCACACACCCGTGCAAGAGCAATGCTAATTTTATGAAACTAGAGCTCGTTGGAGAGGTGCCTTCTGCACAGGCCTCTTTCTCCCTCCGTGTTATGTATGGAACCCGTTCTCCAGGCTCTCTCCCGTGGTGCACAGTGAATTGCTCTCTCCTTCAGAGAGGTGGACGGTAGCTAAAGCACGTTTTCTCTACACTGCCGTTCCATCCAGTGAGGTGCCTGGATATTAGACCTGCACACACCCGTGCAAGAGCAATGCTACTTTCATTAAACTAGAGCTCGTTCGAGAGATGCCTTCTGCACCGGCCTGTCTCTCCCTCCGTGTTATGTATGCAACCCGTTCCCCTGGCTCTCACCCGTGGTACACCGTAAACTGCTTTCTCCTTCAGAGAGGTGGACGGTAGCTAAAGCACCGTTTCTCTACACTGTTGCTACTTCGACGGAAGTCCCAGGAAATTAGACGTCCACACACCCGTGCAAGAGGAATGGTAGTTTTATGAAACTAGAGCTCGTTGGACGGGTGCTTTCTGCACCGGCCTGATTCTCCCTCCGTGTTATGCATGGAACCCGTTCCCCAGGCTCTCACCCATGGGACACCGTAAACTGCTTTCTCTTTTACAGACGTGGACGGTAGCTAAAGGACGGATTCTCTACACTGTCGTTCCTTCGTGGGAGGTGACTGGATATTGGACCTCCACACACCCTTGCAAGAGGAATGCTAGTTTCGTGAATCTAGAGCTGGTTCGAGAGGTGCCTTCTGCTACGGCCTGGTTCTGCCTCCGTGTTATGTATGGAACCCGTTTCCCTGCTCTCACCCGTGGTACACCGTAAACTCCTTTCTCCTTCAGAGAGGTGGACGGTAGCTAAAGCACGTTTTCTCTACACTGCCGTTCCTTCGAGTGAGGTGCCTGGATATGAGACCTGCACACACCCGTGCCAAAGGAATGCTACTTTCATGATACTAGAGCTGGTTCGAGAGGTGCCTTTTGCACCGGTCTCTTTCTGCCTCCCTGTTATGTATGCAAACCGTTCCCAGGCTCTCACCCGTGGGACTCCGTAAACTGCTTTAACCTTCAGAGAGGTGGACGGTAGCTAAAGCACCGTTTCTCTACACTGCTTACTTCGAGGGAGGTGCCGGAAAATTAGACCTCGCACACCCGTGGAACAGGAATTCTAGTTTTACGAAACTAGAGCTCGTTGGGACGTGACTTCTGCACAGGCCTCTTTCTCCCTCCGTGTTATGTATGGAACCCGTTTCCCAGGCTCTCACCCGTGGTACACGGTAAAGAGCTTTCTCCTTCAGAGATGTGGACGTTAGTGAAAGCAAGTTTTCTCTACACTCTTGCTACTTCGAGGGAGGTGCCTGGATATTAGACCTCCACACACCCGTGCAAAGAGAATGCTAGTTCATGAAACTAGAACTCCTTCGGCAGGTGCCTTCTGCACCAGCATATTTCTCCCTCTGTGTTAGGTATGGAACCCGTTCCCCAGGCTCTCAGCAGGGCTACACTGTAAACTGCTTTCACCTTCAGAGAGGTGGACGGTAGCTAAAGCACGGTTTCTCTACACTGTTCTTCATTTGAGGGAGGTGCCTGGATATTAGACCTCCACACACCCGTGCAAGAGCAATGCTAGTTTTATGAAACTAGAGCTCGCTGCAGAGGTGCCTTCTGCACAGGCCTCTTTCTCCCTCCGTGTTATGTATGGAACCCGTTCTCCAGGCTCTCTCCCGTGGTGCACAGTGAACTGCTTTCTCCTTCAGACAGGTGGACGGTAGCTAAAGCACGGTTCCTCTATACTGTTCTTCATTTGAGGGAGGTGCCTGGATATTAGACCTCCACACACCCGTGCAAGAGGAATGCTAGTTTTATGAAACTAGAGCTCGTTGGAGAGGTGCCTTCTGCACAGGCCTCTTTCCCCCTCCGTGTTATGTATGGAACCCGTTCTCCAGGCCCCAGCGAAAGGCAGAACACGACTCCCCATGTGTTTCATCACGCTAGCACGGCAGCCCCACTTTTGCATGGAAGTCTAACAGCTAGTGTTCTAACTCGAAGAAACAACACTGTAGAGAAACCGTGCTTTAGCTACCGTCGACCTCTAGACGGAGGAAGCATTACACGGAGTACCGTGGCTGAGAGCCTGGGGAACGGGTTCCATACGTGAAACCAAGGGAGAAATAGGTCCGGGCAGAAGGCACCTCTGGACTCAGCTCTTGCTACCTGAAGCTAACACTACTGCCCCATGTGTGCTTGGAATGCTATGTGCTCGACACTGACTGGGAAGAAACAAGCCTGTCAAGAATCCCAGCTGCAGCTCATTCGCCTACCAGGCTACTAACACCAAGAATCAATGCTGCAGCGTTACTGCGCTTTAGCTAACATTGCCGTTCCTGAAGCCGCAGGAGTTGTATAGCGCTCGTGTATGAGAGACCGGGGAAAGGGTCCCAGACGTGAAATGGAGTGAGAAACAGGCCGGTGCGGAAGGCAGCTCTCAACTCACCTCTTGTTTATGAGGCTAGTCCCCTTGCCCCGGGGGTGCCTGCAGGCCATAAGCCAACCACCTAACTCAAAGGAACAACTCTGTAGGGAATTCCTGCTTCGGCTAAAAGAGCCATGCCTCAGGGTGGACGCATTGTGTGGTGTGCATGCGTGAGTGCACAGCAAGTGAGTCCAAAACCATTTTCCTTGTGAGACCCAGGCGCCGGAAGAAGCCAGAACAAGACTCCCCACTTGCTCCATGAAACTAGTACTGCGGCCCCACTTTTGAATGGAAGTCTAATAGCTAGCTTTCTAACTCGAAGAAACAGCACTGTAGAGAAACCGTGCTTTAGCTACCGTCGACCTCTCTGTGGGCGAGGCAGTTTAGGGTGTACTGTGGCTGAGAGCCTGGGGACGGTTTCAATATCGTAATATCGGGGGAGAGACAGGCCGGTACAGAAGGCAGCTCTCAACTCACATCATGGTTATGGGGCTAGTTCCGTTGCCCCGTGGGTGTGTGTGCAGGCTTAAAGACAGCCACCTAACTCGAAGGAAAAACACGGTAGTGGATCCGTGCTTCAGCTAAAACAGCCGCTCCTGAGGGTGGAAGCATTTGGTTGTGTGCGTGCGTGAGAGGACTGCAAGGGAGTCCAAAGTTTCTGCGAGTGAGACTCAGGCCCCAGCAAAAGGCAGAACACGACTCCCCGTGTGTTTCCTTTAGCTAGCACTGCGGCCCTACTTTTGCATGGAAGTCTAATCGCTAGCGTTCTCCCTGGAAGAAACAACACGGTAGAGAAACCGTGCTTTAGCTACCATCCACCTCTCTGAGGGAGGAAGCACTTTCCAGGCTACCGTGGGTGAGAGCCTGAGGAACGGGTTCCTTACGTGAAACCGAGGGAGAAGGAGTCCGGGCCAGAAGGCGCCTCTCGACTCAGCTCTTGTTACCTGAAGCTAACACTTCGGCTCCATGTGTGCATAGGAATGCTAAGGGCTCCACACTGATTTGGCAGAAAGAAGCCGGTCAAGAAGCCCAGCTTCAGCTCATTCGCCTCTCCACAGGGTGGCAGCATTTTCAAGTCGGCTTGAGTGCAAACCTGGCGAAGGAGTCCCAGCAGAATTCGGAGGGAGAAATAAGCATGGGCAGAAGGCACCTCTCGACTCCACTCTTGTTTCGGGAAACTAGATCGGCTCTCCCGTGTGTGCGTGGAGTCCTCAGTGCCATCCACGCAACGCAAAGGAACAAAACTGTAGAGAACCCGTGCCTCAGCAAAGATCGCCCTTCCTGAGCGTCAACTTCATCTATTGTGTGTTTTTGTGAAAGCATGAGAAATGGAACCTAAACGTAACTCGGAGTGAGAAGCAGGCCTGGAAGGAAGGCTGCTGTCGACTCAGCTCTTGTTTGAGGAGATTAGCACTGCTGTACCCTGTGTGCCTGGATGCCTAGTTACCAGGCTACTAACACCAAGCATCAATCCTATAGAGTGACTGCGCTTGAGTTAACATTGCCGTTCCTGAAGCAGGAGGAATTTGACACTGCTCGTGTACGAGAGACCGGGCAAAGGGTCCCAGACGTGAAATGGAGTGAGAAACAGGCCGGTGCGGAAGGCAGCTCTCAAGTCACCTCTGGTTTATGAGGCTAGTCCCCTTGCCCCGGGGGTGCCTGCAGGCCTAAAGCCAACCACCTAACTCAAAGGAACAACTCTGTAGGGAATTCCTGCTTCGGCTAAAAGAGCCATGCCTCAGGGTGGACGCATTTTGATGTGTCCATGCGTGAGCGCAGTGCAAGTGAGTCCAAAACCTTTTTTCCTTGTGAGACCCAGGCCCGGAAGAACCCGTACTCCAGGCTCTCTCCCGTGGTGCACAGTGAACTGGTTTCTCCTTCAGAGAGGTGGACGGTAGCTAAAGCACGTTTTCTCTACACTGCCGTTCCATCCAGTGAGGTGCCTGGATATTCGACCTCCACACACCCGTGCAAGACGAATGCTAGTTTTATGGAACTAGAGCTCGTTGGAGAGGTGCCTTCTGCACAGGCCTGTTTCTCCCTCCGTGTTATGGATGCAACCCGTTCGCCAGGCTCTCTCCCGTGGTACACAGTAAACTGCTTTCTCCTTCAGACAGGTGGACGGTAGCCAAAGCGCGTTTTCTCTACACTCTTGCTGCTTTGAGGCCGGTGCCTGGATATTAGACCTCCACACACCCGTGCAAGAGCAATGCTGCTTTCATTAAACTGGAGCACGTTCGAGAGGTGCCTTCTGCACCGGCCTGTTTCTCCCTCCGTGTTATGTATGGAACCCGTTCCCCGGGCTCTCACCAGGCCTACACTGTAAACTGCTTTCTCCTTGAGAGAGGTAGACGGTAGCTAAAGCACGGTTCCTCTACACTGTTCTTCATTTGAGGGAGGTGCCTGGATATTAGACCTCCACACACCCGTGCAAGAGCAATGCTAGGTTTATGAAACTAGAGCTCGTTGGAGAGGTGCCTTCTGCACAGGCCTCTTTCTCGCTCCGTGTTATGTATGGAACCCGTTCCCCAGGCTCTCTCCCGTGGTACACAGTAAACTGCTTTCTCCTTCAGAGTGGTGGACTGTAGCTAAAGCACGTTTCCTCTACACTCTTGCTGCATCGAGGCCGGTGCCTGGATATTAGACCTCCACACACCCGTGCAAGAGCAATGCTGCTTTCATTAAACTAGAGCTCGTTCATGAGGTGCCTTCTGCACCGGCCTGTTTCTCCCTCTGTGTTATGTATGGAAAACGTTCCCCAGGCTCTCACCCGTGCTACACCGTAAACTGCTTTCTCCTTCAGAGAGGTGGACGGTAGCTAAAGCACCGTTTCTCTACACTGTTCTTCATATGAGGGAGGTGCCTGGATATTAGACCTCCACACACCCGTGCAAGAGCAATGCTAATTTTATGAAACTAGAGCTCGTTGGAGAGGTGCCTTCTGCACAGGCCTCTTTCTCCCTCCGTGTTATGTATGGAACCCGTTCTCCAGGCTCTCTCCCGTGGTGCACAGTGAATTGCTCTCTCCTTCAGAGAGGTGGACGGTAGCTAAAGCACGTTTTCTCTACACTGCCATTCCATCCAGTGAGGTGCCTGGATATTAGACCTGCACACACCCGTGCAAGAGCAATGCTACTTTCATTAAACTAGAGTTCGTTCGAGAGATGCCTTCTGCACCGGCCTGTCTCTCCCTCCGTGTTATGTATGCAACCCGTTCCCCTGGCTCTCACCCGTGGTACACCGTAAACTGCTTTCTCCTTCAGAGAGGTGGACGGTAGCTAAAGCACCGTTTCTCTACACTGTTGCTACTTCGACGGAAGTCCCAGGAAATTAGACGTCCACACACCCGTGCAAGAGGAATGGTAGTTTTATGAAACTAGAGCTCGTTGGACGGGTGCTTTCTGCACCGGCCTGATTCTCCCTCCGTGTTATGCATGGAACCCGTTCCCCAGGCTCTCACCCATGGGACACCGTAAACTGCTTTCTCTTTTACAGACGTGGACGGTAGCTAAAGGACGGATTCTCTACACTGTCGTTCCTTCGTGGGAGGTGACTGGATATTGGACCTCCACACACCCTTGCAAGAGGAATGCTAGTTTCGTGAATCTAGAGCTGGTTCGAGAGGTGCCTTCTGCTACGGCCTGGTTCTGCCTCCGTGTTATGTATGGAACCCGTTTCCCTGCTCTCACCCGTGGTACACCGTAAACTCCTTTCTCCTTCAGAGAGGTGGACGGTAGCTAAAGCACGTTTTCTCTACACTGCCGTTCCTTCGAGTGAGGTGCCTGGATATGAGACCTGCACACACCCGTGCCAAAGGAATGCTACTTTCATGATACTAGAGCTGGTTCGAGAGGTGCCTTTTGCACCGGCCTCTTTCTGCCTCCCTGTTATGTATGCAAACCGTTCCCAGGCTCTCACCCGTGGGACTCCGTAAACTGCTTTAACCTTCAGAGAGGTGGACGGTAGCTAAAGCACCGTTTCTCTACACTGCTTACTTCGAGGGAGGTGCCGGAAAATTAGACCTCGCACACCCGTGGAACAGGAATTCTAGTTTTACGAAACTAGAGCTCGTTGGGACGTGACTTCTGCACAGGCCTCTTTCTCCCTCCGTGTTATGTATGGAACCCGTTTCCCAGGCTCTCACCCGTGGTACACGGTAAAGAGCTTTCTCCTTCAGAGATGTGGACGTTAGTGAAAGCAAGTTTTCTCTACACTCTTGCTACTTCGAGGGAGGTGCCTGGATATTAGACCTCCACACACCCGTGCAAAGAGAATGCTAGTTCATGAAACTAGAACTCCTTCGGCAGGTGCCTTCTGCACCAGCATATTTCTCCCTCTGTGTTAGGTATGGAACCCGTTCCCCAGGCTCTCAGCAGGGCTACACTGTAAACTGCTTTCACCTTCAGAGAGGTGGACGGTAGCTAAAGCACGGTTTCTCTACACTGTTCTTCATTTGAGGGAGGTGCCTGGATATTAGACCTCCACACACCCGTGCAAGAGCAATGCTAGTTTTATGAAACTAGAGCTCGCTGCAGAGGTGCCTTCTGCACAGGCCTCTTTCTCCCTCCGTGTTATGTATGGAACCCGTTCTCCAGGCTCTCTCCCGTGGTGCACAGTGAACTGCTTTCTCCTTCAGACAGGTGGACGGTAGCTAAAGCACGGTTCCTCTATACTGTTCTTCATTTGAGGGAGGTGCCTGGATATTAGACCTCCACACACCCGTGCAAGAGGAATGCTAGTTTTATGAAACTAGAGCTCGTTGGAGAGGTGCCTTCTGCACAGGCCTCTTTCCCCCTCCGTGTTATGTATGGAACCCGTTCTCCAGGCCCCAGCGAAAGGCAGAACACGACTCCCCATGTGTTTCATCACGCTAGCACGGCAGCCCCACTTTTGCATGGAAGTCTAACAGCTAGTGTTCTAACTCGAAGAAACAACACTGTAGAGAAACCGTGCTTTAGCTACCGTCGACCTCTAGACGGAGGAAGCATTACACGGAGTACCGTGGCTGAGAGCCTGGGGAACGGGTTCCATACGTGAAACCAAGGGAGAAATAGGTCCGGGCAGAAGGCACCTCTGGACTCAGCTCTTGCTACCTGAAGCTAACACTACTGCCCCATGTGTGCTTGGAATGCTATGTGCTCGACACTGACTGGGAAGAAACAAGCCTGTCAAGAATCCCAGCTGCAGCTCATTCGCCTACCAGGCTACTAACACCAAGAATCAATGCTGCAGCGTTACTGCGCTTTAGCTAACATTGCCGTTCCTGAAGCCGCAGGAGTTGTATAGCGCTCGTGTATGAGAGACCGGGGAAAGGGTCCCAGACGTGAAATGGAGTGAGAAACAGGCCGGTGCGGAAGGCAGCTCTCAACTCACCTCTTGTTTATGAGGCTAGTCCCCTTGCCCCGGGGGTGCCTGCAGGCCATAAGCCAACCACCTAACTCAAAGGAACAACTCTGTAGGGAATTCCTGCTTCGGCTAAAAGAGCCATGCCTCAGGGTGGACGCATTGTGTGGTGTGCATGCGTGAGTGCACAGCAAGTGAGTCCAAAACCATTTTCCTTGTGAGACCCAGGCGCCGGAAGAAGCCAGAACAAGACTCCCCACTTGCTCCATGAAACTAGTACTGCGGCCCCACTTTTGAATGGAAGTCTAATAGCTAGCTTTCTAACTCGAAGAAACAGCACTGTAGAGAAACCGTGCTTTAGCTACCGTCGACCTCTCTGTGGGCGAGGCAGTTTAGGGTGTACTGTGGCTGAGAGCCTGGGGACGGTTTCAATATCGTAATATCGGGGGAGAGACAGGCCGGTACAGAAGGCAGCTCTCAACTCACATCATGGTTATGGGGCTAGTTCCGTTGCCCCGTGGGTGTGTGTGCAGGCTTAAAGACAGCCACCTAACTCGAAGGAAAAACACGGTAGTGGATCCGTGCTTCAGCTAAAACAGCCGCTCCTGAGGGTGGAAGCATTTGGTTGTGTGCGTGCGTGAGAGGACTGCAAGGGAGTCCAAAGTTTCTGCGAGTGAGACTCAGGCCCCAGCAAAAGGCAGAACACGACTCCCCGTGTGTTTCCTTTAGCTAGCACTGCGGCCCTACTTTTGCATGGAAGTCTAATCGCTAGCGTTCTCCCTGGAAGAAACAACACGGTAGAGAAACCGTGCTTTAGCTACCATCCACCTCTCTGAGGGAGGAAGCACTTTCCAGGCTACCGTGGGTGAGAGCCTGAGGAACGGGTTCCTTACGTGAAACCGAGGGAGAAGGAGTCCGGGCCAGAAGGCGCCTCTCGACTCAGCTCTTGTTACCTGAAGCTAACACTTCGGCTCCATGTGTGCATAGGAATGCTAAGGGCTCCACACTGATTTGGCAGAAAGAAGCCGGTCAAGAAGCCCAGCTTCAGCTCATTCGCCTCTCCACAGGGTGGCAGCATTTTCAAGTCGGCTTGAGTGCAAACCTGGCGAAGGAGTCCCAGCAGAATTCGGAGGGAGAAATAAGCATGGGCAGAAGGCACCTCTCGACTCCACTCTTGTTTCGGGAAACTAGATCGGCTCTCCCGTGTGTGCGTGGAGTCCTCAGTGCCATCCACGCAACGCAAAGGAACAAAACTGTAGAGAACCCGTGCCTCAGCAAAGATCGCCCTTCCTGAGCGTCAACTTCATCTATTGTGTGTTTTTGTGAAAGCATGAGAAATGGAACCTAAACGTAACTCGGAGTGAGAAGCAGGCCTGGAAGGAAGGCTGCTGTCGACTCAGCTCTTGTTTGAGGAGATTAGCACTGCTGTACCCTGTGTGCCTGGATGCCTAGTTACCAGGCTACTAACACCAAGCATCAATCCTATAGAGTGACTGCGCTTGAGTTAACATTGCCGTTCCTGAAGCAGGAGGAATTTGACACTGCTCGTGTACGAGAGACCGGGCAAAGGGTCCCAGACGTGAAATGGAGTGAGAAACAGGCCGGTGCGGAAGGCAGCTCTCAAGTCACCTCTGGTTTATGAGGCTAGTCCCCTTGCCCCGGGGGTGCCTGCAGGCCTAAAGCCAACCACCTAACTCAAAGGAACAACTCTGTAGGGAATTCCTGCTTCGGCTAAAAGAGCCATGCCTCAGGGTGGACGCATTTTGATGTGTCCATGCGTGAGCGCAGTGCAAGTGAGTCCAAAACCTTTTTTCCTTGTGAGACCCAGGCCCGGAAGAACCCGTACTCCAGGCTCTCTCCCGTGGTGCACAGTGAACTGGTTTCTCCTTCAGAGAGGTGGACGGTAGCTAAAGCACGTTTTCTCTACACTGCCGTTCCATCCAGTGAGGTGCCTGGATATTCGACCTCCACACACCCGTGCAAGACGAATGCTAGTTTTATGGAACTAGAGCTCGTTGGAGAGGTGCCTTCTGCACAGGCCTGTTTCTCCCTCCGTGTTATGGATGCAACCCGTTCGCCAGGCTCTCTCCCGTGGTACACAGTAAACTGCTTTCTCCTTCAGACAGGTGGACGGTAGCCAAAGCGCGTTTTCTCTACACTCTTGCTGCTTTGAGGCCGGTCCCTGGATATTAGACCTCCACACACCCGTGCAAGAGCAATGCTGCTTTCATTAAACTGGAGCACGTTCGAGAGGTGCCTTCTGCACCGGCCTGTTTCTCCCTCCGTGTTATGTATGGAACCCGTTCCCCGGGCTCTCACCAGGCCTACACTGTAAACTGCTTTCTCCTTGAGAGAGGTGGACGGTAGCTAAAGCACGGTTCCTCTACACTGTTCTTCATTTGAGGGAGGTGCCTGGATATTAGACCTCCACACACCCGTGCAAGAGCAATGCTAGGTTTATGAAACTAGAGCTCGTTGGAGAGGTGCCTTCTGCACAGGCCTCTTTCTCGCTCCGTGTTATGTATGGAACCCGTTCCCCAGGCTCTCTCCCGTGGTACACAGTAAACTGCTTTCTCCTTCAGAGTGGTGGACTGTAGCTAAAGCACGTTTCCTCTACACTCTTGCTGCATCGAGGCCGGTGCCTGGATATTAGACCTCCACACACCCGTGCAAGAGCAATGCTGCTTTCATTAAACTAGAGCTCGTTCATGAGGTGCCTTCTGCACCGGCCTGTTTCTCCCTCTGTGTTATGTATGGAAAACGTTCCCCAGGCTCTCACCCGTGCTACACCGTAAACTGCTTTCTCCTTCAGAGAGGTGGACGGTAGCTAAAGCACCGTTTCTCTACACTGTTCTTCATATGAGGGAGGTGCCTGGATATTAGACCTCCACACACCCGTGCAAGAGCAATGCTAATTTTATGAAACTAGAGCTCGTTGGAGAGGTGCCTTCTGCACAGGCCTCTTTCTCCCTCCGTGTTATGTATGGAACCCGTTCTCCAGGCTCTCTCCCGTGGTGCACAGTGAATTGCTCTCTCCTTCAGAGAGGTGGACGGTAGCTAAAGCACGTTTTCTCTACACTGCCGTTCCATCCAGTGAGGTGCCTGGATATTAGACCTGCACACACCCGTGCAAGAGCAATGCTACTTTCATTAAACTAGAGCTCGTTCGAGAGATGCCTTCTGCACCGGCCTGTCTCTCCCTCCGTGTTATGTATGCAACCCGTTCCCCTGGCTCTCACCCGTGGTACACCGTAAACTGCTTTCTCCTTCAGAGAGGTGGACGGTAGCTAAAGCACCGTTTCTCTACACTGTTGCTACTTCGACGGAAGTCCCAGGAAATTAGACGTCCACACACCCGTGCAAGAGGAATGGTAGTTTTATGAAACTAGAGCTCGTTGGACGGGTGCTTTCTGCACCGGCCTGATTCTCCCTCCGTGTTATGCATGGAACCCGTTCCCCAGGCTCTCACCCATGGGACACCGTAAACTGCTTTCTCTTTTACAGACGTGGACGGTAGCTAAAGGACGGATTCTCTACACTGTCGTTCCTTCGTGGGAGGTGACTGGATATTGGACCTCCACACACCCTTGCAAGAGGAATGCTAGTTTCGTGAATCTAGAGCTGGTTCGAGAGGTGCCTTCTGCTACGGCCTGGTTCTGCCTCCGTGTTATGTATGGAACCCGTTTCCCTGCTCTCACCCGTGGTACACCGTAAACTCCTTTCTCCTTCAGAGAGGTGGACGGTAGCTAAAGCACGTTTTCTCTACACTGCCGTTCCTTCGAGTGAGGTGCCTGGATATGAGACCTGCACACACCCGTGCCAAAGGAATGCTACTTTCATGATACTAGAGCTGGTTCGAGAGGTGCCTTTTGCACCGGCCTCTTTCTGCCTCCCTGTTATGTATGCAAACCGTTCCCAGGCTCTCACCCGTGGGACTCCGTAAACTGCTTTAACCTTCAGAGAGGTGGACGGTAGCTAAAGCACCGTTTCTCTACACTGCTTACTTCGAGGGAGGTGCCGGAAAATTAGACCTCGCACACCCGTGGAACAGGAATTCTAGTTTTACGAAACTAGAGCTCGTTGGGACGTGACTTCTGCACAGGCCTCTTTCTCCCTCCGTGTTATGTATGGAACCCGTTTCCCAGGCTCTCACCCGTGGTACACGGTAAAGAGCTTTCTCCTTCAGAGATGTGGACGTTAGTGAAAGCAAGTTTTCTCTACACTCTTGCTACTTCGAGGGAGGTGCCTGGATATTAGACCTCCACACACCCGTGCAAAGAGAATGCTAGTTCATGAAACTAGAACTCCTTCGGCAGGTGCCTTCTGCACCAGCATATTTCTCCCTCTGTGTTAGGTATGGAACCCGTTCCCCAGGCTCTCAGCAGGGCTACACTGTAAACTGCTTTCACCTTCAGAGAGGTGGACGGTAGCTAAAGCACGGTTTCTCTACACTGTTCTTCATTTGAGGGAGGTGCCTGGATATTAGACCTCCACACACCCGTGCAAGAGCAATGCTAGTTTTATGAAACTAGAGCTCGCTGCAGAGGTGCCTTCTGCACAGGCCTCTTTCTCCCTCCGTGTTATGTATGGAACCCGTTCTCCAGGCTCTCTCCCGTGGTGCACAGTGAACTGCTTTCTCCTTCAGACAGGTGGACGGTAGCTAAAGCACGGTTCCTCTATACTGTTCTTCATTTGAGGGAGGTGCCTGGATATTAGACCTCCACACACCCGTGCAAGAGGAATGCTAGTTTTATGAAACTAGAGCTCGTTGGAGAGGTGCCTTCTGCACAGGCCTCTTTCCCCCTCCGTGTTATGTATGGAACCCGTTCTCCAGGCCCCAGCGAAAGGCAGAACACGACTCCCCATGTGTTTCATCACGCTAGCACGGCAGCCCCACTTTTGCATGGAAGTCTAACAGCTAGTGTTCTAACTCGAAGAAACAACACTGTAGAGAAACCGTGCTTTAGCTACCGTCGACCTCTAGACGGAGGAAGCATTACACGGAGTACCGTGGCTGAGAGCCTGGGGAACGGGTTCCATACGTGAAACCAAGGGAGAAATAGGTCCGGGCAGAAGGCACCTCTGGACTCAGCTCTTGCTACCTGAAGCTAACACTACTGCCCCATGTGTGCTTGGAATGCTATGTGCTCGACACTGACTGGGAAGAAACAAGCCTGTCAAGAATCCCAGCTGCAGCTCATTCGCCTACCAGGCTACTAACACCAAGAATCAATGCTGCAGCGTTACTGCGCTTTAGCTAACATTGCCGTTCCTGAAGCCGCAGGAGTTGTATAGCGCTCGTGTATGAGAGACCGGGGAAAGGGTCCCAGACGTGAAATGGAGTGAGAAACAGGCCGGTGCGGAAGGCAGCTCTCAACTCACCTCTTGTTTATGAGGCTAGTCCCCTTGCCCCGGGGGTGCCTGCAGGCCATAAGCCAACCACCTAACTCAAAGGAACAACTCTGTAGGGAATTCCTGTTTCGGCTAAAAGAGCCATGCCTCAGGGTGGACGCATTGTGTGGTGTGCATGCGTGAGTGCACAGCAAGTGAGTCCAAAACCATTTTCCTTGTGAGACCCAGGCGCCGGAAGAAGCCAGAACAAGACTCCCCACTTGCTCCATGAAACTAGTACTGCGGCCCCACTTTTGAATGGAAGTCTAATAGCTAGCTTTCTAACTCGAAGAAACAGCACTGTAGAGAAACCGTGCTTTAGCTACCGTCGACCTCTCTGTGGGCGAGGCAGTTTAGGGTGTACTGTGGCTGAGAGCCTGGGGACGGTTTCAATATCGTAATATCGGGGGAGAGACAGGCCGGTACAGAAGGCAGCTCTCAACTCACATCATGGTTATGGGGCTAGTTCCGTTGCCCCGTGGGTGTGTGTGCAGGCTTAAAGACAGCCACCTAACTCGAAGGAAAAACACGGTAGTGGATCCGTGCTTCAGCTAAAACAGCCGCTCCTGAGGGTGGAAGCATTTGGTTGTGTGCGTGCGTGAGAGGACTGCAAGGGAGTCCAAAGTTTCTGCGAGTGAGACTCAGGCCCCAGCAAAAGGCAGAACACGACTCCCCGTGTGTTTCCTTTAGCTAGCACTGCGGCCCTACTTTTGCATGGAAGTCTAATCGCTAGCGTTCTCCCTGGAAGAAACAACACGGTAGAGAAACCGTGCTTTAGCTACCATCCACCTCTCTGAGGGAGGAAGCACTTTCCAGGCTACCGTGGGTGAGAGCCTGAGGAACGGGTTCCTTACGTGAAACCGAGGGAGAAGGAGTCCGGGCCAGAAGGCGCCTCTCGACTCAGCTCTTGTTACCTGAAGCTAACACTTCGGCTCCATGTGTGCATAGGAATGCTAAGGGCTCCACACTGATTTGGCAGAAAGAAGCCGGTCAAGAAGCCCAGCTTCAGCTCATTCGCCTCTCCACAGGGTGGCAGCATTTTCAAGTCGGCTTGAGTGCAAACCTGGCGAAGGAGTCCCAGCAGAATTCGGAGGGAGAAATAAGCATGGGCAGAAGGCACCTCTCGACTCCACTCTTGTTTCGGGAAACTAGATCGGCTCTCCCGTGTGTGCGTGGAGTCCTCAGTGCCATCCACGCAACGCAAAGGAACAAAACTGTAGAGAACCCGTGCCTCAGCAAAGATCGCCCTTCCTGAGCGTCAACTTCATCTATTGTGTGTTTTTGTGAAAGCATGAGAAATGGAACCTAAACGTAACTCGGAGTGAGAAGCAGGCCTGGAAGGAAGGCTGCTGTCGACTCAGCTCTTGTTTGAGGAGATTAGCACTGCTGTACCCTGTGTGCCTGGATGCCTAGTTACCAGGCTACTAACACCAAGCATCAATCCTATAGAGTGACTGCGCTTGAGTTAACATTGCCGTTCCTGAAGCAGGAGGAATTTGACACTGCTCGTGTACGAGAGACCGGGCAAAGGGTCCCAGACGTGAAATGGAGTGAGAAACAGGCCGGTGCGGAAGGCAGCTCTCAAGTCACCTCTGGTTTATGAGGCTAGTCCCCTTGCCCCGGGGGTGCCTGCAGGCCTAAAGCCAACCACCTAACTCAAAGGAACAACTCTGTAGGGAATTCCTGCTTCGGCTAAAAGAGCCATGCCTCAGGGTGGACGCATTTTGATGTGTCCATGCGTGAGCGCAGTGCAAGTGAGTCCAAAACCTTTTTTCCTTGTGAGACCCAGGCCCGGAAGAACCCGTACTCCAGGCTCTCTCCCGTGGTGCACAGTGAACTGGTTTCTCCTTCAGAGAGGTGGACGGTAGCTAAAGCACGTTTTCTCTACACTGCCGTTCCATCCAGTGAGGTGCCTGGATATTCGACCTCCACACACCCGTGCAAGACGAATGCTAGTTTTATGGAACTAGAGCTCGTTGGAGAGGTGCCTTCTGCACAGGCCTGTTTCTCCCTCCGTGTTATGGATGCAACCCGTTCGCCAGGCTCTCTCCCGTGGTACACAGTAAACTGCTTTCTCCTTCAGACAGGTGGACGGTAGCCAAAGCGCGTTTTCTCTACACTCTTGCTGCTTTGAGGCCGGTCCCTGGATATTAGACCTCCACACACCCGTGCAAGAGCAATGCTGCTTTCATTAAACTGGAGCACGTTCGAGAGGTGCCTTCTGCACCGGCCTGTTTCTCCCTCCGTGTTATGTATGGAACCCGTTCCCCGGGCTCTCACCAGGCCTACACTGTAAACTGCTTTCTCCTTGAGAGAGGTGGACGGTAGCTAAAGCACGGTTCCTCTACACTGTTCTTCATTTGAGGGAGGTGCCTGGATATTAGACCTCCACACACCCGTGCAAGAGCAATGCTAGGTTTATGAAACTAGAGCTCGTTGGAGAGGTGCCTTCTGCACAGGCCTCTTTCTCGCTCCGTGTTATGTATGGAACCCGTTCCCCAGGCTCTCTCCCGTGGTACACAGTAAACTGCTTTCTCCTTCAGAGTGGTGGACTGTAGCTAAAGCACGTTTCCTCTACACTCTTGCTGCATCGAGGCCGGTGCCTGGATATTAGACCTCCACACACCCGTGCAAGAGCAATGCTGCTTTCATTAAACTAGAGCTCGTTCATGAGGTGCCTTCTGCACCGGCCTGTTTCTCCCTCTGTGTTATGTATGGAAAACGTTCCCCAGGCTCTCACCCGTGCTACACCGTAAACTGCTTTCTCCTTCAGAGAGGTGGACGGTAGCTAAAGCACCGTTTCTCTACACTGTTCTTCATATGAGGGAGGTGCCTGGATATTAGACCTCCACACACCCGTGCAAGAGCAATGCTAATTTTATGAAACTAGAGCTCGTTGGAGAGGTGCCTTCTGCACAGGCCTCTTTCTCCCTCCGTGTTATGTATGGAACCCGTTCTCCAGGCTCTCTCCCGTGGTGCACAGTGAATTGCTCTCTCCTTCAGAGAGGTGGACGGTAGCTAAAGCACGTTTTCTCTACACTGCCGTTCCATCCAGTGAGGTGCCTGGATATTAGACCTGCACACACCCGTGCAAGAGCAATGCTACTTTCATTAAACTAGAGCTCGTTCGAGAGATGCCTTCTGCACCGGCCTGTCTCTCCCTCCGTGTTATGTATGCAACCCGTTCCCCTGGCTCTCACCCGTGGTACACCGTAAACTGCTTTCTCCTTCAGAGAGGTGGACGGTAGCTAAAGCACCGTTTCTCTACACTGTTGCTACTTCGACGGAAGTCCCGGGAAATTAGACGTCCACACACCCGTGCAAGAGGAATGGTAGTTTTATGAAACTAGAGCTCGTTGGACGGGTGCTTTCTGCACCGGCCTGATTCTCCCTCCGTGTTATGCATGGAACCCGTTCCCCAGGCTCTCACCCATGGGACACCGTAAACTGCTTTCTCTTTTACAGACGTGGACGGTAGCTAAAGGACGGATTCTCTACACTGTCGTTCCTTCGTGGGAGGTGACTGGATATTGGACCTCCACACACCCTTGCAAGAGGAATGCTAGTTTCGTGAATCTAGAGCTGGTTCGAGAGGTGCCTTCTGCTACGGCCTGGTTCTGCCTCCGTGTTATGTATGGAACCCGTTTCCCTGCTCTCACCCGTGGTACACCGTAAACTCCTTTCTCCTTCAGAGAGGTGGACGGTAGCTAAAGCACGTTTTCTCTACACTGCCGTTCCTTCGAGTGAGGTGCCTGGATATGAGACCTGCACACACCCGTGCCAAAGGAATGCTACTTTCATGATACTAGAGCTGGTTCGAGAGGTGCCTTTTGCACCGGCCTCTTTCTGCCTCCCTGTTATGTATGCAAACCGTTCCCAGGCTCTCACCCGTGGGACTCCGTAAACTGCTTTAACCTTCAGAGAGGTGGACGGTAGCTAAAGCACCGTTTCTCTACACTGCTTACTTCGAGGGAGGTGCCGGAAAATTAGACCTCGCACACCCGTGGAACAGGAATTCTAGTTTTACGAAACTAGAGCTCGTTGGGACGTGACTTCTGCACAGGCCTCTTTCTCCCTCCGTGTTATGTATGGAACCCGTTTCCCAGGCTCTCACCCGTGGTACACGGTAAAGAGCTTTCTCCTTCAGAGATGTGGACGTTAGTGAAAGCAAGTTTTCTCTACACTCTTGCTACTTCGAGGGAGGTGCCTGGATATTAGACCTCCACACACCCGTGCAAAGAGAATGCTAGTTCATGAAACTAGAACTCCTTCGGCAGGTGCCTTCTGCACCAGCATATTTCTCCCTCTGTGTTAGGTATGGAACCCGTTCCCCAGGCTCTCAGCAGGGCTACACTGTAAACTGCTTTCACCTTCAGAGAGGTGGACGGTAGCTAAAGCACGGTTTCTCTACACTGTTCTTCATTTGAGGGAGGTGCCTGGATATTAGACCTCCACACACCCGTGCAAGAGCAATGCTAGTTTTATGAAACTAGAGCTCGCTGCAGAGGTGCCTTCTGCACAGGCCTCTTTCTCCCTCCGTGTTATGTATGGAACCCGTTCTCCAGGCTCTCTCCCGTGGTGCACAGTGAACTGCTTTCTCCTTCAGACAGGTGGACGGTAGCTAAAGCACGGTTCCTCTATACTGTTCTTCATTTGAGGGAGGTGCCTGGATATTAGACCTCCACACACCCGTGCAAGAGGAATGCTAGTTTTATGAAACTAGAGCTCGTTGGAGAGGTGCCTTCTGCACAGGCCTCTTTCCCCCTCCGTGTTATGTATGGAACCCGTTCTCCAGGCCCCAGCGAAAGGCAGAACACGACTCCCCATGTGTTTCATCACGCTAGCACGGCAGCCCCACTTTTGCATGGAAGTCTAACAGCTAGTGTTCTAACTCGAAGAAACAACACTGTAGAGAAACCGTGCTTTAGCTACCGTCGACCTCTAGACGGAGGAAGCATTACACGGAGTACCGTGGCTGAGAGCCTGGGGAACGGGTTCCATACGTGAAACCAAGGGAGAAATAGGTCCGGGCAGAAGGCACCTCTGGACTCAGCTCTTGCTACCTGAAGCTAACACTACTGCCCCATGTGTGCTTGGAATGCTATGTGCTCGACACTGACTGGGAAGAAACAAGCCTGTCAAGAATCCCAGCTGCAGCTCATTCGCCTACCAGGCTACTAACACCAAGAATCAATGCTGCAGCGTTACTGCGCTTTAGCTAACATTGCCGTTCCTGAAGCCGCAGGAGTTGTATAGCGCTCGTGTATGAGAGACCGGGGAAAGGGTCCCAGACGTGAAATGGAGTGAGAAACAGGCCGGTGCGGAAGGCAGCTCTCAACTCACCTCTTGTTTATGAGGCTAGTCCCCTTGCCCCGGGGGTGCCTGCAGGCCATAAGCCAACCACCTAACTCAAAGGAACAACTCTGTAGGGAATTCCTGCTTCGGCTAAAAGAGCCATGCCTCAGGGTGGACGCATTGTGTGGTGTGCATGCGTGAGTGCACAGCAAGTGAGTCCAAAAACATTTTCCTTGTGAGACCCAGGCGCCGGAAGAAGCCAGAACAAGACTCCCCACTTGCTCCATGAAACTAGTACTGCGGCCCCACTTTTGAATGGAAGTCTAATAGCTAGCTTTCTAACTCGAAGAAACAGCACTGTAGAGAAACCGTGCTTTAGCTACCGTCGACCTCTCTGTGGGCGAGGCAGTTTAGGGTGTACTGTGGCTGAGAGCCTGGGGACGGTTTCAATATCGTAATATCGGGGGAGAGACAGGCCGGTACAGAAGGCAGCTCTCAACTCACATCATGGTTATGGGGCTAGTTCCGTTGCCCCGTGGGTGTGTGTGCAGGCTTAAAGACAGCCACCTAACTCGAAGGAAAAACACGGTAGTGGATCCGTGCTTCAGCTAAAACAGCCGCTCCTGAGGGTGGAAGCATTTGGTTGTGTGCGTGCGTGAGAGGACTGCAAGGGAGTCCAAAGTTTCTGCGAGTGAGACTCAGGCCCCAGCAAAAGGCAGAACACGACTCCCCGTGTGTTTCCTTTAGCTAGCACTGCGGCCCTACTTTTGCATGGAAGTCTAATCGCTAGCGTTCTCCCTGGAAGAAACAACACGGTAGAGAAACCGTGCTTTAGCTACCATCCACCTCTCTGAGGGAGGAAGCACTTTCCAGGCTACCGTGGGTGAGAGCCTGAGGAACGGGTTCCTTACGTGAAACCGAGGGAGAAGGAGTCCGGGCCAGAAGGCGCCTCTCGACTCAGCTCTTGTTACCTGAAGCTAACACTTCGGCTCCATGTGTGCATAGGAATGCTAAGGGCTCCACACTGATTTGGCAGAAAGAAGCCGGTCAAGAAGCCCAGCTTCAGCTCATTCGCCTCTCCACAGGGTGGCAGCATTTTCAAGTCGGCTTGAGTGCAAACCTGGCGAAGGAGTCCCAGCAGAATTCGGAGGGAGAAATAAGCATGGGCAGAAGGCACCTCTCGACTCCACTCTTGTTTCGGGAAACTAGATCGGCTCTCCCGTGTGTGCGTGGAGTCCTCAGTGCCATCCACGCAACGCAAAGGAACAAAACTGTAGAGAACCCGTGCCTCAGCAAAGATCGCCCTTCCTGAGCGTCAACTTCATCTATTGTGTGTTTTTGTGAAAGCATGAGAAATGGAACCTAAACGTAACTCGGAGTGAGAAGCAGGCCTGGAAGGAAGGCTGCTGTCGACTCAGCTCTTGTTTGAGGAGATTAGCACTGCTGTACCCTGTGTGCCTGGATGCCTAGTTACCAGGCTACTAACACCAAGCATCAATCCTATAGAGTGACTGCGCTTGAGTTAACATTGCCGTTCCTGAAGCAGGAGGAATTTGACACTGCTCGTGTACGAGAGACCGGGCAAAGGGTCCCAGACGTGAAATGGAGTGAGAAACAGGCCGGTGCGGAAGGCAGCTCTCAAGTCACCTCTGGTTTATGAGGCTAGTCCCCTTGCCCCGGGGGTGCCTGCAGGCCTAAAGCCAACCACCTAACTCAAAGGAACAACTCTGTAGGGAATTCCTGCTTCGGCTAAAAGAGCCATGCCTCAGGGTGGACGCATTTTGATGTGTCCATGCGTGAGCGCAGTGCAAGTGAGTCCAAAACCTTTTTTCCTTGTGAGACCCAGGCCCGGAAGAACCCGTACTCCAGGCTCTCTCCCGTGGTGCACAGTGAACTGGTTTCTCCTTCAGAGAGGTGGACGGTAGCTAAAGCACGTTTTCTCTACACTGCCGTTCCATCCAGTGAGGTGCCTGGATATTCGACCTCCACACACCCGTGCAAGACGAATGCTAGTTTTATGGAACTAGAGCTCGTTGGAGAGGTGCCTTCTGCACAGGCCTGTTTCTCCCTCCGTGTTATGGATGCAACCCGTTCGCCAGGCTCTCTCCCGTGGTACACAGTAAACTGCTTTCTCCTTCAGACAGGTGGACGGTAGCCAAAGCGCGTTTTCTCTACACTCTTGCTGCTTTGAGGCCGGTCCCTGGATATTAGACCTCCACACACCCGTGCAAGAGCAATGCTGCTTTCATTAAACTGGAGCACGTTCGAGAGGTGCCTTCTGCACCGGCCTGTTTCTCCCTCCGTGTTATGTATGGAACCCGTTCCCCGGGCTCTCACCAGGCCTACACTGTAAACTGCTTTCTCCTTGAGAGAGGTGGACGGTAGCTAAAGCACGGTTCCTCTACACTGTTCTTCATTTGAGGGAGGTGCCTGGATATTAGACCTCCACACACCCGTGCAAGAGCAATGCTAGGTTTATGAAACTAGAGCTCGTTGGAGAGGTGCCTTCTGCACAGGCCTCTTTCTCGCTCCGTGTTATGTATGGAACCCGTTCCCCAGGCTCTCTCCCGTGGTACACAGTAAACTGCTTTCTCCTTCAGAGTGGTGGACTGTAGCTAAAGCACGTTTCCTCTACACTCTTGCTGCATCGAGGCCGGTGCCTGGATATTAGACCTCCACACACCCGTGCAAGAGCAATGCTGCTTTCATTAAACTAGAGCTCGTTCATGAGGTGCCTTCTGCACCGGCCTGTTTCTCCCTCTGTGTTATGTATGGAAAACGTTCCCCAGGCTCTCACCCGTGCTACACCGTAAACTGCTTTCTCCTTCAGAGAGGTGGACGGTAGCTAAAGCACCGTTTCTCTACACTGTTCTTCATATGAGGGAGGTGCCTGGATATTAGACCTCCACACACCCGTGCAAGAGCAATGCTAATTTTATGAAACTAGAGCTCGCTGCAGAGGTGCCTTCTGCACAGGCCTCTTTCTCCCTCCGTGTTATGTATGGAACCCGTTCTCCAGGCTCTCTCCCGTGGTGCACAGTGAATTGCTCTCTCCTTCAGAGAGGTGGACGGTAGCTAAAGCACGTTTTCTCTACACTGCCGTTCCATCCAGTGAGGTGCCTGGATATTAGACCTGCACACACCCGTGCAAGAGCAATGCTACTTTCATTAAACTAGAGCTCGTTCGAGAGATGCCTTCTGCACCGGCCTGTCTCTCCCTCCGTGTTATGTATGCAACCCGTTCCCCTGGCTCTCACCCGTGGTACACCGTAAACTGCTTTCTCCTTCAGAGAGGTGGACGGTAGCTAAAGCACCGTTTCTCTACACTGTTGCTACTTCGACGGAAGTCCCAGGAAATTAGACGTCCACACACCCGTGCAAGAGGAATGGTAGTTTTATGAAACTAGAGCTCGTTGGACGGGTGCTTTCTGCACCGGCCTGATTCTCCCTCCGTGTTATGCATGGAACCCGTTCCCCAGGCTCTCACCCATGGGACACCGTAAACTGCTTTCTCTTTTACAGACGTGGACGGTAGCTAAAGGACGGATTCTCTACACTGTCGTTCCTTCGTGGGAGGTGACTGGATATTGGACCTCCACACACCCTTGCAAGAGGAATGCTAGTTTCGTGAATCTAGAGCTGGTTCGAGAGGTGCCTTCTGCTACGGCCTGGTTCTGCCTCCGTGTTATGTATGGAACCCGTTTCCCTGCTCTCACCCGTGGTACACCGTAAACTCCTTTCTCCTTCAGAGAGGTGGACGGTAGCTAAAGCACGTTTTCTCTACACTGCCGTTCCTTCGAGTGAGGTGCCTGGATATGAGACCTGCACACACCCGTGCCAAAGGAATGCTACTTTCATGATACTAGAGCTGGTTCGAGAGGTGCCTTTTGCACCGGCCTCTTTCTGCCTCCCTGTTATGTATGCAAACCGTTCCCAGGCTCTCACCCGTGGGACTCCGTAAACTGCTTTAACCTTCAGAGAGGTGGACGGTAGCTAAAGCACCGTTTCTCTACACTGCTTACTTCGAGGGAGGTGCCGGAAAATTAGACCTCGCACACCCGTGGAACAGGAATTCTAGTTTTACGAAACTAGAGCTCGTTGGGACGTGACTTCTGCACAGGCCTCTTTCTCCCTCCGTGTTATGTATGGAACCCGTTTCCCAGGCTCTCACCCGTGGTACACGGTAAAGAGCTTTCTCCTTCAGAGATGTGGACGTTAGTGAAAGCAAGTTTTCTCTACACTCTTGCTACTTCGAGGGAGGTGCCTGGATATTAGACCTCCACACACCCGTGCAAAGAGAATGCTAGTTCATGAAACTAGAACTCCTTCGGCAGGTGCCTTCTGCACCAGCATATTTCTCCCTCTGTGTTAGGTATGGAACCCGTTCCCCAGGCTCTCAGCAGGGCTACACTGTAAACTGCTTTCACCTTCAGAGAGGTGGACGGTAGCTAAAGCACGGTTTCTCTACACTGTTCTTCATTTGAGGGAGGTGCCTGGATATTAGACCTCCACACACCCGTGCAAGAGCAATGCTAGTTTTATGAAACTAGAGCTCGCTGCAGAGGTGCCTTCTGCACAGGCCTCTTTCTCCCTCCGTGTTATGTATGGAACCCGTTCTCCAGGCTCTCTCCCGTGGTGCACAGTGAACTGCTTTCTCCTTCAGACAGGTGGACGGTAGCTAAAGCACGGTTCCTCTATACTGTTCTTCATTTGAGGGAGGTGCCTGGATATTAGACCTCCACACACCCGTGCAAGAGGAATGCTAGTTTTATGAAACTAGAGCTCGTTGGAGAGGTGCCTTCTGCACAGGCCTCTTTCCCCCTCCGTGTTATGTATGGAACCCGTTCTCCAGGCCCCAGCGAAAGGCAGAACACGACTCCCCATGTGTTTCATCACGCTAGCACGGCAGCCCCACTTTTGCATGGAAGTCTAACAGCTAGTGTTCTAACTCGAAGAAACAACACTGTAGAGAAACCGTGCTTTAGCTACCGTCGACCTCTAGACGGAGGAAGCATTACACGGAGTACCGTGGCTGAGAGCCTGGGGAACGGGTTCCATACGTGAAACCAAGGGAGAAATAGGTCCGGGCAGAAGGCACCTCTGGACTCAGCTCTTGCTACCTGAAGCTAACACTACTGCCCCATGTGTGCTTGGAATGCTATGTGCTCGACACTGACTGGGAAGAAACAAGCCTGTCAAGAATCCCAGCTGCAGCTCATTCGCCTACCAGGCTACTAACACCAAGAATCAATGCTGCAGCGTTACTGCGCTTTAGCTAACATTGCCGTTCCTGAAGCCGCAGGAGTTGTATAGCGCTCGTGTATGAGAGACCGGGGAAAGGGTCCCAGACGTGAAATGGAGTGAGAAACAGGCCGGTGCGGAAGGCAGCTCTCAACTCACCTCTTGTTTATGAGGCTAGTCCCCTTGCCCCGGGGGTGCCTGCAGGCCATAAGCCAACCACCTAACTCAAAGGAACAACTCTGTAGGGAATTCCTGCTTCGGCTAAAAGAGCCATGCCTCAGGGTGGACGCATTGTGTGGTGTGCATGCGTGAGTGCACAGCAAGTGAGTCCAAAACCATTTTCCTTGTGAGACCCAGGCGCCGGAAGAAGCCAGAACAAGACTCCCCACTTGCTCCATGAAACTAGTACTGCGGCCCCACTTTTGAATGGAAGTCTAATAGCTAGCTTTCTAACTCGAAGAAACAGCACTGTAGAGAAACCGTGCTTTAGCTACCGTCGACCTCTCTGTGGGCGAGGCAGTTTAGGGTGTACTGTGGCTGAGAGCCTGGGGACGGTTTCAATATCGTAATATCGGGGGAGAGACAGGCCGGTACAGAAGGCAGCTCTCAACTCACATCATGGTTATGGGGCTAGTTCCGTTGCCCCGTGGGTGTGTGTGCAGGCTTAAAGACAGCCACCTAACTCGAAGGAAAAACACGGTAGTGGATCCGTGCTTCAGCTAAAACAGCCGCTCCTGAGGGTGGAAGCATTTGGTTGTGTGCGTGCGTGAGAGGACTGCAAGGGAGTCCAAAGTTTCTGCGAGTGAGACTCAGGCCCCAGCAAAAGGCAGAACACGACTCCCCGTGTGTTTCCTTTAGCTAGCACTGCGGCCCTACTTTTGCATGGAAGTCTAATCGCTAGCGTTCTCCCTGGAAGAAACAACACGGTAGAGAAACCGTGCTTTAGCTACCATCCACCTCTCTGAGGGAGGAAGCACTTTCCAGGCTACCGTGGGTGAGAGCCTGAGGAACGGGTTCCTTACGTGAAACCGAGGGAGAAGGAGTCCGGGCCAGAAGGCGCCTCTCGACTCAGCTCTTGTTACCTGAAGCTAACACTTCGGCTCCATGTGTGCATAGGAATGCTAAGGGCTCCACACTGATTTGGCAGAAAGAAGCCGGTCAAGAAGCCCAGCTTCAGCTCATTCGCCTCTCCACAGGGTGGCAGCATTTTCAAGTCGGCTTGAGTGCAAACCTGGCGAAGGAGTCCCAGCAGAATTCGGAGGGAGAAATAAGCATGGGCAGAAGGCACCTCTCGACTCCACTCTTGTTTCGGGAAACTAGATCGGCTCTCCCGTGTGTGCGTGGAGTCCTCAGTGCCATCCACGCAACGCAAAGGAACAAAACTGTAGAGAACCCGTGCCTCAGCAAAGATCGCCCTTCCTGAGCGTCAACTTCATCTATTGTGTGTTTTTGTGAAAGCATGAGAAATGGAACCTAAACGTAACTCGGAGTGAGAAGCAGGCCTGGAAGGAAGGCTGCTGTCGACTCAGCTCTTGTTTGAGGAGATTAGCACTGCTGTACCCTGTGTGCCTGGATGCCTAGTTACCAGGCTACTAACACCAAGCATCAATCCTATAGAGTGACTGCGCTTGAGTTAACATTGCCGTTCCTGAAGCAGGAGGAATTTGACACTGCTCGTGTACGAGAGACCGGGCAAAGGGTCCCAGACGTGAAATGGAGTGAGAAACAGGCCGGTGCGGAAGGCAGCTCTCAAGTCACCTCTGGTTTATGAGGCTAGTCCCCTTGCCCCGGGGGTGCCTGCAGGCCTAAAGCCAACCACCTAACTCAAAGGAACAACTCTGTAGGGAATTCCTGCTTCGGCTAAAAGAGCCATGCCTCAGGGTGGACGCATTTTGATGTGTCCATGCGTGAGCGCAGTGCAAGTGAGTCCAAAACCTTTTTTCCTTGTGAGACCCAGGCCCGGAAGAACCCGTACTCCAGGCTCTCTCCCGTGGTGCACAGTGAACTGGTTTCTCCTTCAGAGAGGTGGACGGTAGCTAAAGCACGTTTTCTCTACACTGCCGTTCCATCCAGTGAGGTGCCTGGATATTCGACCTCCACACACCCGTGCAAGACGAATGCTAGTTTTATGGAACTAGAGCTCGTTGGAGAGGTGCCTTCTGCACAGGCCTGTTTCTCCCTCCGTGTTATGGATGCAACCCGTTCGCCAGGCTCTCTCCCGTGGTACACAGTAAACTGCTTTCTCCTTCAGACAGGTGGACGGTAGCCAAAGCGCGTTTTCTCTACACTCTTGCTGCTTTGAGGCCGGTGCCTGGATATTAGACCTCCACACACCCGTGCAAGAGCAATGCTGCTTTCATTAAACTGGAGCACGTTCGAGAGGTGCCTTCTGCACCGGCCTGTTTCTCCCTCCGTGTTATGTATGGAACCCGTTCCCCGGGCTCTCACCAGGCCTACACTGTAAACTGCTTTCTCCTTGAGAGAGGTAGACGGTAGCTAAAGCACGGTTCCTCTACACTGTTCTTCATTTGAGGGAGGTGCCTGGATATTAGACCTCCACACACCCGTGCAAGAGCAATGCTAGGTTTATGAAACTAGAGCTCGTTGGAGAGGTGCCTTCTGCACAGGCCTCTTTCTCGCTCCGTGTTATGTATGGAACCCGTTCCCCAGGCTCTCTCCCGTGGTACACAGTAAACTGCTTTCTCCTTCAGAGTGGTGGACTGTAGCTAAAGCACGTTTCCTCTACACTCTTGCTGCATCGAGGCCGGTGCCTGGATATTAGACCTCCACACACCCGTGCAAGAGCAATGCTGCTTTCATTAAACTAGAGCTCGTTCATGAGGTGCCTTCTGCACCGGCCTGTTTCTCCCTCTGTGTTATGTATGGAAAACGTTCCCCAGGCTCTCACCCGTGCTACACCGTAAACTGCTTTCTCCTTCAGAGAGGTGGACGGTAGCTAAAGCACCGTTTCTCTACACTGTTCTTCATATGAGGGAGGTGCCTGGATATTAGACCTCCACACACCCGTGCAAGAGCAATGCTAATTTTATGAAACTAGAGCTCGCTGCAGAGGTGCCTTCTGCACAGGCCTCTTTCTCCCTCCGTGTTATGTATGGAACCCGTTCTCCAGGCTCTCTCCCGTGGTGCACAGTGAATTGCTCTCTCCTTCAGAGAGGTGGACGGTAGCTAAAGCACGTTTTCTCTACACTGCCATTCCATCCAGTGAGGTGCCTGGATATTAGACCTGCACACACCCGTGCAAGAGCAATGCTACTTTCATTAAACTAGAGCTCGTTCGAGAGATGCCTTCTGCACCGGCCTGTCTCTCCCTCCGTGTTATGTATGCAACCCGTTCCCCTGGCTCTCACCCGTGGTACACCGTAAACTGCTTTCTCCTTCAGAGAGGTGGACGGTAGCTAAAGCACCGTTTCTCTACACTGTTGCTACTTCGACGGAAGTCCCAGGAAATTAGACGTCCACACACCCGTGCAAGAGGAATGGTAGTTTTATGAAACTAGAGCTCGTTGGACAGGTGCTTTCTGCACCGGCCTGATTCTCCCTCCGTGTTATGCATGGAACCCGTTCCCCAGGCTCTCACCCATGGGACACCGTAAACTGCTTTCTCTTTTACAGACGTGGACGGTAGCTAAAGGACGGATTCTCTACACTGTCGTTCCTTCGTGGGAGGTGACTGGATATTGGACCTCCACACACCCTTGCAAGAGGAATGCTAGTTTCGTGAATCTAGAGCTGGTTCGAGAGGTGCCTTCTGCTACGGCCTGGTTCTGCCTCCGTGTTATGTATGGAACCCGTTTCCCTGCTCTCACCCGTGGTACACCGTAAACTCCTTTCTCCTTCAGAGAGGTGGACGGTAGCTAAAGCACGTTTTCTCTACACTGCCGTTCCTTCGAGTGAGGTGCCTGGATATGAGACCTGCACACACCCGTGCCAAAGGAATGCTACTTTCATGATACTAGAGCTGGTTTGAGAGGTGCCTTTTGCACCGGCCTCTTTCTGCCTCCCTGTTATGTATGCAAACCGTTCCCAGGCTCTCACCCGTGGGACTCCGTAAACTGCTTTAACCTTCAGAGAGGTGGACGGTAGCTAAAGCACCGTTTCTCTACACTGCTTACTTCGAGGGAGGTGCCGGAAAATTAGACCTCGCACACCCGTGGAACAGGAATTCTAGTTTTACGAAACTAGAGCTCGTTGGGACGTGACTTCTGCACAGGCCTCTTTCTCCCTCCGTGTTATGTATGGAACCCGTTTCCCAGGCTCTCACCCGTGGTACACGGTAAAGAGCTTTCTCCTTCAGAGATGTGGACGTTAGTGAAAGCAAGTTTTCTCTACACTCTTGCTACTTCGAGGGAGGTGCCTGGATATTAGACCTCCACACACCCGTGCAAAGAGAATGCTAGTTCATGAAACTAGAACTCCTTCGGCAGGTGCCTTCTGCACCAGCATATTTCTCCCTCTGTGTTAGGTATGGAACCCGTTCCCCAGGCTCTCAGCAGGGCTACACTGTAAACTGCTTTCACCTTCAGAGAGGTGGACGGTAGCTAAAGCACGGTTTCTCTACACTGTTCTTCATTTGAGGGAGGTGCCTGGATATTAGACCTCCACACACCCGTGCAAGAGCAATGCTAGTTTTATGAAACTAGAGCTCGCTGCAGAGGTGCCTTCTGCACAGGCCTCTTTCTCCCTCCGTGTTATGTATGGAACCCGTTCTCCAGGCTCTCTCCCGTGGTGCACAGTGAACTGCTTTCTCCTTCAGACAGGTGGACGGTAGCTAAAGCACGGTTCCTCTATACTGTTCTTCATTTGAGGGAGGTGCCTGGATATTAGACCTCCACACACCCGTGCAAGAGGAATGCTAGTTTTATGAAACTAGAGCTCGTTGGAGAGGTGCCTTCTGCACAGGCCTCTTTCCCCCTCCGTGTTATGTATGGAACCCGTTCTCCAGGCCCCAGCGAAAGGCAGAACACGACTCCCCATGTGTTTCATCACGCTAGCACGGCAGCCCCACTTTTGCATGGAAGTCTAACAGCTAGTGTTCTAACTCGAAGAAACAACACTGTAGAGAAACCGTGCTTTAGCTACCGTCGACCTCTAGACGGAGGAAGCATTACACGGAGTACCGTGGCTGAGAGCCTGGGGAACGGGTTCCATACGTGAAACCAAGGGAGAAATAGGTCCGGGCAGAAGGCACCTCTGGACTCAGCTCTTGCTACCTGAAGCTAACACTACTGCCCCATGTGTGCTTGGAATGCTATGTGCTCGACACTGACTGGGAAGAAACAAGCCTGTCAAGAATCCCAGCTGCAGCTCATTCGCCTACCAGGCTACTAACACCAAGAATCAATGCTGCAGCGTTACTGCGCTTTAGCTAACATTGCCGTTCCTGAAGCCGCAGGAGTTGTATAGCGCTCGTGTATGAGAGACCGGGGAAAGGGTCCCAGACGTGAAATGGAGTGAGAAACAGGCCGGTGCGGAAGGCAGCTCTCAACTCACCTCTTGTTTATGAGGCTAGTCCCCTTGCCCCGGGGGTGCCTGCAGGCCATAAGCCAACCACCTAACTCAAAGGAACAACTCTGTAGGGAATTCCTGCTTCGGCTAAAAGAGCCATGCCTCAGGGTGGACGCATTGTGTGGTGTGCATGCGTGAGTGCACAGCAAGTGAGTCCAAAACCATTTTCCTTGTGAGACCCAGGCGCCGGAAGAAGCCAGAACAAGACTCCCCACTTGCTCCATGAAACTAGTACTGCGGCCCCACTTTTGAATGGAAGTCTAATAGCTAGCTTTCTAACTCGAAGAAACAGCACTGTAGAGAAACCGTGCTTTAGCTACCGTCGACCTCTCTGTGGGCGAGGCAGTTTAGGGTGTACTGTGGCTGAGAGCCTGGGGACGGTTTCAATATCGTAATATCGGGGGAGAGACAGGCCGGTACAGAAGGCAGCTCTCAACTCACATCATGGTTATGGGGCTAGTTCCGTTGCCCCGTGGGTGTGTGTGCAGGCTTAAAGACAGCCACCTAACTCGAAGGAAAAACACGGTAGTGGATCCGTGCTTCAGCTAAAACAGCCGCTCCTGAGGGTGGAAGCATTTGGTTGTGTGCGTGCGTGAGAGGACTGCAAGGGAGTCCAAAGTTTCTGCGAGTGAGACTCAGGCCCCAGCAAAAGGCAGAACACGACTCCCCGTGTGTTTCCTTTAGCTAGCACTGCGGCCCTACTTTTGCATGGAAGTCTAATCGCTAGCGTTCTCCCTGGAAGAAACAACACGGTAGAGAAACCGTGCTTTAGCTACCATCCACCTCTCTGAGGGAGGAAGCACTTTCCAGGCTACCGTGGGTGAGAGCCTGAGGAACGGGTTCCTTACGTGAAACCGAGGGAGAAGGAGTCCGGGCCAGAAGGCGCCTCTCGACTCAGCTCTTGTTACCTGAAGCTAACACTTCGGCTCCATGTGTGCATAGGAATGCTAAGGGCTCCACACTGATTTGGCAGAAAGAAGCCGGTCAAGAAGCCCAGCTTCAGCTCATTCGCCTCTCCACAGGGTGGCAGCATTTTCAAGTCGGCTTGAGTGCAAACCTGGCGAAGGAGTCCCAGCAGAATTCGGAGGGAGAAATAAGCATGGGCAGAAGGCACCTCTCGACTCCACTCTTGTTTCGGGAAACTAGATCGGCTCTCCCGTGTGTGCGTGGAGTCCTCAGTGCCATCCACGCAACGCAAAGGAACAAAACTGTAGAGAACCCGTGCCTCAGCAAAGATCGCCCTTCCTGAGCGTCAACTTCATCTATTGTGTGTTTTTGTGAAAGCATGAGAAATGGAACCTAAACGTAACTCGGAGTGAGAAGCAGGCCTGGAAGGAAGGCTGCTGTCGACTCAGCTCTTGTTTGAGGAGATTAGCACTGCTGTACCCTGTGTGCCTGGATGCCTAGTTACCAGGCTACTAACACCAAGCATCAATCCTATAGAGTGACTGCGCTTGAGTTAACATTGCCGTTCCTGAAGCAGGAGGAATTTGACACTGCTCGTGTACGAGAGACCGGGCAAAGGGTCCCAGACGTGAAATGGAGTGAGAAACAGGCCGGTGCGGAAGGCAGCTCTCAAGTCACCTCTGGTTTATGAGGCTAGTACCCTTGCCCCGGGGGTGCCTGCAGGCCTATGGCCAACCACCTAACTCAAAGGAACAACTCTGTAGGGAATTCCTGCTTCGGCTAAAAGAGCCATGCCTCAGGGTGGACGCATTTTGATGTGTCCATGCGTGAGCGCAGTGCAAGTGAGTCCAAAACCTTTTTTCCTTGTGAGACCCAGGCCCGGAAGAACACGTACTCCAGGCTCTCTCCCGTGGTGCACAGTGAACTGGTTTCTCCTTCAGAGAGGTGGACGGTAGCTAAAGCACGTTTTCTCTACACTGCCGTTCCATCCAGTGAGGTGCCTGGATATTCGACCTCCACACACCCGTGCAAGACGAATGCTAGTTTTATGGAACTAGAGCTCGTTGGAGAGGTGCCTTCTGCACAGGCCTGTTTCTCCCTCCGTGTTATGGATGCAACCCGTTCGCCAGGCTCTCTCCCGTGGTACACAGTAAACTGCTTTCTCCTTCAGACAGGTGGATGGTAGCCAAAGCGCGTTTTCTCTACACTCTTGCTGCTTTGAGGCCGGTCCCTGGATATTAGACCTCCACACACCCGTGCAAGAGCAATGCTGCTTTCATTAAACTGGAGCACGTTCGAGAGGTGCCTTCTGCACCGGCCTGTTTCTCCCTCCGTGTTATGTATGGAACCCGTTCCCCGGGCTCTCACCAGGCCTACACTGTAAACTGCTTTCTCCTTGAGAGAGGTGGACGGTAGCTAAAGCACGGTTCCTCTACACTGTTCTTCATTTGAGGGAGGTGCCTGGATATTAGACCTCCACACACCCGTGCAAGAGCAATGCTAGGTTTATGAAACTAGAGCTCGTTGGAGAGGTGCCTTCTGCACAGGCCTCTTTCTCGCTCCGTGTTATGTATGGAACCCGTTCCCCAGGCTCTCTCCCGTGGTACACAGTAAACTGCTTTCTCCTTCAGAGTGGTGGACTGTAGCTAAAGCACGTTTCCTCTACACTCTTGCTGCATCGAGGCCGGTGCCTGGATATTAGACCTCCACACACCCGTGCAAGAGCAATGCTGCTTTCATTAAACTAGAGCTCGTTCATGAGGTGCCTTCTGCACCGGCCTGTTTCTCCCTCTGTGTTATGTATGGAAAACGTTCCCCAGGCTCTCACCCGTGCTACACCGTAAACTGCTTTCTCCTTCAGAGAGGTGGACGGTAGCTAAAGCACCGTTTCTCTACACTGTTCTTCATATGAGGGAGGTGCCTGGATATTAGACCTCCACACACCCGTGCAAGAGCAATGCTAATTTTATGAAACTAGAGCTCGTTGGAGAGGTGCCTTCTGCCCAGGCCTCTTTCTCCCTCCGTGTTATGTATGGAACCCGTTCTCCAGGCTCTCTCCCGTGGTGCACAGTGAATTGCTCTCTCCTTCAGAGAGGTGGACGGTAGCTAAAGCACGTTTTCTCTACACTGCCGTTCCATCCAGTGAGGTGCCTGGATATTAGACCTGCACACACCCGTGCAAGAGCAATGCTACTTTCATTAAACTAGAGTTCGTTCGAGAGATGCCTTCTGCACCGGCCTGTCTCTCCCTCCGTGTTATGTATGCAACCCGTTCCCCTGGCTCTCACCCGTGGTACACCGTAAACTGCTTTCTCCTTCAGAGAGGTGGACGGTAGCTAAAGCACCGTTTCTCTACACTGTTGCTACTTCGACGGAAGTCCCAGGAAATTAGACGTCCACACACCCGTGCAAGAGGAATGGTAGTTTTATGAAACTAGAGCTCGTTGGACGGGTGCTTTCTGCACCGGCCTGATTCTCCCTCCGTGTTATGCATGGAACCCGTTCCCCAGGCTCTCACCCATGGGACACCGTAAACTGCTTTCTCTTTTACAGACGTGGACGGTAGCTAAAGGACGGATTCTCTACACTGTCGTTCCTTCGTGGGAGGTGACTGGATATTGGACCTCCACACACCCTTGCAAGAGGAATGCTAGTTTCGTGAATCTAGAGCTGGTTCGAGAGGTGCCTTCTGCTACGGCCTGGTTCTGCCTCCGTGTTATGTATGGAACCCGTTTCCCTGCTCTCACCCGTGGTACACCGTAAACTCCTTTCTCCTTCAGAGAGGTGGACGGTAGCTAAAGCACGTTTTCTCTACACTGCCGTTCCTTCGAGTGAGGTGCCTGGATATGAGACCTGCACACACCCGTGCCAAAGGAATGCTACTTTCATGATACTAGAGCTGGTTCGAGAGGTGCCTTTTGCACCGGCCTCTTTCTGCCTCCCTGTTATGTATGCAAACCGTTCCCAGGCTCTCACCCGTGGGACTCCGTAAACTGCTTTAACCTTCAGAGAGGTGGACGGTAGCTAAAGCACCGTTTCTCTACACTGCTTACTTCGAGGGAGGTGCCGGAAAATTAGACCTCGCACACCCGTGGAACAGGAATTCTAGTTTTACGAAACTAGAGCTCGTTGGGACGTGACTTCTGCACAGGCCTCTTTCTCCCTCCGTGTTATGTATGGAACCCGTTTCCCAGGCTCTCACCCGTGGTACACGGTAAAGAGCTTTCTCCTTCAGAGATGTGGACGTTAGTGAAAGCAAGTTTTCTCTACACTCTTGCTACTTCGAGGGAGGTGCCTGGATATTAGACCTCCACACACCCGTGCAAAGAGAATGCTAGTTCATGAAACTAGAACTCCTTCGGCAGGTGCCTTCTGCACCAGCATATTTCTCCCTCTGTGTTAGGTATGGAACCCGTTCCCCAGGCTCTCAGCAGGGCTACACTGTAAACTGCTTTCACCTTCAGAGAGGTGGACGGTAGCTAAAGCACGGTTTCTCTACACTGTTCTTCATTTGAGGGAGGTGCCTGGATATTAGACCTCCACACACCCGTGCAAGAGCAATGCTAGTTTTATGAAACTAGAGCTCGCTGCAGAGGTGCCTTCTGCACAGGCCTCTTTCTCCCTCCGTGTTATGTATGGAACCCGTTCTCCAGGCTCTCTCCCGTGGTGCACAGTGAACTGCTTTCTCCTTCAGACAGGTGGACGGTAGCTAAAGCACGGTTCCTCTATACTGTTCTTCATTTGAGGGAGGTGCCTGGATATTAGACCTCCACACACCCATGCAAGAGGAATGCTAGTTTTATGAAACTAGAGCTCGTTGGAGAGGTGCCTTCTGCACAGGCCTCTTTCCCCCTCCGTGTTATGTATGGAACCCGTTCTCCAGGCCCCAGCGAAAGGCAGAACACGACTCCCCATGTGTTTCATCACGCTAGCACGGCAGCCCCACTTTTGCATGGAAGTCTAACAGCTAGTGTTCTAACTCGAAGAAACAACACTGTAGAGAAACCGTGCTTTAGCTACCGTCGACCTCTAGACGGAGGAAGCATTACACGGAGTACCGTGGCTGAGAGCCTGGGGAACGGGTTCCATACGTGAAACCAAGGGAGAAATAGGTCCGGGCAGAAGGCACCTCTGGACTCAGCTCTTGCTACCTGAAGCTAACACTACTGCCCCATGTGTGCTTGGAATGCTATGTGCTCGACACTGACTGGGAAGAAACAAGCCTGTCAAGAATCCCAGCTGCAGCTCATTCGCCTACCAGGCTACTAACACCAAGAATCAATGCTGCAGCGTTACTGCGCTTTAGCTAACATTGCCGTTCCTGAAGCCGCAGGAGTTGTATAGCGCTCGTGTATGAGAGACCGGGGAAAGGGTCCCAGACGTGAAATGGAGTGAGAAACAGGCCGGTGCGGAAGGCAGCTCTCAACTCACCTCTTGTTTATGAGGCTAGTCCCCTTGCCCCGGGGGTGCCTGCAGGCCATAAGCCAACCACCTAACTCAAAGGAACAACTCTGTAGGGAATTCCTGCTTCGGCTAAAAGAGCCATGCCTCAGGGTGGACGCATTGTGTGGTGTGCATGCGTGAGTGCACAGCAAGTGAGTCCAAAACCATTTTCCTTGTGAGACCCAGGCGCCGGAAGAAGCCAGAACAAGACTCCCCACTTGCTCCATGAAACTAGTACTGCGGCCCCACTTTTGAATGGAAGTCTAATAGCTAGCTTTCTAACTCGAAGAAACAGCACTGTAGAGAAACCGTGCTTTAGCTACCGTCGACCTCTCTGTGGGCGAGGCAGTTTAGGGTGTACTGTGGCTGAGAGCCTGGGGACGGTTTCAATATCGTAATATCGGGGGAGAGACAGGCCGGTACAGAAGGCAGCTCTCAACTCACATCATGGTTATGGGGCTAGTTCCGTTGCCCCGTGGGTGTGTGTGCAGGCTTAAAGACAGCCACCTAACTCGAAGGAAAAACACGGTAGTGGATCCGTGCTTCAGCTAAAACAGCCGCTCCTGAGGGTGGAAGCATTTGGTTGTGTGCGTGCGTGAGAGGACTGCAAGGGAGTCCAAAGTTTCTGCGAGTGAGACTCAGGCCCCAGCAAAAGGCAGAACACGACTCCCCGTGTGTTTCCTTTAGCTAGCACTGCGGCCCTACTTTTGCATGGAAGTCTAATCGCTAGCGTTCTCCCTGGAAGAAACAACACGGTAGAGAAACCGTGCTTTAGCTACCATCCACCTCTCTGAGGGAGGAAGCACTTTCCAGGCTACCGTGGGTGAGAGCCTGAGGAACGGGTTCCTTACGTGAAACCGAGGGAGAAGGAGTCCGGGCCAGAAGGCGCCTCTCGACTCAGCTCTTGTTACCTGAAGCTAACACTTCGGCTCCATGTGTGCATAGGAATGCTAAGGGCTCCACACTGATTTGGCAGAAAGAAGCCGGTCAAGAAGCCCAGCTTCAGCTCATTCGCCTCTCCACAGGGTGGCAGCATTTTCAAGTCGGCTTGAGTGCAAACCTGGCGAAGGAGTCCCAGCAGAATTCGGAGGGAGAAATAAGCATGGGCAGAAGGCACCTCTCGACTCCACTCTTGTTTCGGGAAACTAGATCGGCTCTCCCGTGTGTGCGTGGAGTCCTCAGTGCCATCCACGCAACGCAAAGGAACAAAACTGTAGAGAACCCGTGCCTCAGCAAAGATCGCCCTTCCTGAGCGTCAACTTCATCTATTGTGTGTTTTTGTGAAAGCATGAGAAATGGAACCTAAACGTAACTCGGAGTGAGAAGCAGGCCTGGAAGGAAGGCTGCTGTCGACTCAGCTCTTGTTTGAGGAGATTAGCACTGCTGTACCCTGTGTGCCTGGATGCCTAGTTACCAGGCTACTAACACCAAGCATCAATCCTATAGAGTGACTGCGCTTGAGTTAACATTGCCGTTCCTGAAGCAGGAGGAATTTGACACTGCTCGTGTACGAGAGACCGGGCAAAGGGTCCCAGACGTGAAATGGAGTGAGAAACAGGCCGGTGCGGAAGGCAGCTCTCAAGTCACCTCTGGTTTATGAGGCTAGTACCCTTGCCCCGGGGGTGCCTGCAGGCCTATGGCCAACCACCTAACTCAAAGGAACAACTCTGTAGGGAATTCCTGCTTCGGCTAAAAGAGCCATGCCTCAGGGTGGACGCATTTTGATGTGTCCATGCGTGAGCGCAGTGCAAGTGAGTCCAAAACCTTTTTTCCTTGTGAGACCCAGGCCCGGAAGAACCCGTACTCCAGGCTCTCTCCCGTGGTGCACAGTGAACTGGTTTCTCCTTCAGAGAGGTGGACGGTAGCTAAAGCACGTTTTCTCTACACTGCCGTTCCATCCAGTGAGGTGCCTGGATATTCGACCTCCACACACCCGTGCAAGACGAATGCTAGTTTTATGGAACTAGAGCTCGTTGGAGAGGTGCCTTCTGCACAGGCCTGTTTCTCCCTCCGTGTTATGGATGCAACCCGTTCGCCAGGCTCTCTCCCGTGGTACACAGTAAACTGCTTTCTCCTTCAGACAGGTGGACGGTAGCCAAAGCGCGTTTTCTCTACACTCTTGCTGCTTTGAGGCCGGTGCCTGGATATTAGACCTCCACACACCCGTGCAAGAGCAATGCTGCTTTCATTAAACTGGAGCACGTTCGAGAGGTGCCTTCTGCACCGGCCTGTTTCTCCCTCCGTGTTATGTATGGAACCCGTTCCCCGGGCTCTCACCAGGCCTACACTGTAAACTGCTTTCTCCTTGAGAGAGGTAGACGGTAGCTAAAGCACGGTTCCTCTACACTGTTCTTCATTTGAGGGAGGTGCCTGGATATTAGACCTCCACACACCCGTGCAAGAGCAATGCTAGGTTTATGAAACTAGAGCTCGTTGGAGAGGTGCCTTCTGCACAGGCCTCTTTCTCGCTCCGTGTTATGTATGGAACCCGTTCCCCAGGCTCTCTCCCGTGGTACACAGTAAACTGCTTTCTCCTTCAGAGTGGTGGACTGTAGCTAAAGCACGTTTCCTCTACACTGTTGCTGCATCGAGGCCGGTGCCTGGATATTAGACCTCCACACACCCGTGCAAGAGCAATGCTGCTTTCATTAAACTAGAGCTCGTTCATGAGGTGCCTTCTGCACCGGCCTGTTTCTCCCTCTGTGTTATGTATGGAAAACGTTCCCCAGGCTCTCACCCGTGCTACACCGTAAACTGCTTTCTCCTTCAGAGAGGTGGACGGTAGCTAAAGCACCGTTTCTCTACACTGTTCTTCATATGAGGGAGGTGCCTGGATATTAGACCTCCACACACCCGTGCAAGAGCAATGCTAATTTTATGAAACTAGAGCTCGTTGGAGAGGTGCCTTCTGCACAGGCCTCTTTCTCCCTCCGTGTTATGTATGGAACCCGTTCTCCAGGCTCTCTCCCGTGGTGCACAGTGAATTGCTCTCTCCTTCAGAGAGGTGGACGGTAGCTAAAGCACGTTTTCTCTACACTGCCATTCCATCCAGTGAGGTGCCTGGATATTAGACCTGCACACACCCGTGCAAGAGCAATGCTACTTTCATTAAACTAGAGCTCGTTCGAGAGATGCCTTCTGCACCGGCCTGTCTCTCCCTCCGTGTTATGTATGCAACCCGTTCCCCTGGCTCTCACCCGTGGTACACCGTAAACTGCTTTCTCCTTCAGAGAGGTGGACGGTAGCTAAAGCACCGTTTCTCTACACTGTTGCTACTTCGACGGAAGTCCCAGGAAATTAGACGTCCACACACCCGTGCAAGAGGAATGGTAGTTTTATGAAACTAGAGCTCGTTGGACAGGTGCTTTCTGCACCGGCCTGATTCTCCCTCCGTGTTATGCATGGAACCCGTTCCCCAGGCTCTCACCCATGGGACACCGTAAACTGCTTTCTCTTTTACAGACGTGGACGGTAGCTAAAGGACGGATTCTCTACACTGTCGTTCCTTCGTGGGAGGTGACTGGATATTGGACCTCCACACACCCTTGCAAGAGGAATGCTAGTTTCGTGAATCTAGAGCTGGTTCGAGAGGTGCCTTCTGCTACGGCCTGGTTCTGCCTCCGTGTTATGTATGGAACCCGTTTCCCTGCTCTCACCCGTGGTACACCGTAAACTCCTTTCTCCTTCAGAGAGGTGGACGGTAGCTAAAGCACGTTTTCTCTACACTGCCGTTCCTTCGAGTGAGGTGCCTGGATATGAGACCTGCACACACCCGTGCCAAAGGAATGCTACTTTCATGATACTAGAGCTGGTTCGAGAGGTGCCTTTTGCACCGGCCTCTTTCTGCCTCCCTGTTATGTATGCAAACCGTTCCCAGGCTCTCACCCGTGGGACTCCGTAAACTGCTTTAACCTTCAGAGAGGTGGACGGTAGCTAAAGCACCGTTTCTCTACACTGCTTACTTCGAGGGAGGTGCCGGAAAATTAGACCTCGCACACCCGTGGAACAGGAATTCTAGTTTTACGAAACTAGAGCTCGTTGGGACGTGACTTCTGCACAGGCCTCTTTCTCCCTCCGTGTTATGTATGGAACCCGTTTCCCAGGCTCTCACCCGTGGTACACGGTAAAGAGCTTTCTCCTTCAGAGATGTGGACGTTAGTGAAAGCAAGTTTTCTCTACACTCTTGCTACTTCGAGGGAGGTGCCTGGATATTAGACCTCCACACACCCGTGCAAAGAGAATGCTAGTTCATGAAACTAGAACTCCTTCGGCAGGTGCCTTCTGCACCAGCATATTTCTCCCTCTGTGTTAGGTATGGAACCCGTTCCCCAGGCTCTCAGCAGGGCTACACTGTAAACTGCTTTCACCTTCAGAGAGGTGGACGGTAGCTAAAGCACGGTTTCTCTACACTGTTCTTCATTTGAGGGAGGTGCCTGGATATTAGACCTCCACACACCCGTGCAAGAGCAATGCTAGTTTTATGAAACTAGAGCTCGCTGCAGAGGTGCCTTCTGCACAGGCCTCTTTCTCCCTCCGTGTTATGTATGGAACCCGTTCTCCAGGCTCTCTCCCGTGGTGCACAGTGAACTGCTTTCTCCTTCAGACAGGTGGACGGTAGCTAAAGCACGGTTCCTCTATACTGTTCTTCATTTGAGGGAGGTGCCTGGATATTAGACCTCCACACACCCGTGCAAGAGGAATGCTAGTTTTATGAAACTAGAGCTCGTTGGAGAGGTGCCTTCTGCACAGGCCTCTTTCCCCCTCCGTGTTATGTATGGAACCTGTTCTCCAGGCCCCAGCGAAAGGCAGAACACGACTCCCCATGTGTTTCATCACGCTAGCATGGCAGCCCCACTTTTGCATGGAAGTCTAACAGCTAGTGTTCTAACTCGAAGAAACAACACTGTAGAGAAACCGTGCTTTAGCTACCGTCGACCTCTAGACGGAGGAAGCATTACACGGAGTACCGTGGCTGAGAGCCTGGGGAACGGGTTCCATACGTGAAACCAAGGGAGAAATAGGTCCGGGCAGAAGGCACCTCTGGACTCAGCTCTTGCTACCTGAAGCTAACACTACTGCCCCATGTGTGCTTGGAATGCTATGTGCTCGACACTGACTGGGAAGAAACAAGCCTGTCAAGAATCCCAGCTGCAGCTCATTCGCCTACCAGGCTACTAACACCAAGAATCAATGCTGCAGCGTTACTGCGCTTTAGCTAACATTGCCGTTCCTGAAGCCGCAGGAGTTGTATAGCGCTCGTGTATGAGAGACCGGGGAAAGGGTCCCAGACGTGAAATGGAGTGAGAAACAGGCCGGTGCGGAAGGCAGCTCTCAACTCACCTCTTGTTTATGAGGCTAGTCCCCTTGCCCCGGGGGTGCCTGCAGGCCATAAGCCAACCACCTAACTCAAAGGAACAACTCTGTAGGGAATTCCTGCTTCGGCTAAAAGAGCCATGCCTCAGGGTGGACGCATTGTGTGGTGTGCATGCGTGAGTGCACAGCAAGTGAGTCCAAAACCATTTTCCTTGTGAGACCCAGGCGCCGGAAGAAGCCAGAACAAGACTCCCCACTTGCTCCATGAAACTAGTACTGCGGCCCCACTTTTGAATGGAAGTCTAATAGCTAGCTTTCTAACTCGAAGAAACAGCACTGTAGAGAAACCGTGCTTTAGCTACCGTCGACCTCTCTGTGGGCGAGGCAGTTTAGGGTGTACTGTGGCTGAGAGCCTGGGGACGGTTTCAATATCGTAATATCGGGGGAGAGACAGGCCGGTACAGAAGGCAGCTCTCAACTCACATCATGGTTATGGGGCTAGTTCCGTTGCCCCGTGGGTGTGTGTGCAGGCTTAAAGACAGCCACCTAACTCGAAGGAAAAACACGGTAGTGGATCCGTGCTTCAGCTAAAACAGCCGCTCCTGAGGGTGGAAGCATTTGGTTGTGTGCGTGCGTGAGAGGACTGCAAGGGAGTCCAAAGTTTCTGCGAGTGAGACTCAGGCCCCAGCAAAAGGCAGAACACGACTCCCCGTGTGTTTCCTTTAGCTAGCACTGCGGCCCTACTTTTGCATGGAAGTCTAATCGCTAGCGTTCTCCCTGGAAGAAACAACACGGTAGAGAAACCGTGCTTTAGCTACCATCCACCTCTCTGAGGGAGGAAGCACTTTCCAGGCTACCGTGGGTGAGAGCCTGAGGAACGGGTTCCTTACGTGAAACCGAGGGAGAAGGAGTCCGGGCCAGAAGGCGCCTCTCGACTCAGCTCTTGTTACCTGAAGCTAACACTTCGGCTCCATGTGTGCATAGGAATGCTAAGGGCTCCACACTGATTTGGCAGAAAGAAGCCGGTCAAGAAGCCCAGCTTCAGCTCATTCGCCTCTCCACAGGGTGGCAGCATTTTCAAGTCGGCTTGAGTGCAAACCTGGCGAAGGAGTCCCAGCAGAATTCGGAGGGAGAAATAAGCATGGGCAGAAGGCACCTCTCGACTCCACTCTTGTTTCGGGAAACTAGATCGGCTCTCCCGTGTGTGCGTGGAGTCCTCAGTGCCATCCACGCAACGCAAAGGAACAAAACTGTAGAGAACCCGTGCCTCAGCAAAGATCGCCCTTCCTGAGCGTCAACTTCATCTATTGTGTGTTTTTGTGAAAGCATGAGAAATGGAACCTAAACGTAACTCGGAGTGAGAAGCAGGCCTGGAAGGAAGGCTGCTGTCGACTCAGCTCTTGTTTGAGGAGATTAGCACTGCTGTACCCTGTGTGCCTGGATGCCTAGTTACCAGGCTACTAACACCAAGCATCAATCCTATAGAGTGACTGCGCTTGAGTTAACATTGCCGTTCCTGAAGCAGGAGGAATTTGACACTGCTCGTGTACGAGAGACCGGGCAAAGGGTCCCAGACGTGAAATGGAGTGAGAAACAGGCCGGTGCGGAAGGCAGCTCTCAAGTCACCTCTGGTTTATGAGGCTAGTACCCTTGCCCCGGGGGTGCCTGCAGGCCTATGGCCAACCACCTAACTCAAAGGAACAACTCTGTAGGGAATTCCTGCTTCGGCTAAAAGAGCCATGCCTCAGGGTGGACGCATTTTGATGTGTCCATGCGTGAGCGCAGTGCAAGTGAGTCCAAAACCTTTTTTCCTTGTGAGACCCAGGCCCGGAAGAACCCGTACTCCAGGCTCTCTCCCGTGGTGCACAGTGAACTGGTTTCTCCTTCAGAGAGGTGGACGGTAGCTAAAGCACGTTTTCTCTACACTGCCGTTCCATCCAGTGAGGTGCCTGGATATTCGACCTCCACACACCCGTGCAAGACGAATGCTAGTTTTATGGAACTAGAGCTCGTTGGAGAGGTGCCTTCTGCACAGGCCTGTTTCTCCCTCCGTGTTATGGATGCAACCCGTTCGCCAGGCTCTCTCCCGTGGTACACAGTAAACTGCTTTCTCCTTCAGACAGGTGGACGGTAGCCAAAGCGCGTTTTCTCTACACTCTTGCTGCTTTGAGGCCGGTGCCTGGATATTAGACCTCCACACACCCGTGCAAGAGCAATGCTGCTTTCATTAAACTGGAGCACGTTCGAGAGGTGCCTTCTGCACCGGCCTGTTTCTCCCTCCGTGTTATGTATGGAACCCGTTCCCCGGGCTCTCACCAGGCCTACACTGTAAACTGCTTTCTCCTTGAGAGAGGTAGACGGTAGCTAAAGCACGGTTCCTCTACACTGTTCTTCATTTGAGGGAGGTGCCTGGATATTAGACCTCCACACACCCGTGCAAGAGCAATGCTAGGTTTATGAAACTAGAGCTCGTTGGAGAGGTGCCTTCTGCACAGGCCTCTTTCTCGCTCCGTGTTATGTATGGAACCCGTTCCCCAGGCTCTCTCCCGTGGTACACAGTAAACTGCTTTCTCCTTCAGAGTGGTGGACTGTAGCTAAAGCACGTTTCCTCTACACTGTTGCTGCATCGAGGCCGGTGCCTGGATATTAGACCTCCACACACCCGTGCAAGAGCAATGCTGCTTTCATTAAACTAGAGCTCGTTCATGAGGTGCCTTCTGCACCGGCCTGTTTCTCCCTCTGTGTTATGTATGGAAAACGTTCCCCAGGCTCTCACCCGTGCTACACCGTAAACTGCTTTCTCCTTCAGAGAGGTGGACGGTAGCTAAAGCACCGTTTCTCTACACTGTTCTTCATATGAGGGAGGTGCCTGGATATTAGACCTCCACACACCCGTGCAAGAGCAATGCTAATTTTATGAAACTAGAGCTCGTTGGAGAGGTGCCTTCTGCACAGGCCTCTTTCTCCCTCCGTGTTATGTATGGAACCCGTTCTCCAGGCTCTCTCCCGTGGTGCACAGTGAATTGCTCTCTCCTTCAGAGAGGTGGACGGTAGCTAAAGCACGTTTTCTCTACACTGCCATTCCATCCAGTGAGGTGCCTGGATATTAGACCTGCACACACCCGTGCAAGAGCAATGCTACTTTCATTAAACTAGAGCTCGTTCGAGAGATGCCTTCTGCACCGGCCTGTCTCTCCCTCCGTGTTATGTATGCAACCCGTTCCCCTGGCTCTCACCCGTGGTACACCGTAAACTGCTTTCTCCTTCAGAGAGGTGGACGGTAGCTAAAGCACCGTTTCTCTACACTGTTGCTACTTCGACGGAAGTCCCAGGAAATTAGACGTCCACACACCCGTGCAAGAGGAATGGTAGTTTTATGAAACTAGAGCTCGTTGGACAGGTGCTTTCTGCACCGGCCTGATTCTCCCTCCGTGTTATGCATGGAACCCGTTCCCCAGGCTCTCACCCATGGGACACCGTAAACTGCTTTCTCTTTTACAGACGTGGACGGTAGCTAAAGGACGGATTCTCTACACTGTCGTTCCTTCGTGGGAGGTGACTGGATATTGGACCTCCACACACCCTTGCAAGAGGAATGCTAGTTTCGTGAATCTAGAGCTGGTTCGAGAGGTGCCTTCTGCTACGGCCTGGTTCTGCCTCCGTGTTATGTATGGAACCCGTTTCCCTGCTCTCACCCGTGGTACACCGTAAACTCCTTTCTCCTTCAGAGAGGTGGACGGTAGCTAAAGCACGTTTTCTCTACACTGCCGTTCCTTCGAGTGAGGTGCCTGGATATGAGACCTGCACACACCCGTGCCAAAGGAATGCTACTTTCATGATACTAGAGCTGGTTCGAGAGGTGCCTTTTGCACCGGCCTCTTTCTGCCTCCCTGTTATGTATGCAAACCGTTCCCAGGCTCTCACCCGTGGGACTCCGTAAACTGCTTTAACCTTCAGAGAGGTGGACGGTAGCTAAAGCACCGTTTCTCTACACTGCTTACTTCGAGGGAGGTGCCGGAAAATTAGACCTCGCACACCCGTGGAACAGGAATTCTAGTTTTACGAAACTAGAGCTCGTTGGGACGTGACTTCTGCACAGGCCTCTTTCTCCCTCCGTGTTATGTATGGAACCCGTTTCCCAGGCTCTCACCCGTGGTACACGGTAAAGAGCTTTCTCCTTCAGAGATGTGGACGTTAGTGAAAGCAAGTTTTCTCTACACTCTTGCTACTTCGAGGGAGGTGCCTGGATATTAGACCTCCACACACCCGTGCAAAGAGAATGCTAGTTCATGAAACTAGAACTCCTTCGGCAGGTGCCTTCTGCACCAGCATATTTCTCCCTCTGTGTTAGGTATGGAACCCGTTCCCCAGGCTCTCAGCAGGGCTACACTGTAAACTGCTTTCACCTTCAGAGAGGTGGACGGTAGCTAAAGCACGGTTTCTCTACACTGTTCTTCATTTGAGGGAGGTGCCTGGATATTAGACCTCCACACACCCGTGCAAGAGCAATGCTAGTTTTATGAAACTAGAGCTCGCTGCAGAGGTGCCTTCTGCACAGGCCTCTTTCTCCCTCCGTGTTATGTATGGAACCCGTTCTCCAGGCTCTCTCCCGTGGTGCACAGTGAACTGCTTTCTCCTTCAGACAGGTGGACGGTAGCTAAAGCACGGTTCCTCTATACTGTTCTTCATTTGAGGGAGGTGCCTGGATATTAGACCTCCACACACCCGTGCAAGAGGAATGCTAGTTTTATGAAACTAGAGCTCGTTGGAGAGGTGCCTTCTGCACAGGCCTCTTTCCCCCTCCGTGTTATGTATGGAACCTGTTCTCCAGGCCCCAGCGAAAGGCAGAACACGACTCCCCATGTGTTTCATCACGCTAGCATGGCAGCCCCACTTTTGCATGGAAGTCTAACAGCTAGTGTTCTAACTCGAAGAAACAACACTGTAGAGAAACCGTGCTTTAGCTACCGTCGACCTCTAGACGGAGGAAGCATTACACGGAGTACCGTGGCTGAGAGCCTGGGGAACGGGTTCCATACGTGAAACCAAGGGAGAAATAGGTCCGGGCAGAAGGCACCTCTGGACTCAGCTCTTGCTACCTGAAGCTAACACTACTGCCCCATGTGTGCTTGGAATGCTATGTGCTCGACACTGACTGGGAAGAAACAAGCCTGTCAAGAATCCCAGCTGCAGCTCATTCGCCTACCAGGCTACTAACACCAAGAATCAATGCTGCAGCGTTACTGCGCTTTAGCTAACATTGCCGTTCCTGAAGCCGCAGGAGTTGTATAGCGCTCGTGTATGAGAGACCGGGGAAAGGGTCCCAGACGTGAAATGGAGTGAGAAACAGGCCGGTGCGGAAGGCAGCTCTCAACTCACCTCTTGTTTATGAGGCTAGTCCCCTTGCCCCGGGGGTGCCTGCAGGCCATAAGCCAACCACCTAACTCAAAGGAACAACTCTGTAGGGAATTCCTGCTTCGGCTAAAAGAGCCATGCCTCAGGGTGGACGCATTGTGTGGTGTGCATGCGTGAGTGCACAGCAAGTGAGTCCAAAACCATTTTCCTTGTGAGACCCAGGCGCCGGAAGAATCCAGAACAAGACTCCCCACTTGCTCCATGAAACTAGTACTGCGGCCCCACTTTTGAATGGAAGTCTAATAGCTAGCTTTCTAACTCGAAGAAACAGCACTGTAGAGAAACCGTGCTTTAGCTACCGTCGACCTCTCTGTGGGCGAGGCAGTTTAGGGTGTACTGTGGCTGAGAGCCTGGGGACGGTTTCAATATCGTAATATCGGGGGAGAGACAGGCCGGTACAGAAGGCAGCTCTCAACTCACATCATGGTTATGGGGCTAGTTCCGTTGCCCCGTGGGTGTGTGTGCAGGCTTAAAGACAGCCACCTAACTCGAAGGAAAAACACGGTAGTGGATCCGTGCTTCAGCTAAAACAGCCGCTCCTGAGGGTGGAAGCATTTGGTTGTGTGCGTGCGTGAGAGGACTGCAAGGGAGTCCAAAGTTTCTGCGAGTGAGACTCAGGCCCCAGCAAAAGGCAGAACACGACTCCCCGTGTGTTTCCTTTAGCTAGCACTGCGGCCCTACTTTTGCATGGAAGTCTAATCGCTAGCGTTCTCCCTGGAAGAAACAACACGGTAGAGAAACCGTGCTTTAGCTACCATCCACCTCTCTGAGGGAGGAAGCACTTTCCAGGCTACCGTGGGTGAGAGCCTGAGGAACGGGTTCCTTACGTGAAACCGAGGGAGAAGGAGTCCGGGCCAGAAGGCGCCTCTCGACTCAGCTCTTGTTACCTGAAGCTAACACTTCGGCTCCATGTGTGCATAGGAATGCTAAGGGCTCCACACTGATTTGGCAGAAAGAAGCCGGTCAAGAAGCCCAGCTTCAGCTCATTCGCCTCTCCACAGGGTGGCAGCATTTTCAAGTCGGCTTGAGTGCAAACCTGGCGAAGGAGTCCCAGCAGAATTCGGAGGGAGAAATAAGCATGGGCAGAAGGCACCTCTCGACTCCACTCTTGTTTCGGGAAACTAGATCGGCTCTCCCGTGTGTGCGTGGAGTCCTCAGTGCCATCCACGCAACGCAAAGGAACAAAACTGTAGAGAACCCGTGCCTCAGCAAAGATCGCCCTTCCTGAGCGTCAACTTCATCTATTGTGTGTTTTTGTGAAAGCATGAGAAATGGAACCTAAACGTAACTCGGAGTGAGAAGCAGGCCTGGAAGGAAGGCTGCTGTCGACTCAGCTCTTGTTTGAGGAGATTAGCACTGCTGTACCCTGTGTGCCTGGATGCCTAGTTACCAGGCTACTAACACCAAGCATCAATCCTATAGAGTGACTGCGCTTGAGTTAACATTGCCGTTCCTGAAGCAGGAGGAATTTGACACTGCTCGTGTACGAGAGACCGGGCAAAGGGTCCCAGACGTGAAATGGAGTGAGAAACAGGCCGGTGCGGAAGGCAGCTCTCAAGTCACCTCTGGTTTATGAGGCTAGTACCCTTGCCCCGGGGGTGCCTGCAGGCCTATGGCCAACCACCTAACTCAAAGGAACAACTCTGTAGGGAATTCCTGCTTCGGCTAAAAGAGCCATGCCTCAGGGTGGACGCATTTTGATGTGTCCATGCGTGAGCGCAGTGCAAGTGAGTCCAAAACCTTTTTTCCTTGTGAGACCCAGGCCCGGAAGAACCCGTACTCCAGGCTCTCTCCCGTGGTGCACAGTGAACTGGTTTCTCCTTCAGAGAGGTGGACGGTAGCTAAAGCACGTTTTCTCTACACTGCCGTTCCATCCAGTGAGGTGCCTGGATATTCGACCTCCACACACCCGTGCAAGACGAATGCTAGTTTTATGGAACTAGAGCTCGTTGGAGAGGTGCCTTCTGCACAGGCCTGTTTCTCCCTCCGTGTTATGGATGCAACCCGTTCGCCAGGCTCTCTCCCGTGGTACACAGTAAACTGCTTTCTCCTTCAGACAGGTGGACGGTAGCCAAAGCGCGTTTTCTCTACACTCTTGCTGCTTTGAGGCCGGTGCCTGGATATTAGACCTCCACACACCCGTGCAAGAGCAATGCTGCTTTCATTAAACTGGAGCACGTTCGAGAGGTGCCTTCTGCACCGGCCTGTTTCTCCCTCCGTGTTATGTATGGAACCCGTTCCCCGGGCTCTCACCAGGCCTACACTGTAAACTGCTTTCTCCTTGAGAGAGGTAGATGGTAGCTAAAGCACGGTTCCTCTACACTGTTCTTCATTTGAGGGAGGTGCCTGGATATTAGACCTCCACACACCCGTGCAAGAGCAATGCTAGGTTTATGAAACTAGAGCTCGTTGGAGAGGTGCCTTCTGCACAGGCCTCTTTCTCGCTCCGTGTTATGTATGGAACCCGTTCCCCAGGCTCTCTCCCGTGGTACACAGTAAACTGCTTTCTCCTTCAGAGTGGTGGACTGTAGCTAAAGCACGTTTCCTCTACACTCTTGCTGCATCGAGGCCGGTGCCTGGATATTAGACCTCCACACACCCGTGCAAGAGCAATGCTGCTTTCATTAAACTAGAGCTCGTTCATGAGGTGCCTTCTGCACCGGCCTGTTTCTCCCTCTGTGTTATGTATGGAAAACGTTCCCCAGGCTCTCACCCGTGCTACACCGTAAACTGCTTTCTCCTTCAGAGAGGTGGACGGTAGCTAAAGCACCGTTTCTCTACACTGTTCTTCATATGAGGGAGGTGCCTGGATATTAGACCTCCACACACCCGTGCAAGAGCAATGCTAATTTTATGAAACTAGAGCTCGTTGGAGAGGTGCCTTCTGCACAGGCCTCTTTCTCCCTCCGTGTTATGTATGGAACCCGTTCTCCAGGCTCTCTCCCGTGGTGCACAGTGAATTGCTCTCTCCTTCAGAGAGGTGGACGGTAGGTAAAGCACGTTTTCTCTACACTGCCATTCCATCCAGTGAGGTGCCTGGATATTAGACCTGCACACACCCGTGCAAGAGCAATGCTACTTTCATTAAACTAGAGCTCGTTCGAGAGATGCCTTCTGCACCGGCCTGTCTCTCCCTCCGTGTTATGTATGCAACCCGTTCCCCTGGCTCTCACCCGTGGTACACCGTAAACTGCTTTCTCCTTCAGAGAGGTGGACGGTAGCTAAAGCACCGTTTCTCTACACTGTTGCTACTTCGACGGAAGTCCCAGGAAATTAGACGTCCACACACCCGTGCAAGAGGAATGGTAGTTTTATGAAACTAGAGCTCGTTGGACAGGTGCTTTCTGCACCGGCCTGATTCTCCCTCCGTGTTATGCATGGAACCCGTTCCCCAGGCTCTCACCCATGGGACACCGTAAACTGCTTTCTCTTTTACAGACGTGGACGGTAGCTAAAGGACGGATTCTCTACACTGTCGTTCCTTCGTGGGAGGTGACTGGATATTGGACCTCCACACACCCTTGCAAGAGGAATGCTAGTTTCGTGAATCTAGAGCTGGTTCGAGAGGTGCCTTCTGCTACGGCCTGGTTCTGCCTCCGTGTTATGTATGGAACCCGTTTCCCTGCTCTCACCCGTGGTACACCGTAAACTCCTTTCTCCTTCAGAGAGGTGGACGGTAGCTAAAGCACGTTTTCTCTACACTGCCGTTCCTTCGAGTGAGGTGCCTGGATATGAGACCTGCACACACCCGTGCCAAAGGAATGCTACTTTCATGATACTAGAGCTGGTTCGAGAGGTGCCTTTTGCACCGGCCTCTTTCTGCCTCCCTGTTATGTATGCAAACCGTTCCCAGGCTCTCACCCGTGGGACTCCGTAAACTGCTTTAACCTTCAGAGAGGTGGACGGTAGCTAAAGCACCGTTTCTCTACACTGCTTACTTCGAGGGAGGTGCCGGAAAATTAGACCTCGCACACCCGTGGAACAGGAATTCTAGTTTTACGAAACTAGAGCTCGTTGGGACGTGACTTCTGCACAGGCCTCTTTCTCCCTCCGTGTTATGTATGGAACCCGTTTCCCAGGCTCTCACCCGTGGTACACGGTAAAGAGCTTTCTCCTTCAGAGATGTGGACGTTAGTGAAAGCAAGTTTTCTCTACACTCTTGCTACTTCGAGGGAGGTGCCTGGATATTAGACCTCCACACACCCGTGCAAAGAGAATGCTAGTTCATGAAACTAGAACTCCTTCGGCAGGTGCCTTCTGCACCAGCATATTTCTCCCTCTGTGTTAGGTATGGAACCCGTTCCCCAGGCTCTCAGCAGGGCTACACTGTAAACTGCTTTCACCTTCAGAGAGGTGGACGGTAGCTAAAGCACGGTTTCTCTACACTGTTCTTCATTTGAGGGAGGTGCCTGGATATTAGACCTCCACACACCCGTGCAAGAGCAATGCTAGTTTTATGAAACTAGAGCTCGCTGCAGAGGTGCCTTCTGCACAGGCCTCTTTCTCCCTCCGTGTTATGTATGGAACCCGTTCTCCAGGCTCTCTCCCGTGGTGCACAGTGAACTGCTTTCTCCTTCAGACAGGTGGACGGTAGCTAAAGCACGGTTCCTCTATACTGTTCTTCATTTGAGGGAGGTGCCTGGATATTAGACCTCCACACACCCGTGCAAGAGGAATGCTAGTTTTATGAAACTAGAGCTCGTTGGAGAGGTGCCTTCTGCACAGGCCTCTTTCCCCCTCCGTGTTATGTATGGAACCCGTTCTCCAGGCCCCAGCGAAAGGCAGAACACGACTCCCCATGTGTTTCATCACGCTAGCACGGCAGCCCCACTTTTGCATGGAAGTCTAACAGCTAGTGTTCTAACTCGAAGAAACAACACTGTAGAGAAACCGTGCTTTAGCTACCGTCGACCTCTAGACGGAGGAAGCATTACACGGAGTACCGTGGCTGAGAGCCTGGGGAACGGGTTCCATACGTGAAACCAAGGGAGAAATAGGTCCGGGCAGAAGGCACCTCTGGACTCAGCTCTTGCTACCTGAAGCTAACACTACTGCCCCATGTGTGCTTGGAATGCTATGTGCTCGACACTGACTGGGAAGAAACAAGCCTGTCAAGAATCCCAGCTGCAGCTCATTCGCCTACCAGGCTACTAACACCAAGAATCAATGCTGCAGCGTTACTGCGCTTTAGCTAACATTGCCGTTCCTGAAGCCGCAGGAGTTGTATAGCGCTCGTGTATGAGAGACCGGGGAAAGGGTCCCAGACGTGAAATGGAGTGAGAAACAGGCCGGTGCGGAAGGCAGCTCTCAACTCACCTCTTGTTTATGAGGCTAGTCCCCTTGCCCCGGGGGTGCCTGCAGGCCATAAGCCAACCACCTAACTCAAAGGAACAACTCTGTAGGGAATTCCTGCTTCGGCTAAAAGAGCCATGCCTCAGGGTGGACGCATTGTGTGGTGTGCATGCGTGAGTGCACAGCAAGTGAGTCCAAAACCATTTTCCTTGTGAGACCCAGGCGCCGGAAGAAGCCAGAACAAGACTCCCCACTTGCTCCATGAAACTAGTACTGCGGCCCCACTTTTGAATGGAAGTCTAATAGCTAGCTTTCTAACTCGAAGAAACAGCACTGTAGAGAAACCGTGCTTTAGCTACCGTCGACCTCTCTGTGGGCGAGGCAGTTTAGGGTGTACTGTGGCTGAGAGCCTGGGGACGGTTTCAATATCGTAATATTAGGGAGAGACAGGCCGGTACAGAAGGCAGCTCTCAACTCACATCATGGTTATGGGGCTAGTTCCGTTGCCCCGTGGGTGTGTGTGCAGGCTTAAAGACAGCCACCTAACTCGAAGGAAAAACACGGTAGTGGATCCGTGCTTCAGCTAAAACAGCCGCTCCTGAGGGTGGAAGCATTTGGTTGTGTGCGTGCGTGAGAGGACTGCAAGGGAGTCCAAAGTTTCTGCGAGTGAGACTCAGGCCCCAGCAAAAGGCAGAACACGACTCCCCGTGTGTTTCCTTTAGCTAGCACTGCGGCCCTACTTTTGCATGGAAGTCTAATCGCTAGCGTTCTCCCTGGAAGAAACAACACGGTAGAGAAACCGTGCTTTAGCTACCATCCACCTCTCTGAGGGAGGAAGCACTTTCCAGGCTACCGTGGGTGAGAGCCTGAGGAACGGGTTCCTTACGTGAAACCGAGGGAGAAGGAGTCCGGGCCAGAAGGCGCCTCTCGACTCAGCTCTTGTTACCTGAAGCTAACACTTCGGCTCCATGTGTGCATAGGAATGCTAAGGGCTCCACACTGATTTGGCAGAAAGAAGCCGGTCAAGAAGCCCAGCTTCAGCTCATTCGCCTCTCCACAGGGTGGCAGCATTTTCAAGTCGGCTTGAGTGCAAACCTGGCGAAGGAGTCCCAGCAGAATTCGGAGGGAGAAATAAGCATGGGCAGAAGGCACCTCTCGACTCCACTCTTGTTTCGGGAAACTAGATCGGCTCTCCCGTGTGTGCGTGGAGTCCTCAGTGCCATCCACGCAACGCAAAGGAACAAAACTGTAGAGAACCCGTGCCTCAGCAAAGATCGCCCTTCCTGAGCGTCAACTTCATCTATTGTGTGTTTTTGTGAAAGCATGAGAAATGGAACCTAAACGTAACTCGGAGTGAGAAGCAGGCCTGGAAGGAAGGCTGCTGTCGACTCAGCTCTTGTTTGAGGAGATTAGCACTGCTGTACCCTGTGTGCCTGGATGCCTAGTTACCAGGCTACTAACACCAAGCATCAATCCTATAGAGTGACTGCGCTTGAGTTAACATTGCCGTTCCTGAAGCAGGAGGAATTTGACACTGCTCGTGTACGAGAGACCGGGCAAAGGGTCCCAGACGTGAAATGGAGTGAGAAACAGGCCGGTGCGGAAGGCAGCTCTCAAGTCACCTCTGGTTTATGAGGCTAGTACCCTTGCCCCGGGGGTGCCTGCAGGCCTATGGCCAACCACCTAACTCAAAGGAACAACTCTGTAGGGAATTCCTGCTTCGGCTAAAAGAGCCATGCCTCAGGGTGGACGCATTTTGATGTGTCCATGCGTGAGCGCAGTGCAAGTGAGTCCAAAACCTTTTTTCCTTGTGAGACCCAAGCCCGGAAGAACCCGTACTCCAGGCTCTCTCCCGTGGTGCACAGTGAACTGGTTTCTCCTTCAGAGAGGTGGACGGTAGCTAAAGCACGTTTTCTCTACACTGCCGTTCCATCCAGTGAGGTGCCTGGATATTCGACCTCCACACACCCGTGCAAGACGAATGCTAGTTTTATGGAACTAGAGCTCGTTGGAGAGGTGCCTTCTGCACAGGCCTGTTTCTCCCTCCGTGTTATGGATGCAACCCGTTCGCCAGGCTCTCTCCCGTGGTACACAGTAAACTGCTTTCTCCTTCAGACAGGTGGACGGTAGCCAAAGCGCGTTTTCTCTACACTCTTGCTGCTTTGAGGCCGGTGCCTGGATATTAGACCTCCACACACCCGTGCAAGAGCAATGCTGCTTTCATTAAACTTGAGCACGTTCGAGAGGTGCCTTCTGCACCGGCGTGTTTCTCCCTCCGTGTTATGTATGGAACCCGTTCCCCGGGCTCTCACCAGGCCTACACTGTAAACTGCTTTCTCCTTGAGAGAGGAGGACGGTAGCTAAAGCACGGTTCCTCTACACTGTTCTTCATTTGAGGGAGGTGCCTGGATATTAGACCTCCACACACCCGTGCAAGAGCAATGCTAGGTTTATGAAACTAGAGCTCGTTGGAGAGGTGCCTTCTGCACAGGCCTCTTTCTCGCTCCGTGTTATGTATGGAACCCGTTCCCCAGGCTCTCTCCCGTGGTACACAGTAAACTGCTTTCTCCTTCAGAGTGGTGGACTGTAGCTAAAGCACGTTTCCTCTACACTCTTGCTGCATCGAGGCCGGTGCCTGGATATTAGACCTCCACACACCCGTGCAAGAGCAATGCTGCTTTCATTAAACTAGAGCTCGTTCATGAGGTGCCTTCTGCACCGGCCTGTTTCTCCCTCTGTGTTATGTATGGAAAACGTTCCCCAGGCTCTCACCCGTGCTACACCGTAAACTGCTTTCTCCTTCTGAGAGGTGGACGGTAGCTAAAGCACCGTTTCTCTACACTGTTCTTCATATGAGGGAGGTGCCTGGATATTAGACCTCCACACACCCGTGCAAGAGCAATGCTAATTTTATGAAACTAGAGCTCGTTGGAGAGGTGCCTTCTGCACAGGCCTCTTTCTCCCTCCGTGTTATGTATGGAACCCGTTCTCCAGGCTCTCTCCCGTGGTGCACAGTGAATTGCTCTCTCCTTCAGAGAGGTGGACGGTAGCTAAAGCACGTTTTCTCTACACTGCCGTTCCATCCAGTGAGGTGCCTGGATATTAGACCTGCACACACCCGTGCAAGAGCAATGCTACTTTCATTAAACTAGAGCTCGTTCGAGAGATGCCTTCTGCACCGGCCTGTCTCTCCCTCCGTGTTATGTATGCAACCCGTTCCCCTGGCTCTCACCCGTGGTACACCGTAAACTGCTTTCTCCTTCAGAGAGGTGGACGGTAGCTAAAGCACCGTTTCTCTACACTGTTGCTACTTCGACGGAAGTCCCAGGAAATTAGACGTCCACACACCCGTGCAAGAGGAATGGTAGTTTTATGAAACTAGAGCTCGTTGGACGGGTGCTTTCTGCACCGGCCTGATTCTCCCTCCGTGTTATGCATGGAACCCGTTCCCCAGGCTCTCACCCATGGGACACCGTAAACTGCTTTCTCTTTTACAGACGTGGACGGTAGCTAAAGGACGGATTCTCTACACTGTCGTTCCTTCGTGGGAGGTGACTGGATATTGGACCTCCACACACCCTTGCAAGAGGAATGCTAGTTTCGTGAATCTAGAGCTGGTTCGAGAGGTGCCTTCTGCTACGGCCTGGTTCTGCCTCCGTGTTATGTATGGAACCCGTTTCCCTGCTCTCACCCGAGGTACACCGTAAACTCCTTTCTCCTTCAGAGAGGTGGACGGTAGCTAAAGCACGTTTTCTCTACACTGCCGTTCCTTCGAGTGAGGTGCCTGGATATGAGACCTGCACACACCCGTGCCAAAGGAATGCTACTTTCATGATACTAGAGCTGGTTCGAGAGGTGCCTTTTGCACCGGCCTCTTTCTGCCTCCCTGTTATGTATGCAAACCGTTCCCAGGCTCTCACCCGTGGGACTCCGTAAACTGCTTTAACCTTCAGAGAGGTGGACGGTAGCTAAAGCACCGTTTCTCTACACTGCTTACTTCGAGGGAGGTGCCGGAAAATTAGACCTCGCACACCCGTGGAACAGGAATTCTAGTTTTACGAAACTAGAGCTCGTTGGGACGTGACTTCTGCACAGGCCTCTTTCTCCCTCCGTGTTATGTATGGAACCCGTTTCCCAGGCTCTCACCCGTGGTACACGGTAAAGAGCTTTCTCCTTCAGAGATGTGGACGTTAGTGAAAGTAAGTTTTCTCTACACTCTTGCTACTTCGAGGGAGGTGCCTGGATATTAGACCTCCACACACCCGTGCAAAGAGAATGCTAGTTCATGAAACTAGAACTCCTTCGGCAGGTGCCTTCTGCACCAGCATATTTCTCCCTCTGTGTTAGGTATGGAACCCGTTCCCCAGGCTCTCAGCAGGGCTACACTGTAAACTGCTTTCACCTTCAGAGAGGTGGACGGTAGCTAAAGCACGGTTTCTCTACACTGTTCTTCATTTGAGGGAGGTGCCTGGATATTAGACCTCCACACACCCGTGCAAGAGCAATGCTAGTTTTATGAAACTAGAGCTCGCTGCAGAGGTGCCTTCTGCACAGGCCTCTTTCTCCCTCCGTGTTATGTATGGAACCCGTTCTCCAGGCTCTCTCCCGTGGTGCACAGTGAACTGCTTTCTCCTTCAGACAGGTGGACGGTAGCTAAAGCACGGTTCCTCTATACTGTTCTTCATTTGAGGGAGGTGCCTGGATATTAGACCTCCACACACCCGTGCAAGAGGAATGCTAGTTTTATGAAACTAGAGCTCGTTGGAGAGGTGCCTTCTGCACAGGCCTCTTTCCCCCTCCGTGTTATGTATGGAACCCGTTCTCCAGGCCCCAGCGAAAGGCAGAACACGACTCCCCATGTGTTTCATCACGCTAGCACGGCAGCCCCACTTTTGCATGGAAGTCTAACAGCTAGTGTTCTAACTCGAAGAAACAACACTGTAGAGAAACCGTGCTTTAGCTACCGTCGACCTCTAGATGGAGGAAGCATTACACGGAGTACCGTGGCTGAGAGCCTGGGGAACGGGTTCCATACGTGAAACCAAGGGAGAAATAGGTCCGGGCAGAAGGCACCTCTGGACTCAGCTCTTGCTACCTGAAGCTAACACTACTGCCCCATGTGTGCTTGGAATGCTATGTGCTCGACACTGACTGGGAAGAAACAAGCCTGTCAAGAATCCCAGCTGCAGCTCATTCGCCTACCAGGCTACTAACACCAAGAATCAATGCTGCAGCGTTACTGCGCTTTAGCTAACATTGCCGTTCCTGAAGCCGCAGGAGTTGTATAGCGCTCGTGTATGAGAGACCGGGGAAAGGGTCCCAGACGTGAAATGGAGTGAGAAACAGGCCGGTGCGGAAGGCAGCTCTCAACTCACCTCTTGTTTATGAGGCTAGTCCCCTTGCCCCGGGGGTGCCTGCAGGCCATAAGCCAACCACCTAACTCAAAGGAACAACTCTGTAGGGAATTCCTGCTTCGGCTAAAAGAGCCATGCCTCAGGGTGGACGCATTGTGTGGTGTGCATGCGTGAGTGCACAGCAAGTGAGTCCAAAACCATTTTCCTTGTGAGACCCAGGCGCCGGAAGAAGCCAGAACAAGACTCCCCACTTGCTCCATGAAACTAGTACTGCGGCCCCACTTTTGAATGGAAGTCTAATAGCTAGCTTTCTAACTCGAAGAAACAGCACTGTAGAGAAACCGTGCTTTAGCTACCGTCGACCTCTCTGTGGGCGAGGCAGTTTAGGGTGTACTGTGGCTGAGAGCCTGGGGACGGTTTCAATATCGTAATATTAGGGAGAGACAGGCCGGTACAGAAGGCAGCTCTCAACTCACATCATGGTTATGGGGCTAGTTCCGTTGCCCCGTGGGTGTGTGTGCAGGCTTAAAGACAGCCACCTAACTCGAAGGAAAAACACAGTAGTGGATCCGTGCTTCAGCTAAAACAGCCGCTCCTGAGGGTGGAAGCATTTGGTTGTGTGCGTGCGTGAGAGGACTGCAAGGGAGTCCAAAGTTTCTGCGAGTGAGACTCAGGCCCCAGCAAAAGGCAGAACACGACTCCCCGTGTGTTTCCTTTAGCTAGCACTGCGGCCCTACTTTTGCATGGAAGTCTAATCGCTAGCGTTCTCCCTGGAAGAAACAACACGGTAGAGAAACCGTGCTTTAGCTACCATCCACCTCTCTGAGGGAGGAAGCACTTTCCAGGCTACCGTGGGTGAGAGCCTGAGGAACGGGTTCCTTACGTGAAACCGAGGGAGAAGGAGTCCGGGCCAGAAGGCGCCTCTCGACTCAGCTCTTGTTACCTGAAGCTAACACTTCGGCTCCATGTGTGCATAGGAATGCTAAGGGCTCCACACTGATTTGGCAGAAAGAAGCCGGTCAAGAAGCCCAGCTTCAGCTCATTCGCCTCTCCACAGGGTGGCAGCATTTTCAAGTCGGCTTGAGTGCAAACCTGGCGAAGGAGTCCCAGCAGAATTCGGAGGGAGAAATAAGCATGGGCAGAAGGCACCTCTCGACTCCACTCTTGTTTCGGGAAACTAGATCGGCTCTCCCGTGTGTGCGTGGAGTCCTCAGTGCCATCCACGCAACGCAAAGGAACAAAACTGTAGAGAACCCGTGCCTCAGCAAAGATCGCCCTTCCTGAGCGTCAACTTCATCTATTGTGTGTTTTTGTGAAAGCATGAGAAATGGAACCTAAACGTAACTCGGAGTGAGAAGCAGGCCTGGAAGGAAGGCTGCTGTCGACTCAGCTCTTGTTTGAGGAGATTAGCACTGCTGTACCCTGTGTGCCTGGATGCCTAGTTACCAGGCTACTAACACCAAGCATCAATCCTATAGAGTGACTGCGCTTGAGTTAACATTGCCGTTCCTGAAGCAGGAGGAATTTGACACTGCTCGTGTACGAGAGACCGGGCAAAGGGTCCCAGACGTGAAATGGAGTGAGAAACAGGCCGGTGCGGAAGGCAGCTCTCAAGTCACCTCTGGTTTATGAGGCTAGTACCCTTGCCCCGGGGGTGCCTGCAGGCCTATGGCCAACCACCTAACTCAAAGGAACAACTCTGTAGGGAATTCCTGCTTCGGCTAAAAGAGCCATGCCTCAGGGTGGACGCATTTTGATGTGTCCATGCGTGAGCGCAGTGCAAGTGAGTCCAAAACCTTTTTTCCTTGTGAGACCCAGGCCCGGAAGAACCCGTACTCCAGGCTCTCTCCCGTGGTGCACAGTGAACTGGTTTCTCCTTCAGAGAGGTGGACGGTAGCTAAAGCACGTTTTCTCTACACTGCCGTTCCATCCAGTGAGGTGCCTGGATATTCGACCTCCACACACCCGTGCAAGACGAATGCTAGTTTTATGGAACTAGAGCTCGTTGGAGAGGTGCCTTCTGCACAGGCCTGTTTCTCCCTCCGTGTTATGGATGCAACCCGTTCGCCAGGCTCTCTCCCGTGGTACACAGTAAACTGCTTTCTCCTTCAGACAGGTGGACGGTAGCCAAAGCGCGTTTTCTCTACACTCTTGCTGCTTTGAGGCCGGTGCCTGGATATTAGACCTCCACACACCCGTGCAAGAGCAATGCTGCTTTCATTAAACTGGAGCACGTTCGAGAGGTGCCTTCTGCACCGGCCTGTTTCTCCCTCCGTGTTATGTATGGAACCCGTTCCCCGGGCTCTCACCAGGCCTACACTGTAAACTGCTTTCTCCTTGAGAGAGGTAGACGGTAGCTAAAGCACGGTTCCTCTACACTGTTCTTCATTTGAGGGAGGTGCCTGGATATTAGACCTCCACACACCCGTGCAAGAGCAATGCTAGGTTTATGAAACTAGAGCTCGTTGGAGAGGTGCCTTCTGCACAGGCCTCTTTCTCGCTCCGTGTTATGTATGGAACCCGTTCCCCAGGCTCTCTCCCGTGGTACACAGTAAACTGCTTTCTCCTTCAGAGTGGTGGACTGTAGCTAAAGCACGTTTCCTCTACACTGTTGCTGCATCGAGGCCGGTGCCTGGATATTAGACCTCCACACACCCGTGCAAGAGCAATGCTGCTTTCATTAAACTAGAGCTCGTTCATGAGGTGCCTTCTGCACCGGCCTGTTTCTCCCTCTGTGTTATGTATGGAAAACGTTCCCCAGGCTCTCACCCGTGCTACACCGTAAACTGCTTTCTCCTTCAGAGAGGTGGACGGTAGCTAAAGCACCGTTTCTCTACACTGTTCTTCATATGAGGGAGGTGCCTGGATATTAGACCTCCACACACCCGTGCAAGAGCAATGCTAATTTTATGAAACTAGAGCTCGTTGGAGAGGTGCCTTCTGCACAGGCCTCTTTCTCCCTCCGTGTTATGTATGGAACCCGTTCTCCAGGCTCTCTCCCGTGGTGCACAGTGAATTGCTCTCTCCTTCAGAGAGGTGGACGGTAGCTAAAGCACGTTTTCTCTACACTGCCATTCCATCCAGTGAGGTGCCTGGATATTAGACCTGCACACACCCGTGCAAGAGCAATGCTACTTTCATTAAACTAGAGCTCGTTCGAGAGATGCCTTCTGCACCGGCCTGTCTCTCCCTCCGTGTTATGTATGCAACCCGTTCCCCTGGCTCTCACCCGTGGTACACCGTAAACTGCTTTCTCCTTCAGAGAGGTGGACGGTAGCTAAAGCACCGTTTCTCTACACTGTTGCTACTTCGACGGAAGTCCCAGGAAATTAGACGTCCACACACCCGTGCAAGAGGAATGGTAGTTTTATGAAACTAGAGCTCGTTGGACAGGTGCTTTCTGCACCGGCCTGATTCTCCCTCCGTGTTATGCATGGAACCCGTTCCCCAGGCTCTCACCCATGGGACACCGTAAACTGCTTTCTCTTTTACAGACGTGGACGGTAGCTAAAGGACGGATTCTCTACACTGTCGTTCCTTCGTGGGAGGTGACTGGATATTGGACCTCCACACACCCTTGCAAGAGGAATGCTAGTTTCGTGAATCTAGAGCTGGTTCGAGAGGTGCCTTCTGCTACGGCCTGGTTCTGCCTCCGTGTTATGTATGGAACCCGTTTCCCTGCTCTCACCCGTGGTACACCGTAAACTCCTTTCTCCTTCAGAGAGGTGGACGGTAGCTAAAGCACGTTTTCTCTACACTGCCGTTCCTTCGAGTGAGGTGCCTGGATATGAGACCTGCACACACCCGTGCCAAAGGAATGCTACTTTCATGATACTAGAGCTGGTTCGAGAGGTGCCTTTTGCACCGGCCTCTTTCTGCCTCCCTGTTATGTATGCAAACCGTTCCCAGGCTCTCACCCGTGGGACTCCGTAAACTGCTTTAACCTTCAGAGAGGTGGACGGTAGCTAAAGCACCGTTTCTCTACACTGCTTACTTCGAGGGAGGTGCCGGAAAATTAGACCTCGCACACCCGTGGAACAGGAATTCTAGTTTTACGAAACTAGAGCTCGTTGGGACGTGACTTCTGCACAGGCCTCTTTCTCCCTCCGTGTTATGTATGGAACCCGTTTCCCAGGCTCTCACCCGTGGTACACGGTAAAGAGCTTTCTCCTTCAGAGATGTGGACGTTAGTGAAAGCAAGTTTTCTCTACACTCTTGCTACTTCGAGGGAGGTGCCTGGATATTAGACCTCCACACACCCGTGCAAAGAGAATGCTAGTTCATGAAACTAGAACTCCTTCGGCAGGTGCCTTCTGCACCAGCATATTTCTCCCTCTGTGTTAGGTATGGAACCCGTTCCCCAGGCTCTCAGCAGGGCTACACTGTAAACTGCTTTCACCTTCAGAGAGGTGGACGGTAGCTAAAGCACGGTTTCTCTACACTGTTCTTCATTTGAGGGAGGTGCCTGGATATTAGACCTCCACACACCCGTGCAAGAGCAATGCTAGTTTTATGAAACTAGAGCTCGCTGCAGAGGTGCCTTCTGCACAGGCCTCTTTCTCCCTCCGTGTTATGTATGGAACCCGTTCTCCAGGCTCTCTCCCGTGGTGCACAGTGAACTGCTTTCTCCTTCAGACAGGTGGACGGTAGCTAAAGCACGGTTCCTCTATACTGTTCTTCATTTGAGGGAGGTGCCTGGATATTAGACCTCCACACACCCGTGCAAGAGGAATGCTAGTTTTATGAAACTAGAGCTCGTTGGAGAGGTGCCTTCTGCACAGGCCTCTTTCCCCCTCCGTGTTATGTATGGAACCCGTTCTCCAGGCCCCAGCGAAAGGCAGAACACGACTCCCCATGTGTTTCATCACGCTAGCACGGCAGCCCCACTTTTGCATGGAAGTCTAACAGCTAGTGTTCTAACTCGAAGAAACAACACTGTAGAGAAACCGTGCTTTAGCTACCGTCGACCTCTAGACGGAGGAAGCATTACACGGAGTACCGTGGCTGAGAGCCTGGGGAACGGGTTCCATACGTGAAACCAAGGGAGAAATAGGTCCGGGCAGAAGGCACCTCTGGACTCAGCTCTTGCTACCTGAAGCTAACACTACTGCCCCATGTGTGCTTGGAATGCTATGTGCTCGACACTGACTGGGAAGAAACAAGCCTGTCAAGAATCCCAGCTGCAGCTCATTCGCCTACCAGGCTACTAACACCAAGAATCAATGCTGCAGCGTTACTGCGCTTTAGCTAACATTGCCGTTCCTGAAGCCGCAGGAGTTGTATAGCGCTCGTGTATGAGAGACCGGGGAAAGGGTCCCAGACGTGAAATGGAGTGAGAAACAGGCCGGTGCGGAAGGCAGCTCTCAACTCACCTCTTGTTTATGAGGCTAGTCCCCTTGCCCCGGGGGTGCCTGCAGGCCATAAGCCAACCACCTAACTCAAAGGAACAACTCTGTAGGGAATTCCTGCTTCGGCTAAAAGAGCCATGCCTCAGGGTGGACGCATTGTGTGGTGTGCATGCGTGAGTGCACAGCAAGTGAGTCCAAAACCATTTTCCTTGTGAGACCCAGGCGCCGGAAGAAGCCAGAACAAGACTCCCCACTTGCTCCATGAAACTAGTACTGCGGCCCCACTTTTGAATGGAAGTCTAATAGCTAGCTTTCTAACTCGAAGAAACAGCACTGTAGAGAAACCGTGCTTTAGCTACCGTCGACCTCTCTGTGGGCGAGGCAGTTTAGGGTGTACTGTGGCTGAGAGCCTGGGGACGGTTTCAATATCGTAATATCGGGGGAGAGACAGGCCGGTACAGAAGGCAGCTCTCAACTCACATCATGGTTATGGGGCTAGTTCCGTTGCCCCGTGGGTGTGTGTGCAGGCTTAAAGACAGCCACCTAACTCGAAGGAAAAACACGGTAGTGGATCCGTGCTTCAGCTAAAACAGCCGCTCCTGAGGGTGGAAGCATTTGGTTGTGTGCGTGCGTGAGAGGACTGCAAGGGAGTCCAAAGTTTCTGCGAGTGAGACTCAGGCCCCAGCAAAAGGCAGAACACGACTCCCCGTGTGTTTCCTTTAGCTAGCACTGCGGCCCTACTTTTGCATGGAAGTCTAATCGCTAGCGTTCTCCCTGGAAGAAACAACACGGTAGAGAAACCGTGCTTTAGCTACCATCCACCTCTCTGAGGGAGGAAGCACTTTCCAGGCTACCGTGGGTGAGAGCCTGAGGAACGGGTTCCTTACGTGAAACCGAGGGAGAAGGAGTCCGGGCCAGAAGGCGCCTCTCGACTCAGCTCTTGTTACCTGAAGCTAACACTTCGGCTCCATGTGTGCATAGGAATGCTAAGGGCTCCACACTGATTTGGCAGAAAGAAGCCGGTCAAGAAGCCCAGCTTCAGCTCATTCGCCTCTCCACAGGGTGGCAGCATTTTCAAGTCGGCTTGAGTGCAAACCTGGCGAAGGAGTCCCAGCAGAATTCGGAGGGAGAAATAAGCATGGGCAGAAGGCACCTCTCGACTCCACTCTTGTTTCGGGAAACTAGATCGGCTCTCCCGTGTGTGCGTGGAGTCCTCAGTGCCATCCACGCAACGCAAAGGAACAAAACTGTAGAGAACCCGTGCCTCAGCAAAGATCGCCCTTCCTGAGCGTCAACTTCATCTATTGTGTGTTTTTGTGAAAGCATGAGAAATGGAACCTAAACGTAACTCGGAGTGAGAAGCAGGCCTGGAAGGAAGGCTGCTGTCGACTCAGCTCTTGTTTGAGGAGATTAGCACTGCTGTACCCTGTGTGCCTGGATGCCTAGTTACCAGGCTACTAACACCAAGCATCAATCCTATAGAGTGACTGCGCTTGAGTTAACATTGCCGTTCCTGAAGCAGGAGGAATTTGACACTGCTCGTGTACGAGAGACCGGGCAAAGGGTCCCAGACGTGAAATGGAGTGAGAAACAGGCCGGTGCGGAAGGCAGCTCTCAAGTCACCTCTGGTTTATGAGGCTAGTACCCTTGCCCCGGGGGTGCCTGCAGGCCTATGGCCAACCACCTAACTCAAAGGAACAACTCTGTAGGGAATTCCTGCTTCGGCTAAAAGAGCCATGCCTCAGGGTGGACGCATTTTGATGTGTCCATGCGTGAGCGCAGTGCAAGTGAGTCCAAAACCTTTTTTCCTTGTGAGACCCAAGCCCGGAAGAACCCGTACTCCAGGCTCTCTCCCGTGGTGCACAGTGAACTGGTTTCTCCTTCAGAGAGGTGGACGGTAGCTAAAGCACGTTTTCTCTACACTGCCGTTCCATCCAGTGAGGTGCCTGGATATTCGACCTCCACACACCCGTGGAAGACGAATGCTAGTTTTATGGAACTAGAGCTCGTTGGAGAGGTGCCTTCTGCACAGGCCTGTTTCTCCCTCCGTGTTATGGATGCAACCCGTTCGCCAGGCTCTCTCCCGTGGTACACAGTAAACTGCTTTCTCCTTCAGACAGGTGGACGGTAGCCAAAGCGCGTTTTCTCTACACTCTTGCTGCTTTGAGGCCGGTGCCTGGATATTAGACCTCCACACACCCGTGCAAGAGCAATGCTGCTTTCATTAAACTGGAGCACGTTCGAGAGGTGCCTTCTGCACCGGCGTGTTTCTCCCTCCGTGTTATGTATGGAACCCGTTCCCCGGGCTCTCACCAGGCCTACACTGTAAACTGCTTTCTCCTTGAGAGAGGAGGACGGTAGCTAAAGCACGGTTCCTCTACACTGTTCTTCATTTGAGGGAGGTGCCTGGATATTAGACCTCCACACACCCGTGCAAGAGCAATGCTAGGTTTATGAAACTAGAGCTCGTTGGAGAGGTGCCTTCTGCACAGGCCTCTTTCTCGCTCCGTGTTATGTATGGAACCCGTTCCCCAGGCTCTCTCCCGTGGTACACAGTAAACTGCTTTCTCCTTCAGAGTGGTGGACTGTAGCTAAAGCACGTTTCCTCTACACTCTTGCTGCATCGAGGCCGGTGCCTGGATATTAGACCTCCACACACCCGTGCAAGAGCAATGCTGCTTTCATTAAACTAGAGCTCGTTCATGAGGTGCCTTCTGCACCGGCCTGTTTCTCCCTCTGTGTTATGTATGGAAAACGTTCCCCAGGCTCTCACCCGTGCTACACCGTAAACTGCTTTCTCCTTCAGAGAGGTGGACGGTAGCTAAAGCACCGTTTCTCTACACTGTTCTTCATGTGAGGGAGGTGCCTGGATATTAGACCTCCACACACCCGTGCAAGAGCAATGCTAATTTTATGAAACTAGAGCTCGTTGGAGAGGTGCCTTCTGCACAGGCCTCTTTCTCCCTCCGTGTTATGTATGGAACCCGTTCTCCAGGCTCTCTCCCGTGGTGCACAGTGAATTGCTCTCTCCTTCAGAGAGGTGGACGGTAGCTAAAGCACGTTTTCTCTACACTGCCGTTCCATCCAGTGAGGTGCCTGGATATTAGACCTGCACACACCCGTGCAAGAGCAATGCTACTTTCATTAAACTAGAGCTCGTTCGAGAGATGCCTTCTGCACCGGCCTGTCTCTCCCTCCGTGTTATGTATGCAACCCGTTCCCCTGGCTCTCACCCGTGGTACACCGTAAACTGCTTTCTCCTTCAGAGAGGTGGACGGTAGCTAAAGCACCGTTTCTCTACACTGTTGCTACTTCGACGGAAGTCCCAGGAAATTAGACGTCCACACACCCGTGCAAGAGGAATGGTAGTTTTATGAAACTAGAGCTCGTTGGACGGGTGCTTTCTGCACCGGCCTGATTCTCCCTCCGTGTTATGCATGGAACCCGTTCCCCAGGCTCTCACCCATGGGACACCGTAAACTGCTTTCTCTTTTACAGACGTGGACGGTAGCTAAAGGACGGATTCTCTACACTGTCGTTCCTTCGTGGGAGGTGACTGGATATTGGACCTCCACACACCCTTGCAAGAGGAATGCTAGTTTCGTGAATCTAGAGCTGGTTCGAGAGGTGCCTTCTGCTACGGCCTGGTTCTGCCTCCGTGTTATGTATGGAACCCGTTTCCCTGCTCTCACCCGTGGTACACCGTAAACTCCTTTCTCCTTCAGAGAGGTGGACGGTAGCTAAAGCACGTTTTCTCTACACTGCCGTTCCTTCGAGTGAGGTGCCTGGATATGAGACCTGCACACACCCGTGCCAAAGGAATGCTACTTTCATGATACTAGAGCTGGTTCGAGAGGTGCCTTTTGCACCGGCCTCTTTCTGCCTCCCTGTTATGTATGCAAACCGTTCCCAGGCTCTCACCCGTGGGACTCCGTAAACTGCTTTAACCTTCAGAGAGGTGGACGGTAGCTAAAGCACCGTTTCTCTACACTGCTTACTTCGAGGGAGGTGCCGGAAAATTAGACCTCGCACACCCGTGGAACAGGAATTCTAGTTTTACGAAACTAGAGCTCGTTGGGACGTGACTTCTGCACAGGCCTCTTTCTCCCTCCGTGTTATGTATGGAACCCGTTTCCCAGGCTCTCACCCGTGGTACACGGTAAAGAGCTTTCTCCTTCAGAGATGTGGACGTTAGTGAAAGCAAGTTTTCTCTACACTCTTGCTACTTCGAGGGAGGTGCCTGGATATTAGACCTCCACACACCCGTGCAAAGAGAATGCTAGTTCATGAAACTAGAACTCCTTCGGCAGGTGCCTTCTGCACCAGCATATTTCTCCCTCTGTGTTAGGTATGGAACCCGTTCCCCAGGCTCTCAGCAGGGCTACACTGTAAACTGCTTTCACCTTCAGAGAGGTGGACGGTAGCTAAAGCACGGTTTCTCTACACTGTTCTTCATTTGAGGGAGGTGCCTGGATATTAGACCTCCACACACCCGTGCAAGAGCAATGCTAGTTTTATGAAACTAGAGCTCGTTGCAGAGGTGCCTTCTGCACAGGCCTCTTTCTCCCTCCGTGTTATGTATGGAACCCGTTCTCCAGGCTCTCTCCCGTGGTGCACAGTGAACTGCTTTCTCCTTCAGACAGGTGGACGGTAGCTAAAGCACGGTTCCTCTATACTGTTCTTCATTTGAGGGAGGTGCCTGGATATTAGACCTCCACACACCCGTGCAAGAGGAATGCTAGTTTTATGAAACTAGAGCTCGTTGGAGAGGTGCCTTCTGCACAGGCCTCTTTCCCCCTCCGTGTTATGTATGGAACCCGTTCTCCAGGCCCCAGCGAAAGGCAGAACACGACTCCCCATGTGTTTCATCACGCTAGCACGGCAGCCCCACTTTTGCATGGAAGTCTAACAGCTAGTGTTCTAACTCGAAGAAACAACACTGTAGAGAAACCGTGCTTTAGCTACCGTCGACCTCTAGACGGAGGAAGCATTACACGGAGTACCGTGGCTGAGAGCCTGGGGAACGGGTTCCATACGTGAAACCAAGGAGAAATAGGTCCGGGCAGAAGGCACCTCTGGACTCAGCTCTTGCTACCTGAAGCTAACACTACTGCCCCATGTGTGCTTGGAATGCTATGTGCTCGACACTGACTGGGAAGAAACAAGCCTGTCAAGAATCCCAGCTGCAGCTCATTCGCCTACCAGGCTACTAACACCAAGAATCAATGCTGCAGCGTTACTGCGCTTTAGCTAACATTGCCGTTCCTGAAGCCGCAGGAGTTGTATAGCGCTCGTGTATGAGAGACCGGGGAAAGGGTCCCAGACGTGAAATGGAGTGAGAAACAGGCCGGTGCGGAAGGCAGCTCTCAACTCACCTCTTGTTTATGAGGCTAGTCCCCTTGCCCCGGGGGTGCCTGCAGGCCATAAGCCAACCACCTAACTCAAAGGAACAACTCTGTAGGGAATTCCTGCTTCGGCTAAAAGAGCCATGCCTCAGGGTGGACGCATTGTGTGGTGTGCATGCGTGAGTGCACAGCAAGTGAGTCCAAAACCATTTTCCTTGTGAGACCCAGGCGCCGGAAGAAGCCAGAACAAGACTCCCCACTTGCTCCATGAAACTAGTACTGCGGCCCCACTTTTGAATGGAAGTCTAATAGCTAGCTTTCTAACTCGAAGAAACAGCACTGTAGAGAAACCGTGCTTTAGCTACCGTCGACCTCTCTGTGGGCGAGGCAGTTTAGGGTGTACTGTGGCTGAGAGCCTGGGGACGGTTTCAATATCGTAATATCGGGGGAGAGACAGGCCGGTACAGAAGGCAGCTCTCAACTCACATCATGGTTATGGGGCTAGTTCCGTTGCCCCGTGGGTGTGTGTGCAGGCTTAAAGACAGCCACCTAACTCGAAGGAAAAACACGGTAGTGGATCCGTGCTTCAGCTAAAACAGCCGCTCCTGAGGGTGGAAGCATTTGGTTGTGTGCGTGCGTGAGAGGACTGCAAGGGAGTCCAAAGTTTCTGCGAGTGAGACTCAGGCCCCAGCAAAAGGCAGAACACGACTCCCCGTGTGTTTCCTTTAGCTAGCACTGCGGCCCTACTTTTGCATGGAAGTCTAATCGCTAGCGTTCTCCCTGGAAGAAACAACACGGTAGAGAAACCGTGCTTTAGCTACCATCCACCTCTCTGAGGGAGGAAGCACTTTCCAGGCTACCGTGGGTGAGAGCCTGAGGAACGGGTTCCTTACGTGAAACCGAGGGAGAAGGAGTCCGGGCCAGAAGGCGCCTCTCGACTCAGCTCTTGTTACCTGAAGCTAACACTTCGGCTCCATGTGTGCATAGGAATGCTAAGGGCTCCACACTGATTTGGCAGAAAGAAGCCGGTCAAGAAGCCCAGCTTCAGCTCATTCGCCTCTCCACAGGGTGGCAGCATTTTCAAGTCGGCTTGAGTGCAAACCTGGCGAAGGAGTCCCAGCAGAATTCGGAGGGAGAAATAAGCATGGGCAGAAGGCACCTCTCGACTCCACTCTTGTTTCGGGAAACTAGATCGGCTCTCCCGTGTGTGCGTGGAGTCCTCAGTGCCATCCACGCAACGCAAAGGAACAAAACTGTAGAGAACCCGTGCCTCAGCAAAGATCGCCCTTCCTGAGCGTCAACTTCATCTATTGTGTGTTTTTGTGAAAGCATGAGAAATGGAACCTAAACGTAACTCGGAGTGAGAAGCAGGCCTGGAAGGAAGGCTGCTGTCGACTCAGCTCTTGTTTGAGGAGATTAGCACTGCTGTACCCTGTGTGCCTGGATGCCTAGTTACCAGGCTACTAACACCAAGCATCAATCCTATAGAGTGACTGCGCTTGAGTTAACATTGCCGTTCCTGAAGCAGGAGGAATTTGACACTGCTCGTGTACGAGAGACCGGGCAAAGGGTCCCAGACGTGAAATGGAGTGAGAAACAGGCCGGTGCGGAAGGCAGCTCTCAAGTCACCTCTGGTTTATGAGGCTAGTACCCTTGCCCCGGGGGTGCCTGCAGGCCTATGGCCAACCACCTAACTCAAAGGAACAACTCTGTAGGGAATTCCTGCTTCGGCTAAAAGAGCCATGCCTCAGGGTGGACGCATTTTGATGTGTCCATGCGTGAGCGCAGTGCAAGTGAGTCCAAAACCTTTTTTCCTTGTGAGACCCAGGCCCGGAAGAACCCGTACTCCAGGCTCTCTCCCGTGGTGCACAGTGAACTGGTTTCTCCTTCAGAGAGGTGGACGGTAGCTAAAGCACGTTTTCTCTACACTGCCGTTCCATCCAGTGAGGTGCCTGGATATTCGACCTCCACACACCCGTGCAAGACGAATGCTAGTTTTATGGAACTAGAGCTCGTTGGAGAGGTGCCTTCTGCACAGGCCTGTTTCTCCCTCCGTGTTATGGATGCAACCCGTTCGCCAGGCTCTCTCCCGTGGTACACAGTAAACTGCTTTCTCCTTCAGACAGGTGGACGGTAGCCAAAGCGCGTTTTCTCTACACTCTTGCTGCTTTGAGGCCGGTGCCTGGATATTAGACCTCCACACACCCGTGCAAGAGCAATGCTGCTTTCATTAAACTGGAGCACGTTCGAGAGGTGCCTTCTGCACCGGCCTGTTTCTCCCTCCGTGTTATGTATGGAACCCGTTCCCCGGGCTCTCACCAGGCCTACACTGTAAACTGCTTTCTCCTTGAGAGAGGTAGACGGTAGCTAAAGCACGGTTCCTCTACACTGTTCTTCATTTGAGGGAGGTGCCTGGATATTAGACCTCCACACACCCGTGCAAGAGCAATGCTAGGTTTATGAAACTAGAGCTCGTTGGAGAGGTGCCTTCTGCACAGGCCTCTTTCTCGCTCCGTGTTATGTATGGAACCCGTTCCCCAGGCTCTCTCCCGTGGTACACAGTAAACTGCTTTCTCCTTCAGAGTGGTGGACTGTAGCTAAAGCACGTTTCCTCTACACTCTTGCTGCATCGAGGCCGGTGCCTGGATATTAGACCTCCACACACCCGTGCAAGAGCAATGCTGCTTTCATTAAACTAGAGCTCGTTCATGAGGTGCCTTCTGCACCGGCCTGTTTCTCCCTCTGTGTTATGTATGGAAAACGTTCCCCAGGCTCTCACCCGTGCTACACCGTAAACTGCTTTCTCCTTCAGAGAGGTGGACGGTAGCTAAAGCACCGTTTCTCTACACTGTTCTTCATATGAGGGAGGTGCCTGGATATTAGACCTCCACACACCCGTGCAAGAGCAATGCTAATTTTATGAAACTAGAGCTCGTTGGAGAGGTGCCTTCTGCACAGGCCTCTTTCTCCCTCCGTGTTATGTATGGAACCCGTTCTCCAGGCTCTCTCCCGTGGTGCACAGTGAATTGCTCTCTCCTTCAGAGAGGTGGACGGTAGCTAAAGCACGTTTTCTCTACACTGCCGTTCCATCCAGTGAGGTGCCTGGATATTAGACCTGCACACACCCGTGCAAGAGCAATGCTACTTTCATTAAACTAGAGCTCGTTCGAGAGATGCCTTCTGCACCGGCCTGTCTCTCCCTCCGTGTTATGTATGCAACCCGTTCCCCTGGCTCTCACCCGTGGTACACCGTAAACTGCTTTCTCCTTCAGAGAGGTGGACGGTAGCTAAAGCACCGTTTCTCTACACTGTTGCTACTTCGACGGAAGTCCCAGGAAATTAGACGTCCACACACCCGTGCAAGAGGAATGGTAGTTTTATGAAACTAGAGCTCGTTGGACAGGTGCTTTCTGCACCGGCCTGATTCTCCCTCCGTGTTATGCATGGAACCCGTTCCCCAGGCTCTCACCCATGGGACACCGTAAACTGCTTTCTCTTTTACAGACGTGGACGGTAGCTAAAGGACGGATTCTCTACACTGTCGTTCCTTCGTGGGAGGTGACTGGATATTGGACCTCCACACACCCTTGCAAGAGGAATGCTAGTTTCGTGAATCTAGAGCTGGTTCGAGAGGTGCCTTCTGCTACGGCCTGGTTCTGCCTCCGTGTTATGTATGGAACCCGTTTCCCTGCTCTCACCCGTGGTACACCGTAAACTCCTTTCTCCTTCAGAGAGGTGGACGGTAGCTAAAGCACGTTTTCTCTACACTGCCGTTCCTTCGAGTGAGGTGCCTGGATATGAGACCTGCACACACCCGTGCCAAAGGAATGCTACTTTCATGATACTAGAGCTGGTTCGAGAGGTGCCTTTTGCACCGGCCTCTTTCTGCCTCCCTGTTATGTATGCAAACCGTTCCCAGGCTCTCACCCGTGGGACTCCGTAAACTGCTTTAACCTTCAGAGAGGTGGACGGTAGCTAAAGCACCGTTTCTCTACACTGCTTACTTCGAGGGAGGTGCCGGAAAATTAGACCTCGCACACCCGTGGAACAGGAATTCTAGTTTTACGAAACTAGAGCTCGTTGGGACGTGACTTCTGCACAGGCCTCTTTCTCCCTCCGTGTTATGTATGGAACCCGTTTCCCAGGCTCTCACCCGTGGTACACGGTAAAGAGCTTTCTCCTTCAGAGATGTGGACGTTAGTGAAAGCAAGTTTTCTCTACACTCTTGCTACTTCGAGGGAGGTGCCTGGATATTAGACCTCCACACACCCGTGCAAAGAGAATGCTAGTTCATGAAACTAGAACTCCTTCGGCAGGTGCCTTCTGCACCAGCATATTTCTCCCTCTGTGTTAGGTATGGAACCCGTTCCCCAGGCTCTCAGCAGGGCTACACTGTAAACTGCTTTCACCTTCAGAGAGGTGGACGGTAGCTAAAGCACGGTTTCTCTACACTGTTCTTCATTTGAGGGAGGTGCCTGGATATTAGACCTCCACACACCCGTGCAAGAGCAATGCTAGTTTTATGAAACTAGAGCTCGCTGCAGAGGTGCCTTCTGCACAGGCCTCTTTCTCCCTCCGTGTTATGTATGGAACCCGTTCTCCAGGCTCTCTCCCGTGGTGCACAGTGAACTGCTTTCTCCTTCAGACAGGTGGACGGTAGCTAAAGCACGGTTCCTCTATACTGTTCTTCATTTGAGGGAGGTGCCTGGATATTAGACCTCCACACACCCGTGCAAGAGGAATGCTAGTTTTATGAAACTAGAGCTCGTTGGAGAGGTGCCTTCTGCACAGGCCTCTTTCCCCCTCCGTGTTATGTATGGAACCCGTTCTCCAGGCCCCAGCGAAAGGCAGAACACGACTCCCCATGTGTTTCATCACGCTAGCACGGCAGCCCCACTTTTGCATGGAAGTCTAACAGCTAGTGTTCTAACTCGAAGAAACAACACTGTAGAGAAACCGTGCTTTAGCTACCGTCGACCTCTAGACGGAGGAAGCATTACACGGAGTACCGTGGCTGAGAGCCTGGGGAACGGGTTCCATACGTGAAACCAAGGGAGAAATAGGTCCGGGCAGAAGGCACCTCTGGACTCAGCTCTTGCTACCTGAAGCTAACACTACTGCCCCATGTGTGCTTGGAATGCTATGTGCTCGACACTGACTGGGAAGAAACAAGCCTGTCAAGAATCCCAGCTGCAGCTCATTCGCCTACCAGGCTACTAACACCAAGAATCAATGCTGCAGCGTTACTGCGCTTTAGCTAACATTGCCGTTCCTGAAGCCCAGGAGTTGTATAGCGCTCGTGTATGAGAGACCGGGGAAAGGGTCCCAGACGTGAAATGGAGTGAGAAACAGGCCGGTGCGGAAGGCAGCTCTCAACTCACCTCTTGTTTATGAGGCTAGTCCCCTTGCCCCGGGGGTGCCTGCAGGCCATAAGCCAACCACCTAACTCAAAGGAACAACTCTGTAGGGAATTCCTGCTTCGGCTAAAAGAGCCATGCCTCAGGGTGGACGCATTGTGTGGTGTGCATGCGTGAGTGCACAGCAAGTGAGTCCAAAACCATTTTCCTTGTGAGACCCAGGCGCCGGAAGAAGCCAGAACACGACTCCCCACTTGCTCCATGAAACTAGTACTGCGGCCCCACTTTTGAATGGAAGTCTAATAGCTAGCTTTCTAACTCGAAGAAACAGCACTGTAGAGAAACCGTGCTTTAGCTACCGTCGACCTCTCTGTGGGCGAAGCAGTTTAGGGTGTACTGTGGCTGAGAGCCTGGGGACGGTTTCCATTTCGTAATATCGGGGGAGAGACAGGCCGGTACAAAAGGCAGCTCTCAACTGACTACATGATTATGGGGCTAGTTCCGTTGCCCCGTGGGTGTGTGCAGGCTTAAAGACAACCACCTAACTCGAAAGAAAAACTCAGTACAGAATCTGTGCTTCAGCTAAAACAGCTACTCCTGAGGGTGGAAGCTTCTTTTGTGTGTGTGCGTGAGAGCACTGCAAGGGAGTCGCAAACCTAATTCGGAGGGAGCCTCAGGCAGCTGCAGAAAGCAGCACAGGACTCCTCACTTATTTCGTGAAGCCGGCACTGCGGCCCCTATTTGGCATGGAGATCAAATAGCTAGCGTTCTAACTCGAAGAAACAACACTGTAGAGAAACCGTGTTTAGCTACCGTCGACCTCTCTGTGGGCGAGGCAGTTTAGGGTGTACTGTGGCTGAGAGCCTGGGGACGGTTTCAATATCGTAATATCGGGGGAGAGACAGGCCGGTACAGAAGGCAGCTCTCAACTCACATCATGGTTATGGGGCTAGTTCCGTTGCCCCGTGGGTGTGTGTGCAGGCTTAAAGACAGCCACCTAACTCGAAGGAAAAACACGGTAGTGGATCCGTGCTTCAGCTAAAACAGCCGCTCCTGAGGGTGGAAGCATTTGGTTGTGTGCGTGCGTGAGAGGACTGCAAGGGAGTCCAAAGTTTCTGCGAGTGAGACTCAGGCCCCAGCAAAAGGCAGAACACGACTCCCCGTGTGTTTCCTTTAGCTAGCACTGCGGCCCTACTTTTGCATGGAAGTCTAATCGCTAGCGTTCTCCCTGGAAGAAACAACACGGTAGAGAAACCGTGCTTTAGCTACCATCCACCTCTCTGAGGGAGGAAGCACTTTCCAGGCTACCGTGGGTGAGAGCCTGAGGAACGGGTTCCTTACGTGAAACCGAGGGAGAAGGAGTCCGGGCCAGAAGGCGCCTCTCGACTCAGCTCTTGTTACCTGAAGCTAACACTTCGGCTCCATGTGTGCATAGGAATGCTAAGGGCTCCACACTGATTTGGCAGAAAGAAGCCGGTCAAGAAGCCCAGCTTCAGCTCATTCGCCTCTCCACAGGGTGGCAGCATTTTCAAGTCGGCTTGAGTGCAAACCTGGCGAAGGAGTCCCAGCAGAATTCGGAGGGAGAAATAAGCATGGGCAGAAGGCACCTCTCGACTCCACTCTTGTTTCGGGAAACTAGATCGGCTCTCCCGTGTGTGCGTGGAGTCCTCAGTGCCATCCACGCAACGCAAAGGAACAAAACTGTAGAGAACCCGTGCCTCAGCAAAGATCGCCCTTCCTGAGCGTCAACTTCATCTATTGTGTGTTTTTGTGAAAGCATGAGAAATGGAACCTAAACGTAACTCGGAGTGAGAAGCAGGCCTGGAAGGAAGGCTGCTGTCGACTCAGCTCTTGTTTGAGATTAGCACTGCTGTACCCTGTGTGCCTGGATGCCTAGTTACCAGGCTACTAACACCAAGCATCAATCCTATAGAGTGACTGCGCTTGAGTTAACATTGCCGTTCCTGAAGCAGGAGGAATTTGACACTGCTCGTGTACGAGAGACCGGGCAAAGGGTCCCAGACGTGAAATGGAGTGAGAAACAGGCCGGTGCGGAAGGCAGCTCTCAAGTCACCTCTGGTTTATGAGGCTAGTCCCCTTGCCCCGGGGGTGCCTGCAGGCCTAAAGCCAACCACCTAACTCAAAGGAACAACTCTGTAGGGAATTCCTGCTTCGGCTAAAAGAGCCATGCCTCAGGGTGGACGCATTTTGATGTGTGCATGCGTGAGCGCAGTGCAAGTGAGTCCAAAACCTTTTTTCCTTGTGAGACCCAGGCCCGGAAGAACCCGTACTCCAGGCTCTCTCCCGTGGTGTACAGTGAACTGGTTTCTCCTTCAGAGAGGTGGACGGTAGCTAAAGCACGTTTTCTCTACACTGCCGTTCCATCCGGTGAGGTGCCTGGATATTCGACCTCCACACACCCGTGCAAGACGAATGCTAGTTTTATGGAACTAGAGCTCGTTGGAGAGGTGCCTTCTGCACAGGCCTGTTTCTCCCTCCGCGTTATGGATGCAACCCGTTCGCCAGGCTCTCTCCCGTGGTACACAGTAAACTGCTTTCTCCTTCAGACAGGTGGACGGTAGCCAAAGCGCGTTTTCTCTACACTCTTGCTGCTTTGAGCCCAGTGCCTGGATATTAGACCTCCACACACCCGTGCAAGAGCAATGCTGCTTTCATTAAACTGGAGCACGTTCGAGAGGTGCCTTCTGCACCGGCCTGTTTCTCCCTCCGTGTTATGTATGGAACCCGTTCCCCGGGCTCTCACCAGGCCTACACTGTAAACTGCTTTCTCCTTGAGAGAGGTAGACGGTAGCTAAAGCACGGTTCCTCTACACTGTTCTTCATTTGAGGGAGGTGCCTGGATATTAGACCTCCACACACCCGTGCAAGAGCAATGCTAGGTTTATGAAACTAGAGCTCGTTGGAGAGGTGCCTTCTGCACAGGCCTCTTTCTCGCTCCGTGTTATGTATGGAACCCGTTCCCCAGGCTCTCTCCCGTGGTACACAGTAAACTGCTTTCTCCTTCAGAGTGGTGGACTGTAGCTAAAGCACGTTTCCTCTACACTCTTGCTGCATCGAGGCCGGTGCCTGGATATTAGACCTCCACACACCCGTGCAAGAGCAATGCTGCTTTCATTAAACTAGAGCTCGTTCATGAGGTGCCTTCTGCACCGGCCTGTTTCTCCCTCTGTGTTATGTATGGAAAACGTTCCCCAGGCTCTCACCCGCGCTACACCGTAAACTGCTTTCTCCTTGAGAGAGGTAGACGGTAGCTAAAGCACCGTTTCTCTACACTGTTCTTCATATGAGGGAGGTGCCTGGATATTAGACCTCCACACACCCGTGCAAGAGCAATGCTAATTTTATGAAACTAGAGCTCGTTGGAGAGGTGCCTTCTGCACAGGCCTCTTTCTCCCTCCGTGTTATGTATGGAACCCGTTCTCCAGGCTCTCTCCCGTGGTGCACAGTGAATTGCTCTCTCCTTCAGAGAGGTGGACGGTAGCTAAAGCACGTTTTCTCTACACTGCCGTTCCATCCAGTGAGTTGCCTGGATATTAGACCTGCACACACCCGTGCAAGAGCAATGCTACTTTCATTAAACTAGAGCTCGTTCGAGAGATGCCTTCTGCACCGGCCTGTCTCTCCCTCCGTGTTATGTATGCAACCCGTTCCCCTGGCTCTCACCCGTGGTACACCGTAAACTGCTTTCTCCTTCAGAGAGGTGGACGGTAGCTAAAGCACCGTTTCTCTACACTGTTGCTACTTCGACGGAAGTCCCAGGAAATTAGACGTCCACACACCCGTGCAAGAGGAATGGTAGTTTTATGAAACTAGAGCTCGTTGGACGGGTGCTTTCTGCACCGGCCTGATTCTCCCTCCGTGTTATGCATGGAACCCGTTCCCCAGGCTCTCACCCATGGGACACCGTAAACTGCTTTCTCTTTTACAGACGTGGACGGTAGCTAAAGGACGGATTCTCTACACTGTCGTTCCTTCGTGGGAGGTGACTGGATATTGGACCTCCACACACCCTTGCAAGAGGAATGCTAGTTTCGTGAATCTAGAGCTGGTTCGAGAGGTGCCTTCTGCTACGGCCTGGTTCTGCCTCCGTGTTATGTATGGAACCCGTTTCCCTGCTCTCACCCGTGGTACACCGTAAACTCCTTTCTCCTTCAGAGAGGTGGACGGTAGCTAAAGCACGTTTTCTCTACACTGCCGTTCCTTCGAGTGAGGTGCCTGGATATGAGACCTGCACACACCCGTGCCAAAGGAATGCTACTTTCATGATACTAGAGCTGGTTCGAGAGGTGCCTTTTGCACCGGCCTCTTTCTGCCTCCCTGTTATGTATGCAAACCGTTCCCAGGCTCTCACCCGTGGGACTCCGTAAACTGCTTTAACCTTCAGAGAGGTGGACGGTAGCTAAAGCACCGTTTCTCTACACTGCTTACTTCGAGGGAGGTGCCGGAAAATTAGACCTCGCACACCCGTGGAACAGGAATTCTAGTTTTACGAAACTAGAGCTCGTTGGGACGTGACTTCTGCACAGGCCTCTTTCTCCCTCCGTGTTATGTATGGAACCCGTTTCCCAGGCTCTCACCCGTGGTACACGGTAAAGAGCTTTCTCCTTCAGAGATGTGGACGTTAGTGAAAGCAAGTTTTCTCTACACTCTTGCTACTTCGAGGGAGGTGCCTGGATATTAGACCTCCACACACCCGTGCAAAGAGAATGCTAGTTCATGAAACTAGAACTCCTTCGGCAGGTGCCTTCTGCACCAGCATATTTCTCCCTCTGTGTTAGGTATGGAACCCGTTCCCCAGGCTCTCAGCAGGGCTACACTGTAAACTGCTTTCACCTTCAGAGAGGTGGACGGTAGCTAAAGCACGGTTTCTCTACACTGTTCTTCATTTGAGGGAGGTGCCTGGATATTAGACCTCCACACACCCGTGCAAGAGCAATGCTAGTTTTATGAAACTAGAGCTCGCTGCAGAGGTGCCTTCTGCACAGGCCTCTTTCTCCCTCCGTGTTATGTATGGAACCCGTTCTCCAGGCTCTCTCCCGTGGTGCACAGTGAACTGCTTTCTCCTTCAGACAGGTGGACGGTAGCTAAAGCACGGTTCCTCTATACTGTTCTTCATTTGAGGGAGGTGCCTGGATATTAGACCTCCACACACCCGTGCAAGAGGAATGCTAGTTTTATGAAACTAGAGCTCGTTGGAGAGGTGCCTTCTGCACAGGCCTCTTTCCCCCTCCGTGTTATGTATGGAACCCGTTCTCCAGGCCCCAGCGAAAGGCAGAACACGACTCCCCATGTGTTTCATCACGCTAGCACGGCAGCCCCACTTTTGCATGGAAGTCTAACAGCTAGTGTGCTAACTCGAAGAAACAACACTGTAGAGAAACCGTGCTTTAGCTACCGTCGACCTCTAGACGGAGGAAGCATTACACGGAGTACCGTGGCTGAGAGCCTGGGGAACGGGTTCCATACGTGAAACCAAGGGAGAAATAGGTCCGGGCAGAAGGCACCTCTGGACTCAGCTCTTGCTACCTGAAGCTAACACTACTGCCCCATGTGTGCTTGGAATGCTATGTGCTCGACACTGACTGGGAAGAAACAAGCCTGTCAAGAATCCCAGCTGCAGCTCATTCGCCTACCAGGCTACTAACACCAAGAATCAATGCTGCAGCGTTACTGCGCTTTAGCTAACATTGCCGTTCCTGAAGCCGCAGGAGTTGTATAGCGCTCGTGTATGAGAGACCGGGGAAAGGGTCCCAGACGTGAAATGGAGTGAGAAACAGGCCGGTGCGGAAGGCAGCTCTCAACTCACCTCTTGTTTATGAGGCTAGTCCCCTTGCCCCGGGGGTGCCTGCAGGCCATAAGCCAACCACCTAACTCAAAGGAACAACTCTGTAGGGAATTCCTGCTTCGGCTAAAAGAGCCATGCCTCAGGGTGGACGCATTGTGTGGTGTGCATGCGTGAGTGCACAGCAAGTGAGTCCAAAACCATTTTCCTTGTGAGACCCAGGCGCCGGAAGAAGCCAGAACACGACTCCCCACTTGCTCCATGAAACTAGTACTGCGGCCCCACTTTTGAATGGAAGTCTAATAGCTAGCTTTCTAACTCGAAGAAACAGCACTGTAGAGAAACCGTGCTTTAGCTACCGTCGACCTCTCTGTGGGCGAAGCAGTTTAGGGTGTACTGTGGCTGAGAGCCTGGGGACGGTTTCCATTTCGTAATATCGGGGGAGAGACAGGCCGGTACAAAAGGCAGCTCTCAACTGACTACATGGTTATGGGGCTAGTTCCGTTGCCCCGTGGGTGTGTGCAGGCTTAAAGACAACCACCTAACTCGAAAGAAAAACTCAGTACAGAATCTGTGCTTCAGCTAAAACAGCTACTCCTGAGGGTGGAAGCTTCTTTTGTGTGTGTGCGTGAGAGCACTGCAAGGGAGTCGCAAACCTAATTCGGAGGGAGCCTCAGGCAGCTGCAGAAAGCAGCACAGGACTCCTCACTTATTTCGTGAAGCCGGCACTGCGGCCCCTATTTGGCATGGAGATCAAATAGCTAGCGTTCTAACTCGAAGAAACAACACTGTAGAGAAACCGTGTTTAGCTACCGTCGACCTCTCTGTGGGCGAGGCAGTTTAGGGTGTACTGTGGCTGAGAGCCTGGGGACGGTTTCAATATCGTAATATTAGGGAGAGACAGGCCGGTACAGAAGGCAGCTCTCAACTCACATCCTGGTTATGGGGCTAGTACCGTTGCCCTGGGTGTGTGTGCAGGCTTAAAGACAGCCACCTAACTCGAAGGAAAAACACGGTAGTGGATCCGTGCTTCAGCTAAAACAGCCGCTCCTGAGGGTGGAAGCATTTGGTTGTGTGCGTGCGTGAGAGGACTGCAAGGGAGTCCAAAGTTTCTGCGAGTGAGACTCAGGCCCCAGCAAAAGGCAGAACACGACTCCCCGTGTGTTTCCTTTAGCTAGCACTGCGGCCCTACTTTTGCATGGAAGTCTAATCGCTAGCGTTCTCCCTGGAAGAAACAACACGGTAGAGAAACCGTGCTTTAGCTACCATCCACCTCTCTGAGGGAGGAAGCACTTTCCAGGCTACCGTGGGTGAGAGCCTGAGGAACGGGTTCCTTACGTGAAACCGAGGGAGAAGGAGTCCGGGCCAGAAGGCGCCTCTCGACTCAGCTCTTGTTACCTGAAGCTAACACTTCGGCTCCATGTGTGCACAGGAATGCTAAGGGCTCCACACTGATTTGGCAGAAAGAAGCCGGTCAAGAAGCCCAGCTTCAGCTCATTCGCCTCTCCACAGGGTGGCAGCATTTTCAAGTCGGCTTGAGTGCAAACCTGGCGAAGGAGTCCCAGCAGAATTCGGAGGGAGAAATAAGCATGGGCAGAAGGCACCTCTCGACTCCACTCTTGTTTCGGGAAACTAGATCGGCTCTCCCGTGTGTGCGTGGAGTCCTCAGTGCCATCCACGCAACGCAAAGGAACAAAACTGTAGAGAACCCGTGCCTCAGCAAAGATCGCCCTTCCTGAGCGTCAACTTCATCTATTGTGTGTTTTTGTGAAAGCATGAGAAATGGAACCTAAACGTAACTCGGAGTGAGAAGCAGGCCTGGAAGGAAGGCTGCTGTCGACTCAGCTCTTGTTTGAGGAGATTAGCACTGCTGTACCCTGTGTGCCTGGATGCCTAGTTACCAGGCTACTAACACCAAGCATCAATCCTATAGAGTGACTGCGCTTGAGTTAACATTGCCGTTCCTGAAGCAGGAGGAATTTGACACTGCTCGTGTACGAGAGACCGGGCAAAGGGTCCCAGACGTGAAATGGAGTGAGAAACAGGCCGGTGCGGAAGGCAGCTCTCAAGTCACCTCTGGTTTATGAGGCTAGTCCCCTTGCCCCGGGGGTGCCTGCAGGCCTAAAGCCAACCACCTAACTCAAAGGAACAACTCTGTAGGGAATTCCTGCTTCGGCTAAAAGAGCCATGCCTCAGGGTGGACGCATTTTGATGTGTCCATGCGTGAGCGCAGTGCAAGTGAGTCCAAAACCTTTTTTCCTTGTGAGACCCAGGCCCGGAAGAACCCGTACTCCAGGCTCTCTCCCGTGGTGCACAGTGAACTGGTTTCTCCTTCAGAGAGGTGGACGGTAGCTAAAGCACGTTTTCTCTACACTGCCGTTCCATCCGGTGAGGTGCCTGGATATTCGACCTCCACACACCCGTGCAAGACGAATGCTAGTTTTATGGAACTAGAGCTCGTTGGAGAGGTGCCTTCTGCACAGGCCTGTTTCTCCCTCCGTGTTATGGATGCAACCCGTTCGCCAGGCTCTCTCCCGTGGTACACAGTAAACTGCTTTCTCCTTCAGACAGGTGGACGGTAGCCAAAGCGCGTTTTCTCTACACTCTTGCTGCTTTGAGGCCGGTGCCTGGATATTAGACCTCCACACACCCGTGCAAGAGCAATGCTGCTTTCATTAAACTGGAGCACGTTCGAGAGGTGCCTTCTGCACCGGCCTGTTTCTCCCTCCGTGTTATGTATGGAACCCGTTCCCCGGGCTCTCACCAGGCCTACACTGTAAACTGCTTTCTCCTTGAGAGAGGTAGACGGTAGCTAAAGCACGGTTCCTCTACACTGTTCTTCATTTGAGGGAGGTGCCTGGATATTAGACCTCCACACACCCGTGCAAGAGCAATGCTAGGTTTATGAAACTAGAGCTCGTTGGAGAGGTGCCTTCTGCACAGGCCTCTTTCTCGCTCCGTGTTATGTATGGAACCCGTTCCCCAGGCTCTCTCCCGTGGTACACAGTAAACTGCTTTCTCCTTCAGAGTGGTGGACTGTAGCTAAAGCACGTTTCCTCTACACTCTTGCTGCATCGAGGCCGGTGCCTGGATATTAGACCTCCACACACCCGTGCAAGAGCAATGCTGCTTTCATTAAACTAGAGCTCGTTCATGAGGTGCCTTCTGCACCGGCCTGTTTCTCCTTCTGTGTTATGTATGGAAAACGTTCCCCAGGCTCTCACCCGTGCTACACCGTAAACTGCTTTCTCCTTCAGAGAGGTGGACGGTAGCTAAAGCACCGTTTCTCTACACTGTTCTTCATATGAGGGAGGTGCCTGGATATTAGACCTCCACACACCCGTGCAAGAGCAATGCTAATTTTATGAAACTAGAGCTCGTTGGAGAGGTGCCTTCTGCACAGGCCTCTTTCTCCCTCCGTGTTATGTATGGAACCCGTTCTCCAGGCTCTCTCCCGTGGTGCACAGTGAATTGCTCTCTCCTTCAGAGAGGTGGACGGTAGCTAAAGCACGTTTTCTCTACACTGCCGTTCCATCCAGTGAGGTGCCTGGATATTAGACCTGCACACACCCGTGCAAGAGCAATGCTACTTTCATTAAACTAGAGCTCGTTCGAGAGATGCCTTCTGCACCGGCCTGTCTCTCCCTCCGTGTTATGTATGCAACCCGTTCCCCTGGCTCTCACCCGTGGTACACCGTAAACTGCTTTCTCCTTCAGAGAGGTGGACGGTAGCTAAAGCACCGTTTCTCTACACTGTTGCTACTTCGACGGAAGTCCCAGGAAATTAGACGTCCACACACCCGTGCAAGAGGAATGGTAGTTTTATGAAACTAGAGCTCGTTGGACGGGTGCTTTCTGCACCGGCCTGATTCTCCCTCCGTGTTATGCATGGAACCCGTTCCCCAGGCTCTCACCCATGGGACACCGTAAACTGCTTTCTCTTTTACAGACGTGGACGGTAGCTAAAGGACGGATTCTCTACACTGTCGTTCCTTCGTGGGAGGTGACTGGATATTGGACCTCCACACACCCTTGCAAGAGGAATGCTAGTTTCGTGAATCTAGAGCTGGTTCGAGAGGTGCCTTCTGCTACGGCCTGGTTCTGCCTCCGTGTTATGTATGGAACCCGTTTCCCTGCTCTCACCCGTGGTACACCGTAAACTCCTTTCTCCTTCAGAGAGGTGGACGGTAGCTAAAGCACGTTTTCTCTACACTGCCGTTCCTTCGAGTGAGGTGCCTGGATATGAGACCTGCACACACCCGTGCCAAAGGAATGCTACTTTCATGATACTAGAGCTGGTTCGAGAGGTGCCTTTTGCACCGGCCTCTTTCTGCCTCCCTGTTATGTATGCAAACCGTTCCCAGGCTCTCACCCGTGGGACTCCGTAAACTGCTTTAACCTTCAGAGAGGTGGACGGTAGCTAAAGCACCGTTTCTCTACACTGCTTACTTCGAGGGAGGTGCCGGAAAATTAGACCTCGCACACCCGTGGAACAGGAATTCTAGTTTTACGAAACTAGAGCTCGTTGGGACGTGACTTCTGCACAGGCCTCTTTCTCCCTCCGTGTTATGTATGGAACCCGTTTCCCAGGCTCTCACCCGTGGTACACGGTAAAGAGCTTTCTCCTTCAGAGATGTGGACGTTAGTGAAAGCAAGTTTTCTCTACACTCTTGCTACTTCGAGGGAGGTGCCTGGATATTAGACCTCCACACACCCGTGCAAAGAGAATGCTAGTTCATGAAACTAGAACTCCTTCGGCAGGTGCCTTCTGCACCAGCATATTTCTCCCTCTGTGTTAGGTATGGAACCCGTTCCCCAGGCTCTCAGCAGGGCTACACTGTAAACTGCTTTCACCTTCAGAGAGGTGGACGGTAGCTAAAGCACGGTTTCTCTACACTGTTCTTCATTTGAGGGAGGTGCCTGGATATTAGACCTCCACACACCCGTGCAAGAGCAATGCTAGTTTTATGAAACTAGAGCTCGCTGCAGAGGTGCCTTCTGCACAGGCCTCTTTCTCCCTCCGTGTTATGTATGGAACCCGTTCTCCAGGCTCTCTCCCGTGGTGCACAGTGAACTGCTTTCTCCTTCAGACAGGTGGACGGTAGCTAAAGCACGGTTCCTCTATACTGTTCTTCATTTGAGGGAGGTGCCTGGATATTAGACCTCCACACACCCGTGCAAGAGGAATGCTAGTTTTATGAAACTAGAGCTCGTTGGAGAGGTGCCTTCTGCACAGGCCTCTTTCCCCCTCCGTGTTATGTATGGAACCCGTTCTCCAGGCCCCAGCGAAAGGCAGAACACGACTCCCCATGTGTTTCATCACGCTAGCATGGCAGCCCCACTTTTGCATGGAAGTCTAACAGCTAGTGTTCTAACTCGAAGAAACAACACTGTAGAGAAACCGTGCTTTAGCTACCGTCGACCTCTAGACGGAGGAAGCATTACACGGAGTACCGTGGCTGAGAGCCTGGGGAACGGGTTCCATACGTGAAACCAAGGGAGAAATAGGTCCGGGCAGAAGGCACCTCTGGACTCAGCTCTTGCTACCTGAAGCTAACACTACTGCCCCATGTGTGCTTGGAATGCTATGTGCTCGACACTGACTGGGAAGAAACAAGCCTGTCAAGAATCCCAGCTGCAGCTCATTCGCCTACCAGGCTACTAACACCAAGAATCAATGCTGCAGGGTTACTGCGCTTTAGCTAACATTGCCGTTCCTGAAGCCGCAGGAGTTGTATAGCGCTCGTGTATGAGAGACCGGGGAAAGGGTCCCAGACGTGAAATGGAGTGAGAAACAGGCCGGTGCGGAAGGCAGCTCTCAACTCACCTCTTGTTTATGAGGCTAGTCCCCTTGCCCCGGGGGTGCCTGCAGGCCATAAGCCAACCACCTAACTCAAAGGAACAACTCTGTAGGGAATTCCTGCTTCGGCTAAAAGAGCCATGCCTCAGGGTGGACGCATTGTGTGGTGTGCATGCGTGAGTGCACAGCAAGTGAGTCCAAAACCATTTTCCTTGTGAGACCCAGGCGCCGGAAGAAGCCAGAACAAGACTCCCCACTTGCTCCATGAAACTAGTACTGCGGCCCCACTTTTGAATGGAAGTCTAATAGCTAGCTTTCTAACTCGAAGAAACAGCACTGTAGAGAAACCGTGCTTTAGCTACCGTCGACCTCTCTGTGGGCGAGGCAGTTTAGGGTGTACTGTGGCTGAGAGCCTGGGGACGGTTTCAATATCGTAATATCGGGGGAGAGACAGGCCGGTACAGAAGGCAGCTCTCAACTCACATCATGGTTATGGGGCTAGTTCCGTTGCCCCGTGGGTGTGTGTGCAGGCTTAAAGACAGCCACCTAACTCGAAGGAAAAACACGGTAGTGGATCCGTGCTTCAGCTAAAACAGCCGCTCCTGAGGGTGGAAGCATTTGGTTGTGTGCGTGCGTGAGAGGACTGCAAGGGAGTCCAAAGTTTCTGCGAGTGAGACTCAGGCCCCAGCAAAAGGCAGAACACGACTCCCCGTGTGTTTCCTTTAGCTAGCACTGCGGCCCTACTTTTGCATGGAAGTCTAATCGCTAGCGTTCTCCCTGGAAGAAACAACACGGTAGAGAAACCGTGCTTTAGCTACCATCCACCTCTCTGAGGGAGGAAGCACTTTCCAGGCTACCGTGGGTGAGAGCCTGAGGAACGGGTTCCTTACGTGAAACCGAGGGAGAAGGAGTCCGGGCCAGAAGGCGCCTCTCGACTCAGCTCTTGTTACCTGAAGCTAACACTTCGGCTCCATGTGTGCATAGGAATGCTAAGGGCTCCACACTGATTTGGCAGAAAGAAGCCGGTCAAGAAGCCCAGCTTCAGCTCATTCGCCTCTCCACAGGGTGGCAGCATTTTCAAGTCGGCTTGAGTGCAAACCTGGCGAAGGAGTCCCAGCAGAATTCGGAGGGAGAAATAAGCATGGGCAGAAGGCACCTCTCGACTCCACTCTTGTTTCGGGAAACTAGATCGGCTCTCCCGTGTGTGCGTGGAGTCCTCAGTGCCATCCACGCAACGCAAAGGAACAAAACTGTAGAGAACCCGTGCCTCAGCAAAGATCGCCCTTCCTGAGCGTCAACTTCATCTATTGTGTGTTTTTGTGAAAGCATGAGAAATGGAACCTAAACGTAACTCGGAGTGAGAAGCAGGCCTGGAAGGAAGGCTGCTGTCGACTCAGCTCTTGTTTGAGGAGATTAGCACTGCTGTACCCTGTGTGCCTGGATGCCTAGTTACCAGGCTACTAACACCAAGCATCAATCCTATAGAGTGACTGCGCTTGAGTTAACATTGCCGTTCCTGAAGCAGGAGGAATTTGACACTGCTCGTGTACGAGAGACCGGGCAAAGGGTCCCAGACGTGAAATGGAGTGAGAAACAGGCCGGTGCGGAAGGCAGCTCTCAAGTCACCTCTGGTTTATGAGGCTAGTCCCCTTGCCCCGGGGGTGCATGCAGGCCTATGGCCAACCACCTAACTCAAAGGAACAACTCTGTAGGGAATTCCTGCTTCGGCTAAAAGAGCCATGCCTCAGGGTGGACGCATTTTGATGTGTCCATGCGTGAGCGCAGTGCAAGTGAGTCCAAAACCTTTTTTCCTTGTGAGACCCAGGCCCGGAAGAACCCGTACTCCAGGCTCTCTCCCGTGGTGCACAGTGAACTGGTTTCTCCTTCAGAGAGGTGGACGGTAGCTAAAGCACGTTTTCTCTACACTGCCGTTCCATCCAGTGAGGTGCCTGGATATTCGACCTCCACACACCCGTGCAAGACGAATGCTAGTTTTATGGAACTAGAGCTCGTTGGAGAGGTGCCTTCTGCACAGGCCTGTTTCTCCCTCCGTGTTATGGATGCAACCCGTTCGCCAGGCTCTCTCCCGTGGTACACAGTAAACTGCTTTCTCCTTCAGACAGGTGGACGGTAGCCAAAGCGCGTTTTCTCTACACTCTTGCTGCTTTGAGGCCGGTGCCTGGATATTAGACCTCCACACACCCGTGCAAGAGCAATGCTGCTTTCATTAAACTGGAGCACGTTCGAGAGGTGCCTTCTGCACCGGCCTGTTTCTCCCTCCGTGTTATGTATGGAACCCGTTCCCCGGGCTCTCACCAGGCCTACACTGTAAACTGCTTTCTCCTTGAGAGAGGTAGACGGTAGCTAAAGCACGGTTCCTCTACACTGTTCTTCATTTGAGGGAGGTGCCTGGATATTAGACCTCCACACACCCGTGCAAGAGCAATGCTAGGTTTATGAAACTAGAGCTCGTTGGAGAGGTGCCTTCTGCACAGGCCTCTTTCTCGCTCCGTGTTATGTATGGAACCCGTTCCCCAGGCTCTCTCCCGTGGTACACAGTAAACTGCTTTCTCCTTCAGAGTGGTGGACTGTAGCTAAAGCACGTTTCCTCTACACTCTTGCTGCATCGAGGCCGGTGCCTGGATATTAGACCTCCACACACCCGTGCAAGAGCAATGCTGCTTTCATTAAACTAGAGCTCGTTCATGAGGTGCCTTCTGCACCGGCCTGTTTCTCCCTCTGTGTTATGTATGGAAAACGTTCCCCAGGCTCTCACCCGTGCTACACCGTAAACTGCTTTCTCCTTCAGAGAGGTGGACGGTAGCTAAAGCACCGTTTCTCTACACTGTTCTTCATATGAGGGAGGTGCCTGGATATTAGACCTCCACACACCCGTGCAAGAGCAATGCTAATTTTATGAAACTAGAGCTCGTTGGAGAGGTGCCTTCTGCACAGGCCTCTTTCTCCCTCCGTGTTATGTATGGAACCCGTTCTCCAGGCTCTCTCCCGTGGTGCACAGTGAATTGCTCTCTCCTTCAGAGAGGTGGACGGTAGCTAAAGCACGTTTTCTCTACACTGCCATTCCATCCAGTGAGGTGCCTGGATATTAGACCTGCACACACCCGTGCAAGAGCAATGCTACTTTCATTAAACTAGAGCTCGTTCGAGAGATGCCTTCTGCACCGGCCTGTCTCTCCCTCCGTGTTATGTATGCAACCCGTTCCCCTGGCTCTCACCCGTGGTACACCGTAAACTGCTTTCTCCTTCAGAGAGGTGGACGGTAGCTAAAGCACCGTTTCTCTACACTGTTGCTACTTCGACGGAAGTCCCAGGAAATTAGACGTCCACACACCCGTGCAAGAGGAATGGTAGTTTTATGAAACTAGAGCTCGTTGGACGGGTGCTTTCTGCACCGGCCTGATTCTCCCTCCGTGTTATGCATGGAACCCGTTCCCCAGGCTCTCACCCATGGGACACCGTAAACTGCTTTCTCTTTTACAGACGTGGACGGTAGCTAAAGGACGGATTCTCTACACTGTCGTTCCTTCGTGGGAGGTGACTGGATATTGGACCTCCACACACCCTTGCAAGAGGAATGCTAGTTTCGTGAATCTAGAGCTGGTTCGAGAGGTGCCTTCTGCTACGGCCTGGTTCTGCCTCCGTGTTATGTATGGAACCCGTTTCCCTGCTCTCACCCGTGGTACACCGTAAACTCCTTTCTCCTTCAGAGAGGTGGACGGTAGCTAAAGCACGTTTTCTCTACACTGCCGTTCCTTCGAGTGAGGTGCCTGGATATGAGACCTGCACACACCCGTGCCAAAGGAATGCTACTTTCATGATACTAGAGCTGGTTCGAGAGGTGCCTTTTGCACCGGCCTCTTTCTGCCTCCCTGTTATGTATGCAAACCGTTCCCAGGCTCTCACCCGTGGGACTCCGTAAACTGCTTTAACCTTCAGAGAGGTGGACGGTAGCTAAAGCACCGTTTCTCTACACTGCTTACTTCGAGGGAGGTGCCGGAAAATTAGACCTCGCACACCCGTGGAACAGGAATTCTAGTTTTACGAAACTAGAGCTCGTTGGGACGTGACTTCTGCACAGGCCTCTTTCTCCCTCCGTGTTATGTATGGAACCCGTTTCCCAGGCTCTCACCCGTGGTACACGGTAAAGAGCTTTCTCCTTCAGAGATGTGGACGTTAGTGAAAGCAAGTTTTCTCTACACTCTTGCTACTTCGAGGGAGGTGCCTGGATATTAGACCTCCACACACCCGTGCAAAGAGAATGCTAGTTCATGAAACTAGAACTCCTTCGGCAGGTGCCTTCTGCACCAGCATATTTCTCCCTCTGTGTTAGGTATGGAACCCGTTCCCCAGGCTCTCAGCAGGGCTACACTGTAAACTGCTTTCACCTTCAGAGAGGTGGACGGTAGCTAAAGCACGGTTTCTCTACACTGTTCTTCATTTGAGGGAGGTGCCTGGATATTAGACCTCCACACACCCGTGCAAGAGCAATGCTAGTTTTATGAAACTAGAGCTCGCTGCAGAGGTGCCTTCTGCACAGGCCTCTTTCTCCCTCCGTGTTATGTATGGAACCCGTTCTCCAGGCTCTCTCCCGTGGTGCACAGTGAACTGCTTTCTCCTTCAGACAGGTGGACGGTAGCTAAAGCACGGTTCCTCTATACTGTTCTTCATTTGAGGGAGGTGCCTGGATATTAGACCTCCACACACCCGTGCAAGAGGAATGCTAGTTTTATGAAACTAGAGCTCGTTGGAGAGGTGCCTTCTGCACAGGCCTCTTTCCCCCTCCGTGTTATGTATGGAACCCGTTCTCCAGGCCCCAGCGAAAGGCAGAACACGACTCCCCATGTGTTTCATCACGCTAGCACGGCAGCCCCACTTTTGCATGGAAGTCTAACAGCTAGTGTTCTAACTCGAAGAAACAACACTGTAGAGAAACCGTGCTTTAGCTACCGTCGACCTCTAGACGGAGGAAGCATTACACGGAGTACCGTGGCTGAGAGCCTGGGGAACGGGTTCCATACGTGAAACCAAGGGAGAAATAGGTCCGGGCAGAAGGCACCTCTGGACTCAGCTCTTGCTACCTGAAGCTAACACTACTGCCCCATGTGTGCTTGGAATGCTATGTGCTCGACACTGACTGGGAAGAAACAAGCCTGTCAAGAATCCCAGCTGCAGCTCATTCGCCTACCAGGCTACTAACACCAAGAATCAATGCTGCAGCGTTACTGCGCTTTAGCTAACATTGCCGTTCCTGAAGCCGCAGGAGTTGTATAGCGCTCGTGTATGAGAGACCGGGGAAAGGGTCCCAGACGTGAAATGGAGTGAGAAACAGGCCGGTGCGGAAGGCAGCTCTCAACTCACCTCTTGTTTATGAGGCTAGTCCCCTTGCCCCGGGGGTGCCTGCAGGCCATAAGCCAACCACCTAACTCAAAGGAACAACTCTGTAGGGAATTCCTGCTTCGGCTAAAAGAGCCATGCCTCAGGGTGGACGCATTGTGTGGTGTGCATGCGTGAGTGCACAGCAAGTGAGTCCAAAACCATTTTCCTTGTGAGACCCAGGCGCCGGAAGAAGCCAGAACAAGACTCCCCACTTGCTCCATGAAACTAGTACTGCGGCCCCACTTTTGAATGGAAGTCTAATAGCTAGCTTTCTAACTCGAAGAAACAGCACTGTAGAGAAACCGTGCTTTAGCTACCGTCGACCTCTCTGTGGGCGAGGCAGTTTAGGGTGTACTGTGGCTGAGAGCCTGGGGACGGTTTCAATATCGTAATATCGGGGGAGAGACAGGCCGGTACAGAAGGCAGCTCTCAACTCACATCATGGTTATGGGGCTAGTTCCGTTGCCCCGTGGGTGTGTGTGCAGGCTTAAAGACAGCCACCTAACTCGAAGGAAAAACACGGTAGTGGATCCGTGCTTCAGCTAAAACAGCCGCTCCTGAGGGTGGAAGCATTTGGTTGTGTGCGTGCGTGAGAGGACTGCAAGGGAGTCCAAAGTTTCTGCGAGTGAGACTCAGGCCCCAGCAAAAGGCAGAACACGACTCCCCGTGTGTTTCCTTTAGCTAGCACTGCGGCCCTACTTTTGCATGGAAGTCTAATCGCTAGCGTTCTCCCTGGAAGAAACAACACGGTAGAGAAACCGTGCTTTAGCTACCATCCACCTCTCTGAGGGAGGAAGCACTTTCCAGGCTACCGTGGGTGAGAGCCTGAGGAACGGGTTCCTTACGTGAAACCGAGGGAGAAGGAGTCCGGGCCAGAAGGCGCCTCTCGACTCAGCTCTTGTTACCTGAAGCTAACACTTCGGCTCCATGTGTGCATAGGAATGCTAAGGGCTCCACACTGATTTGGCAGAAAGAAGCCGGTCAAGAAGCCCAGCTTCAGCTCATTCGCCTCTCCACAGGGTGGCAGCATTTTCAAGTCGGCTTGAGTGCAAACCTGGCGAAGGAGTCCCAGCAGAATTCGGAGGGAGAAATAAGCATGGGCAGAAGGCACCTCTCGACTCCACTCTTGTTTCGGGAAACTAGATCGGCTCTCCCGTGTGTGCGTGGAGTCCTCAGTGCCATCCACGCAACGCAAAGGAACAAAACTGTAGAGAACCCGTGCCTCAGCAAAGATCGCCCTTCCTGAGCGTCAACTTCATCTATTGTGTGTTTTTGTGAAAGCATGAGAAATGGAACCTAAACGTAACTCGGAGTGAGAAGCAGGCCTGGAAGGAAGGCTGCTGTCGACTCAGCTCTTGTTTGAGGAGATTAGCACTGCTGTACCCTGTGTGCCTGGATGCCTAGTTACCAGGCTACTAACACCAAGCATCAATCCTATAGAGTGACTGCGCTTGAGTTAACATTGCCGTTCCTGAAGCAGGAGGAATTTGACACTGCTCGTGTACGAGAGACCGGGCAAAGGGTCCCAGACGTGAAATGGAGTGAGAAACAGGCCGGTGCGGAAGGCAGCTCTCAAGTCACCTCTGGTTTATGAGGCTAGTCCCCTTGCCCCGGGGGTGCATGCAGGCCTATGGCCAACCACCTAACTCAAAGGAACAACTCTGTAGGGAATTCCTGCTTCGGCTAAAAGAGCCATGCCTCAGGGTGGACGCATTTTGATGTGTCCATGCGTGAGCGCAGTGCAAGTGAGTCCAAAACCTTTTTTCCTTGTGAGACCCAGGCCCGGAAGAACCCGTACTCCAGGCTCTCTCCCGTGGTGCACAGTGAACTGGTTTCTCCTTCAGAGAGGTGGACGGTAGCTAAAGCACGTTTTCTCTACACTGCCGTTCCATCCAGTGAGGTGCCTGGATATTCGACCTCCACACACCCGTGCAAGACGAATGCTAGTTTTATGGAACTAGAGCTCGTTGGAGAGGTGCCTTCTGCACAGGCCTGTTTCTCCCTCCGTGTTATGGATGCAACCCGTTCGCCAGGCTCTCTCCCGTGGTACACAGTAAACTGCTTTCTCCTTCAGACAGGTGGACGGTAGCCAAAGCGCGTTTTCTCTACACTCTTGCTGCTTTGAGGCCGGTGCCTGGATATTAGACCTCCACACACCCGTGCAAGAGCAATGCTGCTTTCATTAAACTGGAGCACGTTCGAGAGGTGCCTTCTGCACCGGCCTGTTTCTCCCTCCGTGTTATGTATGGAACCCGTTCCCCGGGCTCTCACCAGGCCTACACTGTAAACTGCTTTCTCCTTGAGAGAGGTAGACGGTAGCTAAAGCACGGTTCCTCTACACTGTTCTTCATTTGAGGGAGGTGCCTGGATATTAGACCTCCACACACCCGTGCAAGAGCAATGCTAGGTTTATGAAACTAGAGCTCGTTGGAGAGGTGCCTTCTGCACAGGCCTCTTTCTCGCTCCGTGTTATGTATGGAACCCGTTCCCCAGGCTCTCTCCCGTGGTACACAGTAAACTGCTTTCTCCTTCAGAGTGGTGGACTGTAGCTAAAGCACGTTTCCTCTACACTCTTGCTGCATCGAGGCCGGTGCCTGGATATTAGACCTCCACACACCCGTGCAAGAGCAATGCTGCTTTCATTAAACTAGAGCTCGTTCATGAGGTGCCTTCTGCACCGGCCTGTTTCTCCCTCTGTGTTATGTATGGAAAACGTTCCCCAGGCTCTCACCCGTGCTACACCGTAAACTGCTTTCTCCTTCAGAGAGGTGGACGGTAGCTAAAGCACCGTTTCTCTACACTGTTCTTCATATGAGGGAGGTGCCTGGATATTAGACCTCCACACACCCGTGCAAGAGCAATGCTAATTTTATGAAACTAGAGCTCGTTGGAGAGGTGCCTTCTGCACAGGCCTCTTTCTCCCTCCGTGTTATGTATGGAACCCGTTCTCCAGGCTCTCTCCCGTGGTGCACAGTGAATTGCTCTCTCCTTCAGAGAGGTGGACGGTAGCTAAAGCACGTTTTCTCTACACTGCCATTCCATCCAGTGAGGTGCCTGGATATTAGACCTGCACACACCCGTGCAAGAGCAATGCTACTTTCATTAAACTAGAGCTCGTTCGAGAGATGCCTTCTGCACCGGCCTGTCTCTCCCTCCGTGTTATGTATGCAACCCGTTCCCCTGGCTCTCACCCGTGGTACACCGTAAACTGCTTTCTCCTTCAGAGAGGTGGACGGTAGCTAAAGCACCGTTTCTCTACACTGTTGCTACTTCGACGGAAGTCCCAGGAAATTAGACGTCCACACACCCGTGCAAGAGGAATGGTAGTTTTATGAAACTAGAGCTCGTTGGACGGGTGCTTTCTGCACCGGCCTGATTCTCCCTCCGTGTTATGCATGGAACCCGTTCCCCAGGCTCTCACCCATGGGACACCGTAAACTGCTTTCTCTTTTACAGACGTGGACGGTAGCTAAAGGACGGATTCTCTACACTGTCGTTCCTTCGTGGGAGGTGACTGGATATTGGACCTCCACACACCCTTGCAAGAGGAATGCTAGTTTCGTGAATCTAGAGCTGGTTCGAGAGGTGCCTTCTGCTACGGCCTGGTTCTGCCTCCGTGTTATGTATGGAACCCGTTTCCCTGCTCTCACCCGTGGTACACCGTAAACTCCTTTCTCCTTCAGAGAGGTGGACGGTAGCTAAAGCACGTTTTCTCTACACTGCCGTTCCTTCGAGTGAGGTGCCTGGATATGAGACCTGCACACACCCGTGCCAAAGGAATGCTACTTTCATGATACTAGAGCTGGTTCGAGAGGTGCCTTTTGCACCGGCCTCTTTCTGCCTCCCTGTTATGTATGCAAACCGTTCCCAGGCTCTCACCCGTGGGACTCCGTAAACTGCTTTAACCTTCAGAGAGGTGGACGGTAGCTAAAGCACCGTTTCTCTACACTGCTTACTTCGAGGGAGGTGCCGGAAAATTAGACCTCGCACACCCGTGGAACAGGAATTCTAGTTTTACGAAACTAGAGCTCGTTGGGACGTGACTTCTGCACAGGCCTCTTTCTCCCTCCGTGTTATGTATGGAACCCGTTTCCCAGGCTCTCACCCGTGGTACACGGTAAAGAGCTTTCTCCTTCAGAGATGTGGACGTTAGTGAAAGCAAGTTTTCTCTACACTCTTGCTACTTCGAGGGAGGTGCCTGGATATTAGACCTCCACACACCCGTGCAAAGAGAATGCTAGTTCATGAAACTAGAACTCCTTCGGCAGGTGCCTTCTGCACCAGCATATTTCTCCCTCTGTGTTAGGTATGGAACCCGTTCCCCAGGCTCTCAGCAGGGCTACACTGTAAACTGCTTTCACCTTCAGAGAGGTGGACGGTAGCTAAAGCACGGTTTCTCTACACTGTTCTTCATTTGAGGGAGGTGCCTGGATATTAGACCTCCACACACCCGTGCAAGAGCAATGCTAGTTTTATGAAACTAGAGCTCGCTGCAGAGGTGCCTTCTGCACAGGCCTCTTTCTCCCTCCGTGTTATGTATGGAACCCGTTCTCCAGGCTCTCTCCCGTGGTGCACAGTGAACTGCTTTCTCCTTCAGACAGGTGGACGGTAGCTAAAGCACGGTTCCTCTATACTGTTCTTCATTTGAGGGAGGTGCCTGGATATTAGACCTCCACACACCCGTGCAAGAGGAATGCTAGTTTTATGAAACTAGAGCTCGTTGGAGAGGTGCCTTCTGCACAGGCCTCTTTCCCCCTCCGTGTTATGTATGGAACCCGTTCTCCAGGCCCCAGCGAAAGGCAGAACACGACTCCCCATGTGTTTCATCACGCTAGCACGGCAGCCCCACTTTTGCATGGAAGTCTAACAGCTAGTGTTCTAACTCGAAGAAACAACACTGTAGAGAAACCGTGCTTTAGCTACCGTCGACCTCTAGACGGAGGAAGCATTACACGGAGTACCGTGGCTGAGAGCCTGGGGAACGGGTTCCATACGTGAAACCAAGGAGAAATAGGTCCGGGCAGAAGGCACCTCTGGACTCAGCTCTTGCTACCTGAAGCTAACACTACTGCCCCATGTGTGCTTGGAATGCTATGTGCTCGACACTGACTGGGAAGAAACAAGCCTGTCAAGAATCCCAGCTGCAGCTCATTCGCCTACCAGGCTACTAACACCAAGAATCAATGCTGCAGCGTTACTGCGCTTTAGCTAACATTGCCGTTCCTGAAGCCGCAGGAGTTGTATAGCGCTCGTGTATGAGAGACCGGGGAAAGGGTCCCAGACGTGAAATGGAGTGAGAAACAGGCCGGTGCGGAAGGCAGCTCTCAACTCACCTCTTGTTTATGAGGCTAGTCCCCTTGCCCCGGGGGTGCCTGCAGGCCATAAGCCAACCACCTAACTCAAAGGAACAACTCTGTAGGGAATTCCTGCTTCGGCTAAAAGAGCCATGCCTCAGGGTGGACGCATTGTGTGGTGTGCATGCGTGAGTGCACAGCAAGTGAGTCCAAAACCATTTTCCTTGTGAGACCCAGGCGCCGGAAGAAGCCAGAACAAGACTCCCCACTTGCTCCATGAAACTAGTACTGCGGCCCCACTTTTGAATGGAAGTCTAATAGCTAGCTTTCTAACTCGAAGAAACAGCACTGTAGAGAAACCGTGCTTTAGCTACCGTCGACCTCTCTGTGGGCGAGGCAGTTTAGGGTGTACTGTGGCTGAGAGCCTGGGGACGGTTTCAATATCGTAATATCGGGGGAGAGACAGGCCGGTACAGAAGGCAGCTCTCAACTCACATCATGGTTATGGGGCTAGTTCCGTTGCCCCGTGGGTGTGTGTGCAGGCTTAAAGACAGCCACCTAACTCGAAGGAAAAACACGGTAGTGGATCCGTGCTTCAGCTAAAACAGCCGCTCCTGAGGGTGGAAGCATTTGGTTGTGTGCGTGCGTGAGAGGACTGCAAGGGAGTCCAAAGTTTCTGCGAGTGAGACTCAGGCCCCAGCAAAAGGCAGAACACGACTCCCCGTGTGTTTCCTTTAGCTAGCACTGCGGCCCTACTTTTGCATGGAAGTCTAATCGCTAGCGTTCTCCCTGGAAGAAACAACACGGTAGAGAAACCGTGCTTTAGCTACCATCCACCTCTCTGAGGGAGGAAGCACTTTCCAGGCTACCGTGGGTGAGAGCCTGAGGAACGGGTTCCTTACGTGAAACCGAGGGAGAAGGAGTCCGGGCCAGAAGGCGCCTCTCGACTCAGCTCTTGTTACCTGAAGCTAACACTTCGGCTCCATGTGTGCATAGGAATGCTAAGGGCTCCACACTGATTTGGCAGAAAGAAGCCGGTCAAGAAGCCCAGCTTCAGCTCATTCGCCTCTCCACAGGGTGGCAGCATTTTCAAGTCGGCTTGAGTGCAAACCTGGCGAAGGAGTCCCAGCAGAATTCGGAGGGAGAAATAAGCATGGGCAGAAGGCACCTCTCGACTCCACTCTTGTTTCGGGAAACTAGATCGGCTCTCCCGTGTGTGCGTGGAGTCCTCAGTGCCATCCACGCAACGCAAAGGAACAAAACTGTAGAGAACCCGTGCCTCAGCAAAGATCGCCCTTCCTGAGCGTCAACTTCATCTATTGTGTGTTTTTGTGAAAGCATGAGAAATGGAACCTAAACGTAACTCGGAGTGAGAAGCAGGCCTGGAAGGAAGGCTGCTGTCGACTCAGCTCTTGTTTGAGATTAGCACTGCTGTACCCTGTGTGCCTGGATGCCTAGTTACCAGGCTACTAACACCAAGCATCAATCCTATAGAGTGACTGCGCTTGAGTTAACATTGCCGTTCCTGAAGCAGGAGGAATTTGACACTGCTCGTGTACGAGAGACCGGGCAAAGGGTCCCAGACGTGAAATGGAGTGAGAAACAGGCCGGTGCGGAAGGCAGCTCTCAAGTCACCTCTGGTTTATGAGGCTAGTCCCCTTGCCCCGGGGGTGCCTGCAGGCCTAAAGCCAACCACCTAACTCAAAGGAACAACTCTGTAGGGAATTCCTGCTTCGGCTAAAAGAGCCATGCCTCAGGGTGGACGCATTTTGATGTGTGCATGCGTGAGCGCAGTGCAAGTGAGTCCAAAACCTTTTTTCCTTGTGAGACCCAGGCCCGGAAGAACCCGTACTCCAGGCTCTCTCCCGTGGTGCACAGTGAACTGCTTTCTCCTTCAGAGAGGTGGACGGTAGCTAAAGCACGTTTTCTCTACACTGCCGTTCCATCCGGTGAGGTGCCTGGATATTCGACCTCCACACACCCGTGCAAGACGAATGCTAGTTTTATGGAACTAGAGCTCGTTGGAGAGGTGCCTTCTGCACAGGCCTGTTTCTCCCTCCGCGTTATGGATGCAACCCGTTCGCCAGGCTCTCTCCCGTGGTACACAGTAAACTGCTTTCTCCTTCAGACAGGTGGACGGTAGCCAAAGCGCGTTTTCTCTACACTCTTGCTGCTTTGAGCCCAGTGCCTGGATATTAGACCTCCACACACCCGTGCAAGAGCAATGCTGCTTTCATTAAACTGGAGCACGTTCGAGAGGTGCCTTCTGCACCGGCCTGTTTCTCCCTCCGTGTTATGTATGGAACCCGTTCCCCGGGCTCTCACCAGGCCTACACTGTAAACTGCTTTCTCCTTGAGAGAGGTAGACGGTAGCTAAAGCACGGTTCCTCTACACTGTTCTTCATTTGAGGGAGGTGCCTGGATATTAGACCTCCACACACCCGTGCAAGAGCAATGCTAGGTTTATGAAACTAGAGCTCGTTGGAGAGGTGCCTTCTGCACAGGCCTCTTTCTCGCTCCGTGTTATGTATGGAACCCGTTCCCCAGGCTCTCTCCCGTGGTACACAGTAAACTGCTTTCTCCTTCAGAGTGGTGGACTGTAGCTAAAGCACGTTTCCTCTACACTCTTGCTGCATCGAGGCCGGTGCCTGGATATTAGACCTCCACACACCCGTGCAAGAGCAATGCTGCTTTCATTAAACTAGAGCTCGTTCATGAGGTGCCTTCTGCACCGGCCTGTTTCTCCCTCTGTGTTATGTATGGAAAACGTTCCCCAGGCTCTCACCCGCGCTACACCGTAAACTGCTTTCTCCTTGAGAGAGGTAGACGGTAGCTAAAGCACCGTTTCTCTACACTGTTCTTCATATGAGGGAGGTGCCTGGATATTAGACCTCCACACACCCGTGCAAGAGCAATGCTAATTTTATGAAACTAGAGCTCGTTGGAGAGGTGCCTTCTGCACAGGCCTCTTTCTCCCTCCGTGTTATGTATGGAACCCGTTCTCCAGGCTCTCTCCCGTGGTGCACAGTGAATTGCTCTCTCCTTCAGAGAGGTGGACGGTAGCTAAAGCACGTTTTCTCTACACTGCCGTTCCATCCAGTGAGTTGCCTGGATATTAGACCTGCACACACCCGTGCAAGAGCAATGCTACTTTCATTAAACTAGAGCTCGTTCGAGAGATGCCTTCTGCACCGGCCTGTCTCTCCCTCCGTGTTATGTATGCAACCCGTTCCCCTGGCTCTCACCCGTGGTACACCGTAAACTGCTTTCTCCTTCAGAGAGGTGGACGGTAGCTAAAGCACCGTTTCTCTACACTGTTGCTACTTCGACGGAAGTCCCAGGAAATTAGACGTCCACACACCCGTGCAAGAGGAATGGTAGTTTTATGAAACTAGAGCTCGTTGGACGGGTGCTTTCTGCACCGGCCTGATTCTCCCTCCGTGTTATGCATGGAACCCGTTCCCCAGGCTCTCACCCATGGGACACCGTAAACTGCTTTCTCTTTTACAGACGTGGACGGTAGCTAAAGGACGGATTCTCTACACTGTCGTTCCTTCGTGGGAGGTGACTGGATATTGGACCTCCACACACCCTTGCAAGAGGAATGCTAGTTTCGTGAATCTAGAGCTGGTTCGAGAGGTGCCTTCTGCTACGGCCTGGTTCTGCCTCCGTGTTATGTATGGAACCCGTTTCCCTGCTCTCACCCGTGGTACACCGTAAACTCCTTTCTCCTTCAGAGAGGTGGACGGTAGCTAAAGCACGTTTTCTCTACACTGCCGTTCCTTCGAGTGAGGTGCCTGGATATGAGACCTGCACACACCCGTGCCAAAGGAATGCTACTTTCATGATACTAGAGCTGGTTCGAGAGGTGCCTTTTGCACCGGCCTCTTTCTGCCTCCCTGTTATGTATGCAAACCGTTCCCAGGCTCTCACCCGTGGGACTCCGTAAACTGCTTTAACCTTCAGAGAGGTGGACGGTAGCTAAAGCACCGTTTCTCTACACTGCTTACTTCGAGGGAGGTGCCGGAAAATTAGACCTCGCACACCCGTGGAACAGGAATTCTAGTTTTACGAAACTAGAGCTCGTTGGGACGTGACTTCTGCACAGGCCTCTTTCTCCCTCCGTGTTATGTATGGAACCCGTTTCCCAGGCTCTCACCCGTGGTACACGGTAAAGAGCTTTCTCCTTCAGAGATGTGGACGTTAGTGAAAGCAAGTTTTCTCTACACTCTTGCTACTTCGAGGGAGGTGCCTGGATATTAGACCTCCACACACCCGTGCAAAGAGAATGCTAGTTCATGAAACTAGAACTCCTTCGGCAGGTGCCTTCTGCACCAGCATATTTCTCCCTCTGTGTTAGGTATGGAACCCGTTCCCCAGGCTCTCAGCAGGGCTACACTGTAAACTGCTTTCACCTTCAGAGAGGTGGACGGTAGCTAAAGCACGGTTTCTCTACACTGTTCTTCATTTGAGGGAGGTGCCTGGATATTAGACCTCCACACACCCGTGCAAGAGCAATGCTAGTTTTATGAAACTAGAGCTCGCTGCAGAGGTGCCTTCTGCACAGGCCTCTTTCTCCCTCCGTGTTATGTATGGAACCCGTTCTCCAGGCTCTCTCCCGTGGTGCACAGTGAACTGCTTTCTCCTTCAGACAGGTGGACGGTAGCTAAAGCACGGTTCCTCTATACTGTTCTTCATTTGAGGGAGGTGCCTGGATATTAGACCTCCACACACCCGTGCAAGAGGAATGCTAGTTTTATGAAACTAGAGCTCGTTGGAGAGGTGCCTTCTGCACAGGCCTCTTTCCCCCTCCGTGTTATGTATGGAACCCGTTCTCCAGGCCCCAGCGAAAGGCAGAACACGACTCCCCATGTGTTTCATCACGCTAGCACGGCAGCCCCACTTTTGCATGGAAGTCTAACAGCTAGTGTTCTAACTCGAAGAAACAACACTGTAGAGAAACCGTGCTTTAGCTACCGTCGACCTCTAGACGGAGGAAGCATTACACGGAGTACCGTGGCTGAGAGCCTGGGGAACGGGTTCCATACGTGAAACCAAGGGAGAAATAGGTCCGGGCAGAAGGCACCTCTGGACTCAGCTCTTGCTACCTGAAGCTAACACTACTGCCCCATGTGTGCTTGGAATGCTATGTGCTCGACACTGACTGGGAAGAAACAAGCCTGTCAAGAATCCCAGCTGCAGCTCATTCGCCTACCAGGCTACTAACACCAAGAATCAATGCTGCAGCGTTACTGCGCTTTAGCTAACATTGCCGTTCCTGAAGCCGCAGGAGTTGTATAGCGCTCGTGTATGAGAGACCGGGGAAAGGGTCCCAGACGTGAAATGGAGTGAGAAACAGGCCGGTGCGGAAGGCAGCTCTCAACTCACCTCTTGTTTATGAGGCTAGTCCCCTTGCCCCGGGGGTGCCTGCAGGCCATAAGCCAACCACCTAACTCAAAGGAACAACTCTGTAGGGAATTCCTGCTTCGGCTAAAAGAGCCATGCCTCAGGGTGGACGCATTGTGTGGTGTGCATGCGTGAGTGCACAGCAAGTGAGTCCAAAACCATTTTCCTTGTGAGACCCAGGCGCCGGAAGAAGCCAGAACACGACTCCCCACTTGCTCCATGAAACTAGTACTGCGGCCCCACTTTTGAATGGAAGTCTAATAGCTAGCTTTCTAACTCGAAGAAACAGCACTGTAGAGAAACCGTGCTTTAGCTACCGTCGACCTCTCTGTGGGCGAAGCAGTTTAGGGTGTACTGTGGCTGAGAGCCTGGGGACGGTTTCCATTTCGTAATATCGGGGGAGAGACAGGCCGGTACAAAAGGCAGCTCTCAACTGACTACATGGTTATGGGGCTAGTTCCGTTGCCCCGTGGGTGTGTGCAGGCTTAAAGACAACCACCTAACTCGAAAGAAAAACTCAGTACAGAATCTGTGCTTCAGCTAAAACAGCTACTCCTGAGGGTGGAAGCTTCTTTTGTGTGTGTGCGTGAGAGCACTGCAAGGGAGTCGCAAACCTAATTCGGAGGGAGCCTCAGGCAGCTGCAGAAAGCAGCACAGGACTCCTCACTTATTTCGTGAAGCCGGCACTGCGGCCCCTATTTGGCATGGAGATCAAATAGCTAGCGTTCTAACTCGAAGAAACAACACTGTAGAGAAACCGTGTTTAGCTACCGTCGACCTCTCTGTGGGCGAGGCAGTTTAGGGTGTACTGTGGCTGAGAGCCTGGGGACGGTTTCAATATCGTAATATTAGGGAGAGACAGGCCGGTACAGAAGGCAGCTCTCAACTCACATCCTGGTTATGGGGCTAGTACCGTTGCCCTGGGTGTGTGTGCAGGCTTAAAGACAGCCACCTAACTCGAAGGAAAAACACGGTAGTGGATCCGTGCTTCAGCTAAAACAGCCGCTCCTGAGGGTGGAAGCATTTGGTTGTGTGCGTGCGTGAGAGGACTGCAAGGGAGTCCAAAGTTTCTGCGAGTGAGACTCAGGCCCCAGCAAAAGGCAGAACACGACTCCCCGTGTGTTTCCTTTAGCTAGCACTGCGGCCCTACTTTTGCATGGAAGTCTAATCGCTAGCGTTCTCCCTGGAAGAAACAACACGGTAGAGAAACCGTGCTTTAGCTACCATCCACCTCTCTGAGGGAGGAAGCACTTTCCAGGCTACCGTGGGTGAGAGCCTGAGGAACGGGTTCCTTACGTGAAACCGAGGGAGAAGGAGTCCGGGCCAGAAGGCGCCTCTCGACTCAGCTCTTGTTACCTGAAGCTAACACTTCGGCTCCATGTGTGCACAGGAATGCTAAGGGCTCCACACTGATTTGGCAGAAAGAAGCCGGTCAAGAAGCCCAGCTTCAGCTCATTCGCCTCTCCACAGGGTGGCAGCATTTTCAAGTCGGCTTGAGTGCAAACCTGGCGAAGGAGTCCCAGCAGAATTCGGAGGGAGAAATAAGCATGGGCAGAAGGCACCTCTCGACTCCACTCTTGTTTCGGGAAACTAGATCGGCTCTCCCGTGTGTGCGTGGAGTCCTCAGTGCCATCCACGCAACGCAAAGGAACAAAACTGTAGAGAACCCGTGCCTCAGCAAAGATCGCCCTTCCTGAGCGTCAACTTCATCTATTGTGTGTTTTTGTGAAAGCATGAGAAATGGAACCTAAACGTAACTCGGAGTGAGAAGCAGGCCTGGAAGGAAGGCTGCTGTCGACTCAGCTCTTGTTTGAGGAGATTAGCACTGCTGTACCCTGTGTGCCTGGATGCCTAGTTACCAGGCTACTAACACCAAGCATCAATCCTATAGAGTGACTGCGCTTGAGTTAACATTGCCGTTCCTGAAGCAGGAGGAATTTGACACTGCTCGTGTACGAGAGACCGGGCAAAGGGTCCCAGACGTGAAATGGAGTGAGAAACAGGCCGGTGCGGAAGGCAGCTCTCAAGTCACCTCTGGTTTATGAGGCTAGTCCCCTTGCCCCGGGGGTGCCTGCAGGCCTAAAGCCAACCACCTAACTCAAAGGAACAACTCTGTAGGGAATTCCTGCTTCGGCTAAAAGAGCCATGCCTCAGGGTGGACGCATTTTGATGTGTCCATGCGTGAGCGCAGTGCAAGTGAGTCCAAAACCTTTTTTCCTTGTGAGACCCAGGCCCGGAAGAACCCGTACTCCAGGCTCTCTCCCGTGGTGCACAGTGAACTGCTTTCTCCTTCAGAGAGGTGGACGGTAGCTAAAGCACGTTTTCTCTACACTGCCGTTCCATCCGGTGAGGTGCCTGGATATTCGACCTCCACACACCCGTGCAAGACGAATGCTAGTTTTATGGAACTAGAGCTCGTTGGAGAGGTGCCTTCTGCACAGGCCTGTTTCTCCCTCCGTGTTATGGATGCAACCCGTTCCCCAGGCTCTCTCCCGTGGTACACAGTAAACTGCTTTCTCCTTCAGACAGGTGGACGGTAGCCAAAGCGCGTTTTCTCTACACTCTTGCGGCTTTGAGGCCGGTGCCTGGATATTAGACCTCCACACACCCGTGCAAGAGCAATGCTGCTTTCATTAAACTGGAGCACGTTCGAGAGGTGCCTTCTGCACCGGCCTGTTTCTCCCTCCGTGTTATGTATGGAACCCGTTCCCCGGGCTCTCACCAGGCCTACACTGTAAACTGCTTTCTCCTTGAGAGAGGTAGACGGTAGCTAAAGCACGGTTCCTCTACACTGTTCTTCATTTGAGGGAGGTGCCTGGATATTAGACCTCCACACACCCGTGCAAGAGCAATGCTAGGTTTATGAAACTAGAGCTCGTTGGAGAGGTGCCTTCTGCACAGGCCTCTTTCTCGCTCCGTGTTATGTATGGAACCCGTTCCCCAGGCTCTCTCCCGTGGTACACAGTAAACTGCTTTCTCCTTCAGAGTGGTGGACTGTAGCTAAAGCACGTTTCCTCTACACTCTTGCTGCATCGAGGCCGGTGCCTGGATATTAGACCTCCACACACCCGTGCAAGAGCAATGCTGCTTTCATTAAACTAGAGCTCGTTCATGAGGTGCCTTCTGCACCGGCCTGTTTCTCCCTCTGTGTTATGTATGGAAAACGTTCCCCAGGCTCTCACCCGCGCTACACCGTAAACTGCTTTCTCCTTGAGAGAGGTGGACGGTAGCTAAAGCACCGTTTCTCTACACTGTTCTTCATATGAGGGAGGTGCCTGGATATTAGACCTCCACACACCCGTGCAAGAGCAATGCTAATTTTATGAAACTAGAGCTCGTTGGAGAGGTGCCTTCTGCACAGGCCTCTTTCTCCCTCCGTGTTATGTATGGAACCCGTTCTCCAGGCTCTCTCCCGTGGTGCACAGTGAATTGCTCTCTCCTTCAGAGAGGTGGACGGTAGCTAAAGCACGTTTTCTCTACACTGCCGTTCCATCCAGTGAGGTGCCTGGATATTAGACCTGCACACACCCGTGCAAGAGCAATGCTACTTTCATTAAACTAGAGCTCGTTCGAGAGATGCCTTCTGCACCGGCCTGTCTCTCCCTCCGTGTTATGTATGCAACCCGTTCCCCTGGCTCTCACCCGTGGTACACCGTAAACTGCTTTCTCCTTCAGAGAGGTGGACGGTAGCTAAAGCACCGTTTCTCTACACTGTTGCTACTTCGACGGAAGTCCCAGGAAATTAGACGTCCACACACCCGTGCAAGAGGAATGGTAGTTTTATGAAACTAGAGCTCGTTGGACGGGTGCTTTCTGCACCGGCCTGATTCTCCCTCCGTGTTATGCATGGAACCCGTTCCCCAGGCTCTCACCCATGGGACACCGTAAACTGCTTTCTCTTTTACAGACGTGGACGGTAGCTAAAGGACGGATTCTCTACACTGTCGTTCCTTCGTGGGAGGTGACTGGATATTGGACCTCCACACACCCTTGCAAGAGGAATGCTAGTTTCGTGAATCTAGAGCTGGTTCGAGAGGTGCCTTCTGCTACGGCCTGGTTCTGCCTCCGTGTTATGTATGGAACCCGTTTCCCTGCTCTCACCCGTGGTACACCGTAAACTCCTTTCTCCTTCAGAGAGGTGGACGGTAGCTAAAGCACGTTTTCTCTACACTGCCGTTCCTTCGAGTGAGGTGCCTGGATATGAGACCTGCACACACCCGTGCCAAAGGAATGCTACTTTCATGATACTAGAGCTGGTTCGAGAGGTGCCTTTTGCACCGGCCTCTTTCTGCCTCCCTGTTATGTATGCAAACCGTTCCCAGGCTCTCACCCGTGGGACTCCGTAAACTGCTTTAACCTTCAGAGAGGTGGACGGTAGCTAAAGCACCGTTTCTCTACACTGCTTACTTCGAGGGAGGTGCCGGAAAATTAGACCTCGCACACCCGTGGAACAGGAATTCTAGTTTTACGAAACTAGAGCTCGTTGGGACGTGACTTCTGCACAGGCCTCTTTCTCCCTCCGTGTTATGTATGGAACCCGTTTCCCAGGCTCTCACCCGTGGTACACGGTAAAGAGCTTTCTCCTTCAGAGATGTGGACGTTAGTGAAAGCAAGTTTTCTCTACACTCTTGCTACTTCGAGGGAGGTGCCTGGATATTAGACCTCCACACACCCGTGCAAAGAGAATGCTAGTTCATGAAACTAGAACTCCTTCGGCAGGTGCCTTCTGCACCAGCATATTTCTCCCTCTGTGTTAGGTATGGAACCCGTTCCCCAGGCTCTCAGCAGGGCTACACTGTAAACTGCTTTCACCTTCAGAGAGGTGGACGGTAGCTAAAGCACGGTTTCTCTACACTGTTCTTCATTTGAGGGAGGTGCCTGGATATTAGACCTCCACACACCCGTGCAAGAGCAATGCTAGTTTTATGAAACTAGAGCTCGCTGCAGAGGTGCCTTCTGCACAGGCCTCTTTCTCCCTCCGTGTTATGTATGGAACCCGTTCTCCAGGCTCTCTCCCGTGGTGCACAGTGAACTGCTTTCTCCTTCAGACAGGTGGACGGTAGCTAAAGCACGGTTCCTCTATACTGTTCTTCATTTGAGGGAGGTGCCTGGATATTAGACCTCCACACACCCGTGCAAGAGGAATGCTAGTTTTATGAAACTAGAGCTCGTTGGAGAGGTGCCTTCTGCACAGGCCTCTTTCCCCCTCCGTGTTATGTATGGAACCCGTTCTCCAGGCCCCAGCGAAAGGCAGAACACGACTCCCCATGTGTTTCATCACGCTAGCACGGCAGCCCCACTTTTGCATGGAAGTCTAACAGCTAGTGTTCTAACTCGAAGAAACAACACTGTAGAGAAACCGTGCTTTAGCTACCGTCGACCTCTAGACGGAGGAAGCATTACACGGAGTACCGTGGCTGAGAGCCTGGGGAACGGGTTCCATACGTGAAACCAAGGGAGAAATAGGTCCGGGCAGAAGGCACCTCTGGGCTCAGCTCTTGCTACCTGAAGCTAACACTACTGCCCCATGTGTGCTTGGAATGCTATGTGCTCGACACTGACTGGGAAGAAACAAGCCTGTCAAGAATCCCAGCTGCAGCTCATTCGCCTACCAGGCTACTAACACCAAGAATCAATGCTGCAGCGTTACTGCGCTTTAGCTAACATTGCCGTTCCTGAAGCCGCAGGAGTTGTATAGCGCTCGTGTATGAGAGACCGGGGAAAGGGTCCCAGACGTGAAATGGAGTGAGAAACAGGCCGGTGCGGAAGGCAGCTCTCAACTCACCTCTTGTTTATGAGGCTAGTCCCCTTGCCCCGGGGGTGCCTGCAGGCCATAAGCCAACCACCTAACTCAAAGGAACAACTCTGTAGGGAATTCCTGCTTCGGCTAAAAGAGCCATGCCTCAGGGTGGACGCATTGTGTGGTGTGCATGCGTGAGTGCACAGCAAGTGAGTCCAAAACCATTTTCCTTGTGAGACCCAGGCGCCGGAAGAAGCCAGAACACGACTCCCCACTTGCTCCATGAAACTAGTACTGCGGCCCCACTTTTGAATGGAAGTCTAATAGCTAGCTTTCTAACTCGAAGAAACAGCACTGTAGAGAAACCGTGCTTTAGCTACCGTCGACCTCTCTGTGGGCGAAGCAGTTTAGGGTGTACTGTGGCTGAGAGCCTGGGGACGGTTTCCATTTCGTAATATCGGGGGAGAGACAGGCCGGTACAAAAGGCAGCTCTCAACTGACTACATGGTTATGGGGCTAGTTCCGTTGCCCCGTGGGTGTGTGCAGGCTTAAAGACAACCACCTAACTCGAAAGAAAAACTCAGTACAGAATCTGTGCTTCAGCTAAAACAGCTACTCCTGAGGGTGGAAGCTTCTTTTGTGTGTGTGCGTGAGAGCACTGCAAGGGAGTCGCAAACCTAATTCGGAGGGAGCCTCAGGCAGCTGCAGAAAGCAGCACAGGACTCCTCACTTATTTCGTGAAGCCGGCACTGCGGCCCCTATTTGGCATGGAGATCAAATAGCTAGCGTTCTAACTCGAAGAAACAACACTGTAGAGAAACCGTGTTTAGCTACCGTCGACCTCTCTGTGGGCGAGGCAGTTTAGGGTGTACTGTGGCTGAGAGCCTGGGGACGGTTTCAATATCGTAATATTAGGGAGAGACAGGCCGGTACAGAAGGCAGCTCTCAACTCACATCCTGGTTATGGGGCTAGTACCGTTGCCCTGGGTGTGTGTGCAGGCTTAAAGACAGCCACCTAACTCGAAGGAAAAACACGGTAGTGGATCCGTGCTTCAGCTAAAACAGCCGCTCCTGAGGGTGGAAGCATTTGGTTGTGTGCGTGCGTGAGAGGACTGCAAGGGAGTCCAAAGTTTCTGCGAGTGAGACTCAGGCCCCAGCAAAAGGCAGAACACGACTCCCCGTGTGTTTCCTTTAGCTAGCACTGCGGCCCTACTTTTGCATGGAAGTCTAATCGCTAGCGTTCTCCCTGGAAGAAACAACACGGTAGAGAAACCGTGCTTTAGCTACCATCCACCTCTCTGAGGGAGGAAGCACTTTCCAGGCTACCGTGGGTGAGAGCCTGAGGAACGGGTTCCTTACGTGAAACCGAGGGAGAAGGAGTCCGGGCCAGAAGGCGCCTCTCGACTCAGCTCTTGTTACCTGAAGCTAACACTTCGGCTCCATGTGTGCATAGGAATGCTAAGGGCTCCACACTGATTTGGCAGAAAGAAGCCGGTCAAGAAGCCCAGCTTCAGCTCATTCGCCTCTCCACAGGGTGGCAGCATTTTCAAGTCGGCTTGAGTGCAAACCTGGCGAAGGAGTCCCAGCAGAATTCGGAGGGAGAAATAAGCATGGGCAGAAGGCACCTCTCGACTCCACTCTTGTTTCGGGAAACTAGATCGGCTCTCCCGTGTGTGCGTGGAGTCCTCAGTGCCATCCACGCAACGCAAAGGAACAAAACTGTAGAGAACCCGTGCCTCAGCAAAGATCGCCCTTCCTGAGCGTCAACTTCATCTATTGTGTGTTTTTGTGAAAGCATGAGAAATGGAACCTAAACGTAACTCGGAGTGAGAAGCAGGCCTGGAAGGAAGGCTGCTGTCGACTCAGCTCTTGTTTGAGGAGATTAGCACTGCTGTACCCTGTGTGCCTGGATGCCTAGTTACCAGGCTACTAACACCAAGCATCAATCCTATAGAGTGACTGCGCTTGAGTTAACATTGCCGTTCCTGAAGCAGGAGGAATTTGACACTGCTCGTGTACGAGAGACCGGGCAAAGGGTCCCAGACGTGAAATGGAGTGAGAAACAGGCCGGTGCGGAAGGCAGCTCTCAAGTCACCTCTGGTTTATGAGGCTAGTCCCCTTGCCCCGGGGGTGCCTGCAGGCCTAAAGCCAACCACCTAACTCAAAGGAACAACTCTGTAGGGAATTCCTGCTTCGGCTAAAAGAGCCATGCCTCAGGGTGGACGCATTTTGATGTGTGCATGCGTGAGCGCAGTGCAAGTGAGTCCAAAACCTTTTTTCCTTGTGAGACCCAGGCCCGGAAGAACCCGTACTCCAGGCTCTCTCCCGTGGTGCACAGTGAACTGCTTTCTCCTTCAGAGAGGTGGACGGTAGCTAAAGCACGTTTTCTCTACACTGCCGTTCCATCCGGTGAGGTGCCTGGATATTCGACCTCCACACACCCGTGCAAGACGAATGCTAGTTTTATGGAACTAGAGCTCGTTGGAGAGGTGCCTTCTGCACAGGCCTGTTTCTCCCTCCGTGTTATGGATGCAACCCGTTCGCCAGGCTCTCTCCCGTGGTACACAGTAAACTGCTTTCTCCTTCAGACAGGTGGACGGTAGCCAAAGCGCGTTTTCTCTACACTCTTGCTGCTTTGAGGCCGGTGCCTGGATATTAGACCTCCACACACCCGTGCAAGAGCAATGCTGCTTTCATTAAACTGGAGCACGTTCGAGAGGTGCCTTCTGCACCGGCCTGTTTCTCCCTCCGTGTTATGTATGGAACCCGTTCCCCGGGCTCTCACCAGGCCTACACTGTAAACTGCTTTCTCCTTGAGAGAGGTAGACGGTAGCTAAAGCACGGTTCCTCTACACTGTTCTTCATTTGAGGGAGGTGCCTGGATATTAGACCTCCACACACCCGTGCAAGAGCAATGCTAGGTTTATGAAACTAGAGCTCGTTGGAGAGGTGCCTTCTGCACAGGCCTCTTTCTCGCTCCGTGTTATGTATGGAACCCGTTCCCCAGGCTCTCTCCCGTGGTACACAGTAAACTGCTTTCTCCTTCAGAGTGGTGGACTGTAGCTAAAGCACGTTTCCTCTACACTCTTGCTGCATCGAGGCCGGTGCCTGGATATTAGACCTCCACACACCCGTGCAAGAGCAATGCTGCTTTCATTAAACTAGAGCTCGTTCATGAGGTGCCTTCTGCACCGGCCTGTTTCTCCCTCTGTGTTATGTATGGAAAACGTTCCCCAGGCTCTCACCCGCGCTACACCGTAAACTGCTTTCTCCTTCAGAGAGGTGGACGGTAGCTAAAGCACCGTTTCTCTACACTGTTCTTCATATGAGGGAGGTGCCTGGATATTAGACCTCCACACACCCGTGCAAGAGCAATGCTAATTTTATGAAACTAGAGCTCGTTGGAGAGGTGCCTTCTGCACAGGCCTCTTTCTCCCTCCGTGTTATGTATGAAACCCGTTCTCCAGGCTCTCTCCCGTGGTGCACAGTGAATTGCTCTCTCCTTCAGAGAGGTGGACGGTAGCTAAAGCACGTTTTCTCTACACTGCCGTTCCATCCAGTGAGGTGCCTGGATATTAGACCTGCACACACCCGTGCAAGAGCAATGCTACTTTCATTAAACTAGAGCTCGTTCGAGAGATGCCTTCTGCACCGGCCTGTCTCTCCCTCCGTGTTATGTATGCAACCCGTTCCCCTGGCTCTCACCCGTGGTACACCGTAAACTGCTTTCTCCTTCAGAGAGGTGGACGGTAGCTAAAGCACCGTTTCTCTACACTGTTGCTACTTCGACGGAAGTCCCAGGAAATTAGACGTCCACACACCCGTGCAAGAGGAATGGTAGTTTTATGAAACTAGAGCTCGTTGGACGGGTGCTTTCTGCACCGGCCTGATTCTCCCTCCGTGTTATGCATGGAACCCGTTCCCCAGGCTCTCACCCATGGGACACCGTAAACTGCTTTCTCTTTTACAGACGTGGACGGTAGCTAAAGGACGGATTCTCTACACTGTCGTTCCTTCGTGGGAGGTGACTGGATATTGGACCTCCACACACCCTTGCAAGAGGAATGCTAGTTTCGTGAATCTAGAGCTGGTTCGAGAGGTGCCTTCTGCTACGGCCTGGTTCTGCCTCCGTGTTATGTATGGAACCCGTTTCCCTGCTCTCACCCGTGGTACACCGTAAACTCCTTTCTCCTTCAGAGAGGTGGACGGTAGCTAAAGCACGTTTTCTCTACACTGCCGTTCCTTCGAGTGAGGTGCCTGGATATGAGACCTGCACACACCCGTGCCAAAGGAATGCTACTTTCATGATACTAGAGCTGGTTCGAGAGGTGCCTTTTGCACCGGCCTCTTTCTGCCTCCCTGTTATGTATGCAAACCGTTCCCAGGCTCTCACCCGTGGGACTCCGTAAACTGCTTTAACCTTCAGAGAGGTGGACGGTAGCTAAAGCACCGTTTCTCTACACTGCTTACTTCGAGGGAGGTGCCGGAAAATTAGACCTCGCACACCCGTGGAACAGGAATTCTAGTTTTACGAAACTAGAGCTCGTTGGGACGTGACTTCTGCACAGGCCTCTTTCTCCCTCCGTGTTATGTATGGAACCCGTTTCCCAGGCTCTCACCCGTGGTACACGGTAAAGAGCTTTCTCCTTCAGAGATGTGGACGTTAGTGAAAGCAAGTTTTCTCTACACTCTTGCTACTTCGAGGGAGGTGCCTGGATATTAGACCTCCACACACCTGTGCAAAGAGAATGCTAGTTCATGAAACTAGAACTCCTTCGGCAGGTGCCTTCTGCACCAGCATATTTCTCCCTCTGTGTTAGGTATGGAACCCGTTCCCCAGGCTCTCAGCAGGGCTACACTGTAAACTGCTTTCACCTTCAGAGAGGTGGACGGTAGCTAAAGCACGGTTTCTCTACACTGTTCTTCATTTGAGGGAGGTGCCTGGATATTAGACCTCCACACACCCGTGCAAGAGCAATGCTAGTTTTATGAAACTAGAGCTCGCTGCAGAGGTGCCTTCTGCACAGGCCTCTTTCTCCCTCCGTGTTATGTATGGAACCCGTTCTCCAGGCTCTCTCCCGTGGTGCACAGTGAACTGCTTTCTCCTTCAGACAGGTGGACGGTAGCTAAAGCACGGTTCCTCTATACTGTTCTTCATTTGAGGGAGGTGCCTGGATATTAGACCTCCACACACCCGTGCAAGAGGAATGCTAGTTTTATGAAACTAGAGCTCGTTGGAGAGGTGCCTTCTGCACAGGCCTCTTTCCCCCTCCGTGTTATGTATGGAACCCGTTCTCCAGGCCCCAGCGAAAGGCAGAACACGACTCCCCATGTGTTTCATCACGCTAGCACGGCAGCCCCACTTTTGCATGGAAGTCTAACAGCTAGTGTTCTAACTCGAAGAAACAACACTGTAGAGAAACCGTGCTTTAGCTACCGTCGACCTCTAGACGGAGGAAGCATTACACGGAGTACCGTGGCTGAGAGCCTGGGGAACGGGTTCCATACGTGAAACCAAGGGAGAAATAGGTCCGGGCAGAAGGCACCTCTGGACTCAGCTCTTGCTACCTGAAGCTAACACTACTGCCCCATGTGTGCTTGGAATGCTATGTGCTCGACACTGACTGGGAAGAAACAAGCCTGTCAAGAATCCCAGCTGCAGCTCATTCGCCTACCAGGCTACTAACACCAAGAATCAATGCTGCAGCGTTACTGCGCTTTAGCTAACATTGCCGTTCCTGAAGCCGCAGGAGTTGTATAGCGCTCGTGTATGAGAGACCGGGGAAAGGGTCCCAGACGTGAAATGGAGTGAGAAACAGGCCGGTGCGGAAGGCAGCTCTCAACTCACCTCTTGTTTATGAGGCTAGTCCCCTTGCCCCGGGGGTGCCTGCAGGCCATAAGCCAACCACCTAACTCAAAGGAACAACTCTGTAGGGAATTCCTGCTTCGGCTAAAAGAGCCATGCCTCAGGGTGGACGCATTGTGTGGTGTGCATGCGTGAGTGCACAGCAAGTGAGTCCAAAACCATTTTCCTTGTGAGACCCAGGCGCCGGAAGAAGCCAGAACACGACTCCCCACTTGCTCCATGAAACTAGTACTGCGGCCCCACTTTTGAATGGAAGTCTAATAGCTAGCTTTCTAACTCGAAGAAACAGCACTGTAGAGAAACCGTGCTTTAGCTACCGTCGACCTCTCTGTGGGCGAAGCAGTTTAGGGTGTACTGTGGCTGAGAGCCTGGGGACGGTTTCCATTTCGTAATATCGGGGGAGAGACAGGCCGGTACAAAAGGCAGCTCTCAACTGACTACATGGTTATGGGGCTAGTTCCGTTGCCCCGTGGGTGTGTGCAGGCTTAAAGACAACCACCTAACTCGAAAGAAAAACTCAGTACAGAATCTGTGCTTCAGCTAAAACAGCTACTCCTGAGGGTGGAAGCTTCTTTTGTGTGTGTGCGTGAGAGCACTGCAAGGGAGTCGCAAACCTAATTCGGAGGGAGCCTCAGGCAGCTGCAGAAAGCAGCACAGGACTCCTCACTTATTTCGTGAAGCCGGCACTGCGGCCCCTATTTGGCATGGAGATCAAATAGCTAGCGTTCTAACTCGAAGAAACAACACTGTAGAGAAACCGTGTTTAGCTACCGTCGACCTCTCTGTGGGCGAGGCAGTTTAGGGTGTACTGTGGCTGAGAGCCTGGGGACGGTTTCAATATCGTAATATTAGGGAGAGACAGGCCGGTACAGAAGGCAGCTCTCAACTCACATCCTGGTTATGGGGCTAGTACCGTTGCCCTGGGTGTGTGTGCAGGCTTAAAGACAGCCACCTAACTCGAAGGAAAAACACGGTAGTGGATCCGTGCTTCAGCTAAAACAGCCGCTCCTGAGGGTGGAAGCATTTGGTTGTGTGCGTGCGTGAGAGGACTGCAAGGGAGTCCAAAGTTTCTGCGAGTGAGACTCAGGCCCCAGCAAAAGGCAGAACACGACTCCCCGTGTGTTTCCTTTAGCTAGCACTGCGGCCCTACTTTTGCATGGAAGTCTAATCGCTAGCGTTCTCCCTGGAAGAAACAACACGGTAGAGAAACCGTGCTTTAGCTACCATCCACCTCTCTGAGGGAGGAAGCACTTTCCAGGCTACCGTGGGTGAGAGCCTGAGGAACGGGTTCCTTACGTGAAACCGAGGGAGAAGGAGTCCGGGCCAGAAGGCGCCTCTCGACTCAGCTCTTGTTACCTGAAGCTAACACTTCGGCTCCATGTGTGCATAGGAATGCTAAGGGCTCCACACTGATTTGGCAGAAAGAAGCCGGTCAAGAAGCCCAGCTTCAGCTCATTCGCCTCTCCACAGGGTGGCAGCATTTTCAAGTCGGCTTGAGTGCAAACCTGGCGAAGGAGTCCCAGCAGAATTCGGAGGGAGAAATAAGCATGGGCAGAAGGCACCTCTCGACTCCACTCTTGTTTCGGGAAACTAGATCGGCTCTCCCGTGTGTGCGTGGAGTCCTCAGTGCCATCCACGCAACGCAAAGGAACAAAACTGTAGAGAACCCGTGCCTCAGCAAAGATCGCCCTTCCTGAGCGTCAACTTCATCTATTGTGTGTTTTTGTGAAAGCATGAGAAATGGAACCTAAACGTAACTCGGAGTGAGAAGCAGGCCTGGAAGGAAGGCTGCTGTCGACTCAGCTCTTGTTTGAGGAGATTAGCACTGCTGTACCCTGTGTGCCTGGATGCCTAGTTACCAGGCTACTAACACCAAGCATCAATCCTATAGAGTGACTGCGCTTGAGTTAACATTGCCGTTCCTGAAGCAGGAGGAATTTGACACTGCTCGTGTACGAGAGACCGGGCAAAGGGTCCCAGACGTGAAATGGAGTGAGAAACAGGCCGGTGCGGAAGGCAGCTCTCAAGTCACCTCTGGTTTATGAGGCTAGTCCCCTTGCCCCGGGGGTGCCTGCAGGCCTAAAGCCAACCACCTAACTCAAAGGAACAACTCTGTAGGGAATTCCTGCTTCGGCTAAAAGAGCCATGCCTCAGGGTGGACGCATTTTGATGTGTGCATGCGTGAGCGCAGTGCAAGTGAGTCCAAAACCTTTTTTCCTTGTGAGACCCAGGCCCGGAAGAACCCGTACTCCAGGCTCTCTCCCGTGGTGCACAGTGAACTGCTTTCTCCTTCAGAGAGGTGGACGGTAGCTAAAGCACGTTTTCTCTACACTGCCGTTCCATCCGGTGAGGTGCCTGGATATTCGACCTCCACACACCCGTGCAAGACGAATGCTAGTTTTATGGAACTAGAGCTCGTTGGAGAGGTGCCTTCTGCACAGGCCTGTTTCTCCCTCCGTGTTATGGATGCAACCCGTTCGCCAGGCTCTCTCCCGTGGTACACAGTAAACTGCTTTCTCCTTCAGACAGGTGGACGGTAGCCAAAGCGCGTTTTCTCTACACTCTTGCTGCTTTGAGGCCGGTGCCTGGATATTAGACCTCCACACACCCGTGCAAGAGCAATGCTGCTTTCATTAAACTGGAGCACGTTCGAGAGGTGCCTTCTGCACCGGCCTGTTTCTCCCTCCGTGTTATGTATGGAACCCGTTCCCCGGGCTCTCACCAGGCCTACACTGTAAACTGCTTTCTCCTTGAGAGAGGTAGACGGTAGCTAAAGCACGGTTCCTCTACACTGTTCTTCATTTGAGGGAGGTGCCTGGATATTAGACCTCCACACACCCGTGCAAGAGCAATGCTAGGTTTATGAAACTAGAGCTCGTTGGAGAGGTGCCTTCTGCACAGGCCTCTTTCTCGCTCCGTGTTATGTATGGAACCCGTTCCCCAGGCTCTCTCCCGTGGTACACAGTAAACTGCTTTCTCCTTCAGAGTGGTGGACTGTAGCTAAAGCACGTTTCCTCTACACTCTTGCTGCATCGAGGCCGGTGCCTGGATATTAGACCTCCACACACCCGTGCAAGAGCAATGCTGCTTTCATTAAACTAGAGCTCGTTCATGAGGTGCCTTCTGCACCGGCCTGTTTCTCCCTCTGTGTTATGTATGGAAAACGTTCCCCAGGCTCTCACCCGTGCTACACCGTAAACTGCTTTCTCCTTCAGAGAGGTGGACGGTAGCTAAAGCACCGTTTCTCTACACTGTTCTTCATATGAGGGAGGTGCCTGGATATTAGACCTCCACACACCCGTGCAAGAGCAATGCTAATTTTATGAAACTAGAGCTCGTTGGAGAGGTGCCTTCTGCACAGGCCTCTTTCTCCCTCCGTGTTATGTATGGAACCCGTTCTCCAGGCTCTCTCCCGTGGTGCACAGTGAATTGCTCTCTCCTTCAGAGAGGTGGACGGTAGCTAAAGCACGTTTTCTCTACACTGCCGTTCCATCCAGTGAGGTGCCTGGATATTAGACCTGCACACACCCGTGCAAGAGCAATGCTACTTTCATTAAACTAGAGCTCGTTCGAGAGATGCCTTCTGCACCGGCCTGTCTCTCCCTCCGTGTTATGTATGCAACCCGTTCCCCTGGCTCTCACCCGTGGTACACCGTAAACTGCTTTCTCCTTCAGAGAGGTGGACGGTAGCTAAAGCACCGTTTCTCTACACTGTTGCTACTTCGACGGAAGTCGCAGGAAATTAGACGTCCACACACCCGTGCAAGAGGAATGGTAGTTTTATGAAACTAGAGCTCGTTGGACGGGTGCTTTCTGCACCGGCCTGATTCTCCCTCCGTGTTATGCATGGAACCCGTTCCCCAGGCTCTCACCCATGGGACACCGTAAACTGCTTTCTCTTTTACAGACGTGGACGGTAGCTAAAGGACGGATTCTCTACACTGTCGTTCCTTCGTGGGAGGTGACTGGATATTGGACCTCCACACACCCTTGCAAGAGGAATGCTAGTTTCGTGAATCTAGAGCTGGTTCGAGAGGTGCCTTCTGCTACGGCCTGGTTCTGCCTCCGTGTTATGTATGGAACCCGTTTCCCTGCTCTCACCCGTGGTACACCGTAAACTCCTTTCTCCTTCAGAGAGGTGGACGGTAGCTAAAGCACGTTTTCTCTACACTGCCGTTCCTTCGAGTGAGGTGCCTGGATATGAGACCTGCACACACCCGTGCCAAAGGAATGCTACTTTCATGATACTAGAGCTGGTTCGAGAGGTGCCTTTTGCACCGGCCTCTTTCTGCCTCCCTGTTATGTATGCAAACCGTTCCCAGGCTCTCACCCGTGGGACTCCGTAAACTGCTTTAACCTTCAGAGAGGTGGACGGTAGCTAAAGCACCGTTTCTCTACACTGCTTACTTCGAGGGAGGTGCTGGAAAATTAGACCTCGCACACCCGTGGAACAGGAATTCTAGTTTTACGAAACTAGAGCTCGTTGGGACGTGACTTCTGCACAGGCCTCTTTCTCCCTCCGTGTTATGTATGGAACCCGTTTCCCAGGCTCTCACCCGTGGTACACGGTAAAGAGCTTTCTCCTTCAGAGATGTGGACGTTAGTGAAAGCAAGTTTTCTCTACACTCTTGCTACTTCGAGGGAGGTGCCTGGATATTAGACCTCCACACACCCGTGCAAAGAGAATGCTAGTTCATGAAACTAGAACTCCTTCGGCAGGTGCCTTCTGCACCAGCATATTTCTCCCTCTGTGTTAGGTATGGAACCCGTTCCCCAGGCTCTCAGCAGGGCTACACTGTAAACTGCTTTCACCTTCAGAGAGGTGGACGGTAGCTAAAGCACGGTTTCTCTACACTGTTCTTCATTTGAGGGAGGTGCCTGGATATTAGACCTCCACACACCCGTGCAAGAGCAATGCTAGTTTTATGAAACTAGAGCTCGCTGCAGAGGTGCCTTCTGCACAGGCCTCTTTCTCCCTCCGTGTTATGTATGGAACCCGTTCTCCAGGCTCTCTCCCGTGGTGCACAGTGAACTGCTTTCTCCTTCAGACAGGTGGACGGTAGCTAAAGCACGGTTCCTCTATACTGTTCTTCATTTGAGGGAGGTGCCTGGATATTAGACCTCCACACACCCGTGCAAGAGGAATGCTAGTTTTATGAAACTAGAGCTCGTTGGAGAGGTGCCTTCTGCACAGGCCTCTTTCCCCCTCCGTGTTATGTATGGAACCCGTTCTCCAGGCCCCAGCGAAAGGCAGAACACGACTCCCCATGTGTTTCATCACGCTAGCACGGCAGCCCCACTTTTGCATGGAAGTCTAACAGCTAGTGTTCTAACTCGAAGAAACAACACTGTAGAGAAACCGTGCTTTAGCTACCGTCGACCTCTAGACGGAGGAAGCATTACACGGAGTACCGTGGCTGAGAGCCTGGGGAACGGGTTCCATACGTGAAACCAAGGGAGAAATAGGTCCGGGCAGAAGGCACCTCTGGACTCAGCTCTTGCTACCTGAAGCTAACACTACTGCCCCATGTGTGCTTGGAATGCTATGTGCTCGACACTGACTGGGAAGAAACAAGCCTGTCAAGAATCCCAGCTGCAGCTCATTCGCCTACCAGGCTACTAACACCAAGAATCAATGCTGCAGCGTTACTGCGCTTTAGCTAACATTGCCGTTCCTGAAGCCGCAGGAGTTGTATAGCGCTCGTGTATGAGAGACCGGGGAAAGGGTCCCAGACGTGAAATGGAGTGAGAAACAGGCCGGTGCGGAAGGCAGCTCTCAACTCACCTCTTGTTTATGAGGCTAGTCCCCTTGCCCCGGGGGTGCCTGCAGGCCATAAGCCAACCACCTAACTCAAAGGAACAACTCTGTAGGGAATTCCTGCTTCGGCTAAAAGAGCCATGCCTCAGGGTGGACGCATTGTGTGGTGTGCATGCGTGAGTGCACAGCAAGTGAGTCCAAAACCATTTTCCTTGTGAGACCCAGGCGCCGGAAGAAGCCAGAACACGACTCCCCACTTGCTCCATGAAACTAGTACTGCGGCCCCACTTTTGAATGGAAGTCTAATAGCTAGCTTTCTAACTCGAAGAAACAGCACTGTAGAGAAACCGTGCTTTAGCTACCGTCGACCTCTCTGTGGGCGAAGCAGTTTAGGGTGTACTGTGGCTGAGAGCCTGGGGACGGTTTCCATTTCGTAATATCGGGGGAGAGACAGGCCGGTACAAAAGGCAGCTCTCAACTGACTACATGGTTATGGGGCTAGTTCCGTTGCCCCGTGGGTGTGTGCAGGCTTAAAGACAACCACCTAACTCGAAAGAAAAACTCAGTACAGAATCTGTGCTTCAGCTAAAACAGCTACTCCTGAGGGTGGAAGCTTCTTTTGTGTGTGTGCGTGAGAGCACTGCAAGGGAGTCGCAAACCTAATTCGGAGGGAGCCTCAGGCAGCTGCAGAAAGCAGCACAGGACTCCTCACTTATTTCGTGAAGCCGGCACTGCGGCCCCTATTTGGCATGGAGATCAAATAGCTAGCGTTCTAACTCGAAGAAACAACACTGTAGAGAAACCGTGTTTAGCTACCGTCGACCTCTCTGTGGGCGAGGCAGTTTAGGGTGTACTGTGGCTGAGAGCCTGGGGACGGTTTCAATATCGTAATATTAGGGAGAGACAGGCCGGTACAGAAGGCAGCTCTCAACTCACATCCTGGTTATGGGGCTAGTACCGTTGCCCTGGGTGTGTGTGCAGGCTTAAAGACAGCCACCTAACTCGAAGGAAAAACACGGTAGTGGATCCGTGCTTCAGCTAAAACAGCCGCTCCTGAGGGTGGAAGCATTTGGTTGTGTGCGTGCGTGAGAGGACTGCAAGGGAGTCCAAAGTTTCTGCGAGTGAGACTCAGGCCCCAGCAAAAGGCAGAACACGACTCCCCGTGTGTTTCCTTTAGCTAGCACTGCGGCCCTACTTTTGCATGGAAGTCTAATCGCTAGCGTTCTCCCTGGAAGAAACAACACGGTAGAGAAACCGTGCTTTAGCTACCATCCACCTCTCTGAGGGAGGAAGCACTTTCCAGGCTACCGTGGGTGAGAGCCTGAGGAACGGGTTCCTTACGTGAAACCGAGGGAGAAGGAGTCCGGGCCAGAAGGCGCCTCTCGACTCAGCTCTTGTTACCTGAAGCTAACACTTCGGCTCCATGTGTGCATAGGAATGCTAAGGGCTCCACACTGATTTGGCAGAAAGAAGCCGGTCAAGAAGCCCAGCTTCAGCTCATTCGCCTCTCCACAGGGTGGCAGCATTTTCAAGTCGGCTTGAGTGCAAACCTGGCGAAGGAGTCCCAGCAGAATTCGGAGGGAGAAATAAGCATGGGCAGAAGGCACCTCTCGACTCCACTCTTGTTTCGGGAAACTAGATCGGCTCTCCCGTGTGTGCGTGGAGTCCTCAGTGCCATCCACGCAACGCAAAGGAACAAAACTGTAGAGAACCCGTGCCTCAGCAAAGATCGCCCTTCCTGAGCGTCAACTTCATCTATTGTGTGTTTTTGTGAAAGCATGAGAAATGGAACCTAAACGTAACTCGGAGTGAGAAGCAGGCCTGGAAGGAAGGCTGCTGTCGACTCAGCTCTTGTTTGAGGAGATTAGCACTGCTGTACCCTGTGTGCCTGGATGCCTAGTTACCAGGCTACTAACACCAAGCATCAATCCTATAGAGTGACTGCGCTTGAGTTAACATTGCCGTTCCTGAAGCAGGAGGAATTTGACACTGCTCGTGTACGAGAGACCGGGCAAAGGGTCCCAGACGTGAAATGGAGTGAGAAACAGGCCGGTGCGGAAGGCAGCTCTCAAGTCACCTCTGGTTTATGAGGCTAGTCCCCTTGCCCCGGGGGTGCCTGCAGGCCTAAAGCCAACCACCTAACTCAAAGGAACAACTCTGTAGGGAATTCCTGCTTCGGCTAAAAGAGCCATGCCTCAGGGTGGACGCATTTTGATGTGTGCATGCGTGAGCGCAGTGCAAGTGAGTCCAAAACCTTTTTTCCTTGTGAGACCCAGGCCCGGAAGAACCCGTACTCCAGGCTCTCTCCCGTGGTGCACAGTGAACTGCTTTCTCCTTCAGAGAGGTGGACGGTAGCTAAAGCACGTTTTCTCTACACTGCCGTTCCATCCGGTGAGGTGCCTGGATATTCGACCTCCACACACCCGTGCAAGACGAATGCTAGTTTTATGGAACTAGAGCTCGTTGGAGAGGTGCCTTCTGCACAGGCCTGTTTCTCCCTCCGTGTTATGGATGCAACCCGTTCGCCAGGCTCTCTCCCGTGGTACACAGTAAACTGCTTTCTCCTTCAGACAGGTGGACGGTAGCCAAAGCGCGTTTTCTCTACACTCTTGCTGCTTTGAGGCCGGTGCCTGGATATTAGACCTCCACACACCCGTGCAAGAGCAATGCTGCTTTCATTAAACTGGAGCACGTTCGAGAGGTGCCTTCTGCACCGGCCTGTTTCTCCCTCCGTGTTATGTATGGAACCCGTTCCCCGGGCTCTCACCAGGCCTACACTGTAAACTGCTTTCTCCTTGAGAGAGGTAGACGGTAGCTAAAGCACGGTTCCTCTACACTGTTCTTCATTTGAGGGAGGTGCCTGGATATTAGACCTCCACACACCCGTGCAAGAGCAATGCTAGGTTTATGAAACTAGAGCTCGTTGGAGAGGTGCCTTCTGCACAGGCCTCTTTCTCGCTCCGTGTTATGTATGGAACCCGTTCCCCAGGCTCTCTCCCGTGGTACACAGTAAACTGCTTTCTCCTTCAGAGTGGTGGACTGTAGCTAAAGCACGTTTCCTCTACACTCTTGCTGCATCGAGGCCGGTGCCTGGATATTAGACCTCCACACACCCGTGCAAGAGCAATGCTGCTTTCATTAAACTAGAGCTCGTTCATGAGGTGCCTTCTGCACCGGCCTGTTTCTCCCTCTGTGTTATGTATGGAAAACGTTCCCCAGGCTCTCACCCGTGCTACACCGTAAACTGCTTTCTCCTTCAGAGAGGTGGACGGTAGCTAAAGCACCGTTTCTCTACACTGTTCTTCATATGAGGGAGGTGCCTGGATATTAGACCTCCACACACCCGTGCAAGAGCAATGCTAATTTTATGAAACTAGAGCTCGTTGGAGAGGTGCCTTCTGCACAGGCCTCTTTCTCCCTCCGTGTTATGTATGGAACCCGTTCTCCAGGCTCTCTCCCGTGGTGCACAGTGAATTGCTCTCTCCTTCAGAGAGGTGGACGGTAGCTAAAGCACGTTTTCTCTACACTGCCGTTCCATCCAGTGAGGTGCCTGGATATTAGACCTGCACACACCCGTGCAAGAGCAATGCTACTTTCATTAAACTAGAGCTCGTTCGAGAGATGCCTTCTGCACCGGCCTGTCTCTCCCTCCGTGTTATGTATGCAACCCGTTCCCCTGGCTCTCACCCGTGGTACACCGTAAACTGCTTTCTCCTTCAGAGAGGTGGACGGTAGCTAAAGCACCGTTTCTCTACACTGTTGCTACTTCGACGGAAGTCCCAGGAAATTAGACGTCCACACACCCGTGCAAGAGGAATGGTAGTTTTATGAAACTAGAGCTCGTTGGACGGGTGCTTTCTGCACCGGCCTGATTCTCCCTCCGTGTTATGCATGGAACCCGTTCCCCAGGCTCTCACCCATGGGACACCGTAAACTGCTTTCTCTTTTACAGACGTGGACGGTAGCTAAAGGACGGATTCTCTACACTGTCGTTCCTTCGTGGGAGGTGACTGGATATTGGACCTCCACACACCCTTGCAAGAGGAATGCTAGTTTCGTGAATCTAGAGCTGGTTCGAGAGGTGCCTTCTGCTACGGCCTGGTTCTGCCTCCGTGTTATGTATGGAACCCGTTTCCCTGCTCTCACCCGTGGTACACCGTAAACTCCTTTCTCCTTCAGAGAGGTGGACGGTAGCTAAAGCACGTTTTCTCTACACTGCCGTTCCTTCGAGTGAGGTGCCTGGATATGAGACCTGCACACACCCGTGCCAAAGGAATGCTACTTTCATGATACTAGAGCTGGTTCGAGAGGTGCCTTTTGCACCGGCCTCTTTCTGCCTCCCTGTTATGTATGCAAACCGTTCCCAGGCTCTCACCCGTGGGACTCCGTAAACTGCTTTAACCTTCAGAGAGGTGGACGGTAACTAAAGCACCGTTTCTCTACACTGCTTACTTCGAGGGAGGTGCCGGAAAATTAGACCTCGCACACCCGTGGAACAGGAATTCTAGTTTTACGAAACTAGAGCTCGTTGGGACGTGACTTCTGCACAGGCCTCTTTCTCCCTCCGTGTTATGTATGGAACCCGTTTCCCAGGCTCTCACCCGTGGTACACGGTAAAGAGCTTTCTCCTTCAGAGATGTGGACGTTAGTGAAAGCAAGTTTTCTCTACACTCTTGCTACTTCGAGGGAGGTGCCTGGATATTAGACCTCCACACACCCGTGCAAAGAGAATGCTAGTTCATGAAACTAGAACTCCTTCGGCAGGTGCCTTCTGCACCAGCATATTTCTCCCTCTGTGTTAGGTATGGAACCCGTTCCCCAGGCTCTCAGCAGGGCTACACTGTAAACTGCTTTCACCTTCAGAGAGGTGGACGGTAGCTAAAGCACGGTTTCTCTACACTGTTCTTCATTTGAGGGAGGTGCCTGGATATTAGACCTCCACACACCCGTGCAAGAGCAATGCTAGTTTTATGAAACTAGAGCTCGCTGCAGAGGTGCCTTCTGCACAGGCCTCTTTCTCCCTCCGTGTTATGTATGGAACCCGTTCTCCAGGCTCTCTCCCGTGGTGCACAGTGAACTGCTTTCTCCTTCAGACAGGTGGACGGTAGCTAAAGCACGGTTCCTCTATACTGTTCTTCATTTGAGGGAGGTGCCTGGATATTAGACCTCCACACACCCGTGCAAGAGGAATGCTAGTTTTATGAAACTAGAGCTCGTTGGAGAGGTGCCTTCTGCACAGGCCTCTTTCCCCCTCCGTGTTATGTATGGAACCCGTTCTCCAGGCCCCAGCGAAAGGCAGAACACGACTCCCCATGTGTTTCATCACGCTAGCACGGCAGCCCCACTTTTGCATGGAAGTCTAACAGCTAGTGTTCTAACTCGAAGAAACAACACTGTAGAGAAACCGTGCTTTAGCTACCGTCGACCTCTAGACGGAGGAAGCATTACACGGAGTACCGTGGCTGAGAGCCTGGGGAACGGGTTCCATACGTGAAACCAAGGGAGAAATAGGTCCGGGCAGAAGGCACCTCTGGACTCAGCTCTTGCTACCTGAAGCTAACACTACTGCCCCATGTGTGCTTGGAATGCTATGTGCTCGACACTGACTGGGAAGAAACAAGCCTGTCAAGAATCCCAGCTGCAGCTCATTCGCCTACCAGGCTACTAACACCAAGAATCAATGCTGCAGCGTTACTGCGCTTTAGCTAACATTGCCGTTCCTGAAGCCGCAGGAGTTGTATAGCGCTCGTGTATGAGAGACCGGGGAAAGGGTCCCAGACGTGAAATGGAGTGAGAAACAGGCCGGTGCGGAAGGCAGCTCTCAACTCACCTCTTGTTTATGAGGCTAGTCCCCTTGCCCCGGGGGTGCCTGCAGGCCATAAGCCAACCACCTAACTCAAAGGAACAACTCTGTAGGGAATTCCTGCTTCGGCTAAAAGAGCCATGCCTCAGGGTGGACGCATTGTGTGGTGTGCATGCGTGAGTGCACAGCAAGTGAGTCCAAAACCATTTTCCTTGTGAGACCCAGGCGCCGGAAGAAGCCAGAACAAGACTCCCCACTTGCTCCATGAAACTAGTACTGCGGCCCCACTTTTGAATGGAAGTCTAATAGCTAGCTTTCTAACTCGAAGAAACAGCACTGTAGAGAAACCGTGCTTTAGCTACCGTCGACCTCTCTGTGGGCGAAGCAGTTTAGGGTGTACTGTGGCTGAGAGCCTGGGGACGGTTTCCATTTCGTAATATCGGGGGAGAGACAGGCCGGTACAAAAGGCAGCTCTCAACTGACTACATGGTTATGGGGCTAGTTCCGTTGCCCCGTGGGTGTGTGCAGGCTTAAAGACAACCACCTAACTCGAAAGAAAAACTCAGTACAGAATCTGTGCTTCAGCTAAAACAGCTACTCCTGAGGGTGGAAGCTTCTTTTGTGTGTGTGCGTGAGAGCACTGCAAGGGAGTCGCAAACCTAATTCGGAGGGAGCCTCAGGCAGCTGCAGAAAGCAGCACAGGACTCCTCACTTATTTCGTGAAGCCGGCACTGCGGCCCCTATTTGGCATGGAGATCAAATAGCTAGCGTTCTAACTCGAAGAAACAACACTGTAGAGAAACCGTGTTTAGCTACCGTCGACCTCTCTGTGGGCGAGGCAGTTTAGGGTGTACTGTGGCTGAGAGCCTGGGGACGGTTTCAATATCGTAATATTAGGGAGAGACAGGCCGGTACAGAAGGCAGCTCTCAACTCACATCCTGGTTATGGGGCTAGTACCGTTGCCCTGGGTGTGTGTGCAGGCTTAAAGACAGCCACCTAACTCGAAGGAAAAACACGGTAGTGGATCCGTGCTTCAGCTAAAACAGCCGCTCCTGAGGGTGGAAGCATTTGGTTGTGTGCGTGCGTGAGAGGACTGCAAGGGAGTCCAAAGTTTCTGCGAGTGAGACTCAGGCCCCAGCAAAAGGCAGAACACGACTCCCCGTGTGTTTCCTTTAGCTAGCACTGCGGCCCTACTTTTGCATGGAAGTCTAATCGCTAGCGTTCTCCCTGGAAGAAACAACACGGTAGAGAAACCGTGCTTTAGCTACCATCCACCTCTCTGAGGGAGGAAGCACTTTCCAGGCTACCGTGGGTGAGAGCCTGAGGAACGGGTTCCTTACGTGAAACCGAGGGAGAAGGAGTCCGGGCCAGAAGGCGCCTCTCGACTCAGCTCTTGTTACCTGAAGCTAACACTTCGGCTCCATGTGTGCATAGGAATGCTAAGGGCTCCACACTGATTTGGCAGAAAGAAGCCGGTCAAGAAGCCCAGCTTCAGCTCATTCGCCTCTCCACAGGGTGGCAGCATTTTCAAGTCGGCTTGAGTGCAAACCTGGCGAAGGAGTCCCAGCAGAATTCGGAGGGAGAAATAAGCATGGGCAGAAGGCACCTCTCGACTCCACTCTTGTTTCGGGAAACTAGATCGGCTCTCCCGTGTGTGCGTGGAGTCCTCAGTGCCATCCACGCAACGCAAAGGAACAAAACTGTAGAGAACCCGTGCCTCAGCAAAGATCGCCCTTCCTGAGCGTCAACTTCATCTATTGTGTGTTTTTGTGAAAGCATGAGAAATGGAACCTAAACGTAACTCGGAGTGAGAAGCAGGCCTGGAAGGAAGGCTGCTGTCGACTCAGCTCTTGTTTGAGGAGATTAGCACTGCTGTACCCTGTGTGCCTGGATGCCTAGTTACCAGGCTACTAACACCAAGCATCAATCCTATAGAGTGACTGCGCTTGAGTTAACATTGCCGTTCCTGAAGCAGGAGGAATTTGACACTGCTCGTGTACGAGAGACCGGGCAAAGGGTCCCAGACGTGAAATGGAGTGAGAAACAGGCCGGTGCGGAAGGCAGCTCTCAAGTCACCTCTGGTTTATGAGGCTAGTCCCCTTGCCCCGGGGGTGCCTGCAGGCCTAAAGCCAACCACCTAACTCAAAGGAACAACTCTGTAGGGAATTCCTGCTTCGGCTAAAAGAGCCATGCCTCAGGGTGGACGCATTTGGATGTGTGCATGCGTGAGCGCACTGCAAGTGAGTCCAAAACCTTTTTTCCTTGTGAGACCCAGGCCCGGAAGAACCCGTACTCCAGGCTCTCTCCCGTGGTGCACAGTGAACTGGTTTCTCCTTCAGAGAGGTGGACGGTAGCTAAAGCACGTTTTCTCTACACTGCCGTTCCATCCAGTGAGGTGCCTGGATATTCGACCTCCACACACCCGTGCAAGACGAATGCTAGTTTTATGGAACTAGAGCTCGTTGGAGAGGTGCCTTCTGCACAGGCCTGTTTCTCCCTCCGTGTTATGGATGCAACCCGTTCGCCAGGCTCTCTCCCGTGGTACACAGTAAACTGCTTTCTCCTTCAGACAGGTGGACGGTAGCCAAAGCGCGTTTTCTCTACACTCTTGCTGCTTTGAGGCCGGTGCCTGGATATTAGACCTCCACACACCCGTGCAAGAGCAATGCTGCTTTCATTAAACTGGAGCACGTTCGAGAGGTGCCTTCTGCACCGGCCTGTTTCTCCCTCCGTGTTATGTATGGAACCCGTTCCCCGGGCTCTCACCAGGCCTACACTGTAAACTGCTTTCTCCTTGAGAGAGGTAGACGGTAGCTAAAGCACGGTTCCTCTACACTGTTCTTCATTTGAGGGAGGTGCCTGGATATTAGACCTCCACACACCCGTGCAAGAGCAATGCTAGGTTTATGAAACTAGAGCTCGTTGGAGAGGTGCCTTCTGCACAGGCCTCTTTCTCGCTCCGTGTTATGTATGGAACCCGTTCCCCAGGCTCTCTCCCGTGGTACACAGTAAACTGCTTTCTCCTTCAGAGTGGTGGACTGTAGCTAAAGCACGTTTCCTCTACACTCTTGCTGCATCGAGGCCGGTGCCTGGATATTAGACCTCCACACACCCGTGCAAGAGCAATGCTGCTTTCATTAAACTAGAGCTCGTTCATGAGGTGCCTTCTGCACCGGCCTGTTTCTCCCTCTGTGTTATGTATGGAAAACGTTCCCCAGGCTCTCACCCGTGCTACACCGTAAACTGCTTTCTCCTTCAGAGAGGTGGACGGTAGCTAAAGCACCGTTTCTCTACACTGTTCTTCATATGAGGGAGGTGCCTGGATATTAGACCTCCACACACCCGTGCAAGAGCAATGCTAATTTTATGAAACTAGAGCTCGTTGGAGAGGTGCCTTCTGCACAGGCCTCTTTCTCCCTCCGTGTTATGTATGGAACCCGTTCTCCAGGCTCTCTCCCGTGGTGCACAGTGAATTGCTCTCTCCTTCAGAGAGGTGGACGGTAGCTAAAGCACGTTTTCTCTACACTGCCATTCCATCCAGTGAGGTGCCTGGATATTAGACCTGCACACACCCGTGCAAGAGCAATGCTACTTTCATTAAACTAGAGCTCGTTCGAGAGATGCCTTCTGCACCGGCCTGTCTCTCCCTCCGTGTTATGTATGCAACCCGTTCCCCTGGCTCTCACCCGTGGTACACCGTAAACTGCTTTCTCCTTCAGAGAGGTGGACGGTAGCTAAAGCACCGTTTCTCTACACTGTTGCTACTTCGACGGAAGTCCCAGGAAATTAGACGTCCACACACCCGTGCAAGAGGAATGGTAGTTTTATGAAACTAGAGCTCGTTGGACGGGTGCTTTCTGCACCGGCCTGATTCTCCCTCCGTGTTATGCATGGAACCCGTTCCCCAGGCTCTCACCCATGGGACACCGTAAACTGCTTTCTCTTTTACAGACGTGGACGGTAGCTAAAGGACGGATTCTCTACACTGTCGTTCCTTCGTGGGAGGTGACTGGATATTGGACCTCCACACACCCTTGCAAGAGGAATGCTAGTTTCGTGAATCTAGAGCTGGTTCGAGAGGTGCCTTCTGCTACGGCCTGGTTCTGCCTCCGTGTTATGTATGGAACCCGTTTCCCTGCTCTCACCCGTGGTACACCGTAAACTCCTTTCTCCTTCAGAGAGGTGGACGGTAGCTAAAGCACGTTTTCTCTACACTGCCGTTCCTTCGAGTGAGGTGCCTGGATATGAGACCTGCACACACCCGTGCCAAAGGAATGCTACTTTCATGATACTAGAGCTGGTTCGAGAGGTGCCTTTTGCACCGGCCTCTTTCTGCCTCCCTGTTATGTATGCAAACCGTTCCCAGGCTCTCACCCGTGGGACTCCGTAAACTGCTTTAACCTTCAGAGAGGTGGACGGTAGCTAAAGCACCGTTTCTCTACACTGCTTACTTCGAGGGAGGTGCCGGAAAATTAGACCTCGCACACCCGTGGAACAGGAATTCTAGTTTTACGAAACTAGAGCTCGTTGGGACGTGACTTCTGCACAGGCCTCTTTCTCCCTCCGTGTTATGTATGGAACCCGTTTCCCAGGCTCTCACCCGTGGTACACGGTAAAGAGCTTTCTCCTTCAGAGATGTGGACGTTAGTGAAAGCAAGTTTTCTCTACACTCTTGCTACTTCGAGGGAGGTGCCTGGATATTAGACCTCCACACACCCGTGCAAAGAGAATGCTAGTTCATGAAACTAGAACTCCTTCGGCAGGTGCCTTCTGCACCAGCATATTTCTCCCTCTGTGTTAGGTATGGAACCCGTTCCCCAGGCTCTCAGCAGGGCTACACTGTAAACTGCTTTCACCTTCAGAGAGGTGGACGGTAGCTAAAGCACGGTTTCTCTACACTGTTCTTCATTTGAGGGAGGTGCCTGGATATTAGACCTCCACACACCCGTGCAAGAGCAATGCTAGTTTTATGAAACTAGAGCTCGCTGCAGAGGTGCCTTCTGCACAGGCCTCTTTCTCCCTCCGTGTTATGTATGGAACCCGTTCTCCAGGCTCTCTCCCGTGGTGCACAGTGAACTGCTTTCTCCTTCAGACAGGTGGACGGTAGCTAAAGCACGGTTCCTCTATACTGTTCTTCATTTGAGGGAGGTGCCTGGATATTAGACCTCCACACACCCGTGCAAGAGGAATGCTAGTTTTATGAAACTAGAGCTCGTTGGAGAGGTGCCTTCTGCACAGGCCTCTTTCCCCCTCCGTGTTATGTATGGAACCCGTTCTCCAGGCCCCAGCGAAAGGCAGAACACGACTCCCCATGTGTTTCATCACGCTAGCATGGCAGCCCCACTTTTGCATGGAAGTCTAACAGCTAGTGTTCTAACTCGAAGAAACAACACTGTAGAGAAACCGTGCTTTAGCTACCGTCGACCTCTAGACGGAGGAAGCATTACACGGAGTACCGTGGCTGAGAGCCTGGGGAACGGGTTCCATACGTGAAACCAAGGGAGAAATAGGTCCGGGCAGAAGGCACCTCTGGACTCAGCTCTTGCTACCTGAAGCTAACACTACTGCCCCATGTGTGCTTGGAATGCTATGTGCTCGACACTGACTGGGAAGAAACAAGCCTGTCAAGAATCCCAGCTGCAGCTCATTCGCCTACCAGGCTACTAACACCAAGAATCAATGCTGCAGCGTTACTGCGCTTTAGCTAACATTGCCGTTCCTGAAGCCGCAGGAGTTGTATAGCGCTCGTGTATGAGAGACCGGGGAAAGGGTCCCAGACGTGAAATGGAGTGAGAAACAGGCCGGTGCGGAAGGCAGCTCTCAACTCACCTCTTGTTTATGAGGCTAGTCCCCTTGCCCCGGGGGTGCCTGCAGGCCATAAGCCAACCACCTAACTCAAAGGAACAACTCTGTAGGGAATTCCTGCTTCGGCTAAAAGAGCCATGCCTCAGGGTGGACGCATTGTGTGGTGTGCATGCGTGAGTGCACAGCAAGTGAGTCCAAAACCATTTTCCTTGTGAGACCCAGGCGCCGGAAGAAGCCAGAACAAGACTCCCCACTTGCTCCATGAAACTAGTACTGCGGCCCCACTTTTGAATGGAAGTCTAATAGCTAGCTTTCTAACTCGAAGAAACAGCACTGTAGAGAAACCGTGCTTTAGCTACCGTCGACCTCTCTGTGGGCGAGGCAGTTTAGGGTGTACTGTGGCTGAGAGCCTGGGGACGGTTTCAATATCGTAATATCGGGGGAGAGACAGGCCGGTACAGAAGGCAGCTCTCAACTCACATCATGGTTATGGGGCTAGTTCCGTTGCCCCGTGGGTGTGTGTGCAGGCTTAAAGACAGCCACCTAACTCGAAGGAAAAACACGGTAGTGGATCCGTGCTTCAGCTAAAACAGCCGCTCCTGAGGGTGGAAGCATTTGGTTGTGTGCGTGCGTGAGAGGACTGCAAGGGAGTCCAAAGTTTCTGCGAGTGAGACTCAGGCCCCAGCAAAAGGCAGAACACGACTCCCCGTGTGTTTCCTTTAGCTAGCACTGCGGCCCTACTTTTGCATGGAAGTCTAATCGCTAGCGTTCTCCCTGGAAGAAACAACACGGTAGAGAAACCGTGCTTTAGCTACCATCCACCTCTCTGAGGGAGGAAGCACTTTCCAGGCTACCGTGGGTGAGAGCCTGAGGAACGGGTTCCTTACGTGAAACCGAGGGAGAAGGAGTCCGGGCCAGAAGGCGCCTCTCGACTCAGCTCTTGTTACCTGAAGCTAACACTTCGGCTCCATGTGTGCATAGGAATGCTAAGGGCTCCACACTGATTTGGCAGAAAGAAGCCGGTCAAGAAGCCCAGCTTCAGCTCATTCGCCTCTCCACAGGGTGGCAGCATTTTCAAGTCGGCTTGAGTGCAAACCTGGCGAAGGAGTCCCAGCAGAATTCGGAGGGAGAAATAAGCATGGGCAGAAGGCACCTCTCGACTCCACTCTTGTTTCGGGAAACTAGATCGGCTCTCCCGTGTGTGCGTGGAGTCCTCAGTGCCATCCACGCAACGCAAAGGAACAAAACTGTAGAGAACCCGTGCCTCAGCAAAGATCGCCCTTCCTGAGCGTCAACTTCATCTATTGTGTGTTTTTGTGAAAGCATGAGAAATGGAACCTAAACGTAACTCGGAGTGAGAAGCAGGCCTGGAAGGAAGGCTGCTGTCGACTCAGCTCTTGTTTGAGGAGATTAGCACTGCTGTACCCTGTGTGCCTGGATGCCTAGTTACCAGGCTACTAACACCAAGCATCAATCCTATAGAGTGACTGCGCTTGAGTTAACATTGCCGTTCCTGAAGCAGGAGGAATTTGACACTGCTCGTGTACGAGAGACCGGGCAAAGGGTCCCAGACGTGAAATGGAGTGAGAAACAGGCCGGTGCGGAAGGCAGCTCTCAAGTCACCTCTGGTTTATGAGGCTAGTCCCCTTGCCCCGGGGGTGCATGCAGGCCTATGGCCAACCACCTAACTCAAAGGAACAACTCTGTAGGGAATTCCTGCTTCGGCTAAAAGAGCCATGCCTCAGGGTGGACGCATTTTGATGTGTCCATGCGTGAGCGCAGTGCAAGTGAGTCCAAAACCTTTTTTCCTTGTGAGACCCAGGCCCGGAAGAACCCGTACTCCAGGCTCTCTCCCGTGGTGCACAGTGAACTGGTTTCTCCTTCAGAGAGGTGGACGGTAGCTAAAGCACGTTTTCTCTACACTGCCGTTCCATCCAGTGAGGTGCCTGGATATTCGACCTCCACACACCCGTGCAAGACGAATGCTAGTTTTATGGAACTAGAGCTCGTTGGAGAGGTGCCTTCTGCACAGGCCTGTTTCTCCCTCCGTGTTATGGATGCAACCCGTTCGCCAGGCTCTCTCCCGTGGTACACAGTAAACTGCTTTCTCCTTCAGACAGGTGGACGGTAGCCAAAGCGCGTTTTCTCTACACTCTTGCTGCTTTGAGGCCGGTGCCTGGATATTAGACCTCCACACACCCGTGCAAGAGCAATGCTGCTTTCATTAAACTGGAGCACGTTCGAGAGGTGCCTTCTGCACCGGCCTGTTTCTCCCTCCGTGTTATGTATGGAACCCGTTCCCCGGGCTCTCACCAGGCCTACACTGTAAACTGCTTTCTCCTTGAGAGAGGTAGACGGTAGCTAAAGCACGGTTCCTCTACACTGTTCTTCATTTGAGGGAGGTGCCTGGATATTAGACCTCCACACACCCGTGCAAGAGCAATGCTAGGTTTATGAAACTAGAGCTCGTTGGAGAGGTGCCTTCTGCACAGGCCTCTTTCTCGCTCCGTGTTATGTATGGAACCCGTTCCCCAGGCTCTCTCCCGTGGTACACAGTAAACTGCTTTCTCCTTCAGAGTGGTGGACTGTAGCTAAAGCACGTTTCCTCTACACTCTTGCTGCATCGAGGCCGGTGCCTGGATATTAGACCTCCACACACCCGTGCAAGAGCAATGCTGCTTTCATTAAACTAGAGCTCGTTCATGAGGTGCCTTCTGCACCGGCCTGTTTCTCCCTCTGTGTTATGTATGGAAAACGTTCCCCAGGCTCTCACCCGTGCTACACCGTAAACTGCTTTCTCCTTCAGAGAGGTGGACGGTAGCTAAAGCACCGTTTCTCTACACTGTTCTTCATATGAGGGAGGTGCCTGGATATTAGACCTCCACACACCCGTGCAAGAGCAATGCTAATTTTATGAAACTAGAGCTCGTTGGAGAGGTGCCTTCTGCACAGGCCTCTTTCTCCCTCCGTGTTATGTATGGAACCCGTTCTCCAGGCTCTCTCCCGTGGTGCACAGTGAATTGCTCTCTCCTTCAGAGAGGTGGACGGTAGCTAAAGCACGTTTTCTCTACACTGCCATTCCATCCAGTGAGGTGCCTGGATATTAGACCTGCACACACCCGTGCAAGAGCAATGCTACTTTCATTAAACTAGAGCTCGTTCGAGAGATGCCTTCTGCACCGGCCTGTCTCTCCCTCCGTGTTATGTATGCAACCCGTTCCCCTGGCTCTCACCCGTGGTACACCGTAAACTGCTTTCTCCTTCAGAGAGGTGGACGGTAGCTAAAGCACCGTTTCTCTACACTGTTGCTACTTCGACGGAAGTCCCAGGAAATTAGACGTCCACACACCCGTGCAAGAGGAATGGTAGTTTTATGAAACTAGAGCTCGTTGGACGGGTGCTTTCTGCACCGGCCTGATTCTCCCTCCGTGTTATGCATGGAACCCGTTCCCCAGGCTCTCACCCATGGGACACCGTAAACTGCTTTCTCTTTTACAGACGTGGACGGTAGCTAAAGGACGGATTCTCTACACTGTCGTTCCTTCGTGGGAGGTGACTGGATATTGGACCTCCACACACCCTTGCAAGAGGAATGCTAGTTTCGTGAATCTAGAGCTGGTTCGAGAGGTGCCTTCTGCTACGGCCTGGTTCTGCCTCCGTGTTATGTATGGAACCCGTTTCCCTGCTCTCACCCGTGGTACACCGTAAACTCCTTTCTCCTTCAGAGAGGTGGACGGTAGCTAAAGCACGTTTTCTCTACACTGCCGTTCCTTCGAGTGAGGTGCCTGGATATGAGACCTGCACACACCCGTGCCAAAGGAATGCTACTTTCATGATACTAGAGCTGGTTCGAGAGGTGCCTTTTGCACCGGCCTCTTTCTGCCTCCCTGTTATGTATGCAAACCGTTCCCAGGCTCTCACCCGTGGGACTCCGTAAACTGCTTTAACCTTCAGAGAGGTGGACGGTAGCTAAAGCACCGTTTCTCTACACTGCTTACTTCGAGGGAGGTGCCGGAAAATTAGACCTCGCACACCCGTGGAACAGGAATTCTAGTTTTACGAAACTAGAGCTCGTTGGGACGTGACTTCTGCACAGGCCTCTTTCTCCCTCCGTGTTATGTATGGAACCCGTTTCCCAGGCTCTCACCCGTGGTACACGGTAAAGAGCTTTCTCCTTCAGAGATGTGGACGTTAGTGAAAGCAAGTTTTCTCTACACTCTTGCTACTTCGAGGGAGGTGCCTGGATATTAGACCTCCACACACCCGTGCAAAGAGAATGCTAGTTCATGAAACTAGAACTCCTTCGGCAGGTGCCTTCTGCACCAGCATATTTCTCCCTCTGTGTTAGGTATGGAACCCGTTCCCCAGGCTCTCAGCAGGGCTACACTGTAAACTGCTTTCACCTTCAGAGAGGTGGACGGTAGCTAAAGCACGGTTTCTCTACACTGTTCTTCATTTGAGGGAGGTGCCTGGATATTAGACCTCCACACACCCGTGCAAGAGCAATGCTAGTTTTATGAAACTAGAGCTCGCTGCAGAGGTGCCTTCTGCACAGGCCTCTTTCTCCCTCCGTGTTATGTATGGAACCCGTTCTCCAGGCTCTCTCCCGTGGTGCACAGTGAACTGCTTTCTCCTTCAGACAGGTGGACGGTAGCTAAAGCACGGTTCCTCTATACTGTTCTTCATTTGAGGGAGGTGCCTGGATATTAGACCTCCACACACCCGTGCAAGAGGAATGCTAGTTTTATGAAACTAGAGCTCGTTGGAGAGGTGCCTTCTGCACAGGCCTCTTTCCCCCTCCGTGTTATGTATGGAACCCGTTCTCCAGGCCCCAGCGAAAGGCAGAACACGACTCCCCATGTGTTTCATCACGCTAGCATGGCAGCCCCACTTTTGCATGGAAGTCTAACAGCTAGTGTTCTAACTCGAAGAAACAACACTGTAGAGAAACCGTGCTTTAGCTACCGTCGACCTCTAGACGGAGGAAGCATTACACGGAGTACCGTGGCTGAGAGCCTGGGGAACGGGTTCCATACGTGAAACCAAGGGAGAAATAGGTCCGGGCAGAAGGCACCTCTGGACTCAGCTCTTGCTACCTGAAGCTAACACTACTGCCCCATGTGTGCTTGGAATGCTATGTGCTCGACACTGACTGGGAAGAAACAAGCCTGTCAAGAATCCCAGCTGCAGCTCATTCGCCTACCAGGCTACTAACACCAAGAATCAATGCTGCAGGGTTACTGCGCTTTAGCTAACATTGCCGTTCCTGAAGCCGCAGGAGTTGTATAGCGCTCGTGTATGAGAGACCGGGGAAAGGGTCCCAGACGTGAAATGGAGTGAGAAACAGGCCGGTGCGGAAGGCAGCTCTCAACTCACCTCTTGTTTATGAGGCTAGTCCCCTTGCCCCGGGGGTGCCTGCAGGCCATAAGCCAACCACCTAACTCAAAGGAACAACTCTGTAGGGAATTCCTGCTTCGGCTAAAAGAGCCATGCCTCAGGGTGGACGCATTGTGTGGTGTGCATGCGTGAGTGCACAGCAAGTGAGTCCAAAACCATTTTCCTTGTGAGACCCAGGCGCCGGAAGAAGCCAGAACAAGACTCCCCACTTGCTCCATGAAACTAGTACTGCGGCCCCACTTTTGAATGGAAGTCTAATAGCTAGCTTTCTAACTCGAAGAAACAGCACTGTAGAGAAACCGTGCTTTAGCTACCGTCGACCTCTCTGTGGGCGAGGCAGTTTAGGGTGTACTGTGGCTGAGAGCCTGGGGACGGTTTCAATATCGTAATATCGGGGGAGAGACAGGCCGGTACAGAAGGCAGCTCTCAACTCACATCATGGTTATGGGGCTAGTTCCGTTGCCCCGTGGGTGTGTGTGCAGGCTTAAAGACAGCCACCTAACTCGAAGGAAAAACACGGTAGTGGATCCGTGCTTCAGCTAAAACAGCCGCTCCTGAGGGTGGAAGCATTTGGTTGTGTGCGTGCGTGAGAGGACTGCAAGGGAGTCCAAAGTTTCTGCGAGTGAGACTCAGGCCCCAGCAAAAGGCAGAACACGACTCCCCGTGTGTTTCCTTTAGCTAGCACTGCGGCCCTACTTTTGCATGGAAGTCTAATCGCTAGCGTTCTCCCTGGAAGAAACAACACGGTAGAGAAACCGTGCTTTAGCTACCATCCACCTCTCTGAGGGAGGAAGCACTTTCCAGGCTACCGTGGGTGAGAGCCTGAGGAACGGGTTCCTTACGTGAAACCGAGGGAGAAGGAGTCCGGGCCAGAAGGCGCCTCTCGACTCAGCTCTTGTTACCTGAAGCTAACACTTCGGCTCCATGTGTGCATAGGAATGCTAAGGGCTCCACACTGATTTGGCAGAAAGAAGCCGGTCAAGAAGCCCAGCTTCAGCTCATTCGCCTCTCCACAGGGTGGCAGCATTTTCAAGTCGGCTTGAGTGCAAACCTGGCGAAGGAGTCCCAGCAGAATTCGGAGGGAGAAATAAGCATGGGCAGAAGGCACCTCTCGACTCCACTCTTGTTTCGGGAAACTAGATCGGCTCTCCCGTGTGTGCGTGGAGTCCTCAGTGCCATCCACGCAACGCAAAGGAACAAAACTGTAGAGAACCCGTGCCTCAGCAAAGATCGCCCTTCCTGAGCGTCAACTTCATCTATTGTGTGTTTTTGTGAAAGCATGAGAAATGGAACCTAAACGTAACTCGGAGTGAGAAGCAGGCCTGGAAGGAAGGCTGCTGTCGACTCAGCTCTTGTTTGAGGAGATTAGCACTGCTGTACCCTGTGTGCCTGGATGCCTAGTTACCAGGCTACTAACACCAAGCATCAATCCTATAGAGTGACTGCGCTTGAGTTAACATTGCCGTTCCTGAAGCAGGAGGAATTTGACACTGCTCGTGTACGAGAGACCGGGCAAAGGGTCCCAGACGTGAAATGGAGTGAGAAACAGGCCGGTGCGGAAGGCAGCTCTCAAGTCACCTCTGGTTTATGAGGCTAGTCCCCTTGCCCCGGGGGTGCATGCAGGCCTATGGCCAACCACCTAACTCAAAGGAACAACTCTGTAGGGAATTCCTGCTTCGGCTAAAAGAGCCATGCCTCAGGGTGGACGCATTTTGATGTGTCCATGCGTGAGCGCAGTGCAAGTGAGTCCAAAACCTTTTTTCCTTGTGAGACCCAGGCCCGGAAGAACCCGTACTCCAGGCTCTCTCCCGTGGTGCACAGTGAACTGGTTTCTCCTTCAGAGAGGTGGACGGTAGCTAAAGCACGTTTTCTCTACACTGCCGTTCCATCCAGTGAGGTGCCTGGATATTCGACCTCCACACACCCGTGCAAGACGAATGCTAGTTTTATGGAACTAGAGCTCGTTGGAGAGGTGCCTTCTGCACAGGCCTGTTTCTCCCTCCGTGTTATGGATGCAACCCGTTCGCCAGGCTCTCTCCCGTGGTACACAGTAAACTGCTTTCTCCTTCAGACAGGTGGACGGTAGCCAAAGCGCGTTTTCTCTACACTCTTGCTGCTTTGAGGCCGGTGCCTGGATATTAGACCTCCACACACCCGTGCAAGAGCAATGCTGCTTTCATTAAACTGGAGCACGTTCGAGAGGTGCCTTCTGCACCGGCCTGTTTCTCCCTCCGTGTTATGTATGGAACCCGTTCCCCGGGCTCTCACCAGGCCTACACTGTAAACTGCTTTCTCCTTGAGAGAGGTAGACGGTAGCTAAAGCACGGTTCCTCTACACTGTTCTTCATTTGAGGGAGGTGCCTGGATATTAGACCTCCACACACCCGTGCAAGAGCAATGCTAGGTTTATGAAACTAGAGCTCGTTGGAGAGGTGCCTTCTGCACAGGCCTCTTTCTCGCTCCGTGTTATGTATGGAACCCGTTCCCCAGGCTCTCTCCCGTGGTACACAGTAAACTGCTTTCTCCTTCAGAGTGGTGGACTGTAGCTAAAGCACGTTTCCTCTACACTCTTGCTGCATCGAGGCCGGTGCCTGGATATTAGACCTCCACACACCCGTGCAAGAGCAATGCTGCTTTCATTAAACTAGAGCTCGTTCATGAGGTGCCTTCTGCACCGGCCTGTTTCTCCCTCTGTGTTATGTATGGAAAACGTTCCCCAGGCTCTCACCCGTGCTACACCGTAAACTGCTTTCTCCTTCAGAGAGGTGGACGGTAGCTAAAGCACCGTTTCTCTACACTGTTCTTCATATGAGGGAGGTGCCTGGATATTAGACCTCCACACACCCGTGCAAGAGCAATGCTAATTTTATGAAACTAGAGCTCGTTGGAGAGGTGCCTTCTGCACAGGCCTCTTTCTCCCTCCGTGTTATGTATGGAACCCGTTCTCCAGGCTCTCTCCCGTGGTGCACAGTGAATTGCTCTCTCCTTCAGAGAGGTGGACGGTAGCTAAAGCACGTTTTCTCTACACTGCCATTCCATCCAGTGAGGTGCCTGGATATTAGACCTGCACACACCCGTGCAAGAGCAATGCTACTTTCATTAAACTAGAGCTCGTTCGAGAGATGCCTTCTGCACCGGCCTGTCTCTCCCTCCGTGTTATGTATGCAACCCGTTCCCCTGGCTCTCACCCGTGGTACACCGTAAACTGCTTTCTCCTTCAGAGAGGTGGACGGTAGCTAAAGCACCGTTTCTCTACACTGTTGCTACTTCGACGGAAGTCCCAGGAAATTAGACGTCCACACACCCGTGCAAGAGGAATGGTAGTTTTATGAAACTAGAGCTCGTTGGACGGGTGCTTTCTGCACCGGCCTGATTCTCCCTCCGTGTTATGCATGGAACCCGTTCCCCAGGCTCTCACCCATGGGACACCGTAAACTGCTTTCTCTTTTACAGACGTGGACGGTAGCTAAAGGACGGATTCTCTACACTGTCGTTCCTTCGTGGGAGGTGACTGGATATTGGACCTCCACACACCCTTGCAAGAGGAATGCTAGTTTCGTGAATCTAGAGCTGGTTCGAGAGGTGCCTTCTGCTACGGCCTGGTTCTGCCTCCGTGTTATGTATGGAACCCGTTTCCCTGCTCTCACCCGTGGTACACCGTAAACTCCTTTCTCCTTCAGAGAGGTGGACGGTAGCTAAAGCACGTTTTCTCTACACTGCCGTTCCTTCGAGTGAGGTGCCTGGATATGAGACCTGCACACACCCGTGCCAAAGGAATGCTACTTTCATGATACTAGAGCTGGTTCGAGAGGTGCCTTTTGCACCGGCCTCTTTCTGCCTCCCTGTTATGTATGCAAACCGTTCCCAGGCTCTCACCCGTGGGACTCCGTAAACTGCTTTAACCTTCAGAGAGGTGGACGGTAGCTAAAGCACCGTTTCTCTACACTGCTTACTTCGAGGGAGGTGCCGGAAAATTAGACCTCGCACACCCGTGGAACAGGAATTCTAGTTTTACGAAACTAGAGCTCGTTGGGACGTGACTTCTGCACAGGCCTCTTTCTCCCTCCGTGTTATGTATGGAACCCGTTTCCCAGGCTCTCACCCGTGGTACACGGTAAAGAGCTTTCTCCTTCAGAGATGTGGACGTTAGTGAAAGCAAGTTTTCTCTACACTCTTGCTACTTCGAGGGAGGTGCCTGGATATTAGACCTCCACACACCCGTGCAAAGAGAATGCTAGTTCATGAAACTAGAACTCCTTCGGCAGGTGCCTTCTGCACCAGCATATTTCTCCCTCTGTGTTAGGTATGGAACCCGTTCCCCAGGCTCTCAGCAGGGCTACACTGTAAACTGCTTTCACCTTCAGAGAGGTGGACGGTAGCTAAAGCACGGTTTCTCTACACTGTTCTTCATTTGAGGGAGGTGCCTGGATATTAGACCTCCACACACCCGTGCAAGAGCAATGCTAGTTTTATGAAACTAGAGCTCGCTGCAGAGGTGCCTTCTGCACAGGCCTCTTTCTCCCTCCGTGTTATGTATGGAACCCGTTCTCCAGGCTCTCTCCCGTGGTGCACAGTGAACTGCTTTCTCCTTCAGACAGGTGGACGGTAGCTAAAGCACGGTTCCTCTATACTGTTCTTCATTTGAGGGAGGTGCCTGGATATTAGACCTCCACACACCCGTGCAAGAGGAATGCTAGTTTTATGAAACTAGAGCTCGTTGGAGAGGTGCCTTCTGCACAGGCCTCTTTCCCCCTCCGTGTTATGTATGGAACCCGTTCTCCAGGCCCCAGCGAAAGGCAGAACACGACTCCCCATGTGTTTCATCACGCTAGCACGGCAGCCCCACTTTTGCATGGAAGTCTAACAGCTAGTGTTCTAACTCGAAGAAACAACACTGTAGAGAAACCGTGCTTTAGCTACCGTCGACCTCTAGACGGAGGAAGCATTACACGGAGTACCGTGGCTGAGAGCCTGGGGAACGGGTTCCATACGTGAAACCAAGGGAGAAATAGGTCCGGGCAGAAGGCACCTCTGGACTCAGCTCTTGCTACCTGAAGCTAACACTACTGCCCCATGTGTGCTTGGAATGCTATGTGCTCGACACTGACTGGGAAGAAACAAGCCTGTCAAGAATCCCAGCTGCAGCTCATTCGCCTACCAGGCTACTAACACCAAGAATCAATGCTGCAGCGTTACTGCGCTTTAGCTAACATTGCCGTTCCTGAAGCCGCAGGAGTTGTATAGCGCTCGTGTATGAGAGACCGGGGAAAGGGTCCCAGACGTGAAATGGAGTGAGAAACAGGCCGGTGCGGAAGGCAGCTCTCAACTCACCTCTTGTTTATGAGGCTAGTCCCCTTGCCCCGGGGGTGCCTGCAGGCCATAAGCCAACCACCTAACTCAAAGGAACAACTCTGTAGGGAATTCCTGCTTCGGCTAAAAGAGCCATGCCTCAGGGTGGACGCATTGTGTGGTGTGCATGCGTGAGTGCACAGCAAGTGAGTCCAAAACCATTTTCCTTGTGAGACCCAGGCGCCGGAAGAAGCCAGAACAAGACTCCCCACTTGCTCCATGAAACTAGTACTGCGGCCCCACTTTTGAATGGAAGTCTAATAGCTAGCTTTCTAACTCGAAGAAACAGCACTGTAGAGAAACCGTGCTTTAGCTACCGTCGACCTCTCTGTGGGCGAGGCAGTTTAGGGTGTACTGTGGCTGAGAGCCTGGGGACGGTTTCAATATCGTAATATCGGGGGAGAGACAGGCCGGTACAGAAGGCAGCTCTCAACTCACATCATGGTTATGGGGCTAGTTCCGTTGCCCCGTGGGTGTGTGTGCAGGCTTAAAGACAGCCACCTAACTCGAAGGAAAAACACGGTAGTGGATCCGTGCTTCAGCTAAAACAGCCGCTCCTGAGGGTGGAAGCATTTGGTTGTGTGCGTGCGTGAGAGGACTGCAAGGGAGTCCAAAGTTTCTGCGAGTGAGACTCAGGCCCCAGCAAAAGGCAGAACACGACTCCCCGTGTGTTTCCTTTAGCTAGCACTGCGGCCCTACTTTTGCATGGAAGTCTAATCGCTAGCGTTCTCCCTGGAAGAAACAACACGGTAGAGAAACCGTGCTTTAGCTACCATCCACCTCTCTGAGGGAGGAAGCACTTTCCAGGCTACCGTGGGTGAGAGCCTGAGGAACGGGTTCCTTACGTGAAACCGAGGGAGAAGGAGTCCGGGCCAGAAGGCGCCTCTCGACTCAGCTCTTGTTACCTGAAGCTAACACTTCGGCTCCATGTGTGCATAGGAATGCTAAGGGCTCCACACTGATTTGGCAGAAAGAAGCCGGTCAAGAAGCCCAGCTTCAGCTCATTCGCCTCTCCACAGGGTGGCAGCATTTTCAAGTCGGCTTGAGTGCAAACCTGGCGAAGGAGTCCCAGCAGAATTCGGAGGGAGAAATAAGCATGGGCAGAAGGCACCTCTCGACTCCACTCTTGTTTCGGGAAACTAGATCGGCTCTCCCGTGTGTGCGTGGAGTCCTCAGTGCCATCCACGCAACGCAAAGGAACAAAACTGTAGAGAACCCGTGCCTCAGCAAAGATCGCCCTTCCTGAGCGTCAACTTCATCTATTGTGTGTTTTTGTGAAAGCATGAGAAATGGAACCTAAACGTAACTCGGAGTGAGAAGCAGGCCTGGAAGGAAGGCTGCTGTCGACTCAGCTCTTGTTTGAGGAGATTAGCACTGCTGTACCCTGTGTGCCTGGATGCCTAGTTACCAGGCTACTAACACCAAGCATCAATCCTATAGAGTGACTGCGCTTGAGTTAACATTGCCGTTCCTGAAGCAGGAGGAATTTGACACTGCTCGTGTACGAGAGACCGGGCAAAGGGTCCCAGACGTGAAATGGAGTGAGAAACAGGCCGGTGCGGAAGGCAGCTCTCAAGTCACCTCTGGTTTATGAGGCTAGTCCCCTTGCCCCGGGGGTGCATGCAGGCCTATGGCCAACCACCTAACTCAAAGGAACAACTCTGTAGGGAATTCCTGCTTCGGCTAAAAGAGCCATGCCTCAGGGTGGACGCATTTTGATGTGTCCATGCGTGAGCGCAGTGCAAGTGAGTCCAAAACCTTTTTTCCTTGTGAGACCCAGGCCCGGAAGAACCCGTACTCCAGGCTCTCTCCCGTGGTGCACAGTGAACTGGTTTCTCCTTCAGAGAGGTGGACGGTAGCTAAAGCACGTTTTCTCTACACTGCCGTTCCATCCAGTGAGGTGCCTGGATATTCGACCTCCACACACCCGTGCAAGACGAATGCTAGTTTTATGGAACTAGAGCTCGTTGGAGAGGTGCCTTCTGCACAGGCCTGTTTCTCCCTCCGTGTTATGGATGCAACCCGTTCGCCAGGCTCTCTCCCGTGGTACACAGTAAACTGCTTTCTCCTTCAGACAGGTGGACGGTAGCCAAAGCGCGTTTTCTCTACACTCTTGCTGCTTTGAGGCCGGTGCCTGGATATTAGACCTCCACACACCCGTGCAAGAGCAATGCTGCTTTCATTAAACTGGAGCACGTTCGAGAGGTGCCTTCTGCACCGGCCTGTTTCTCCCTCCGTGTTATGTATGGAACCCGTTCCCCGGGCTCTCACCAGGCCTACACTGTAAACTGCTTTCTCCTTGAGAGAGGTAGACGGTAGCTAAAGCACGGTTCCTCTACACTGTTCTTCATTTGAGGGAGGTGCCTGGATATTAGACCTCCACACACCCGTGCAAGAGCAATGCTAGGTTTATGAAACTAGAGCTCGTTGGAGAGGTGCCTTCTGCACAGGCCTCTTTCTCGCTCCGTGTTATGTATGGAACCCGTTCCCCAGGCTCTCTCCCGTGGTACACAGTAAACTGCTTTCTCCTTCAGAGTGGTGGACTGTAGCTAAAGCACGTTTCCTCTACACTCTTGCTGCATCGAGGCCGGTGCCTGGATATTAGACCTCCACACACCCGTGCAAGAGCAATGCTGCTTTCATTAAACTAGAGCTCGTTCATGAGGTGCCTTCTGCACCGGCCTGTTTCTCCCTCTGTGTTATGTATGGAAAACGTTCCCCAGGCTCTCACCCGTGCTACACCGTAAACTGCTTTCTCCTTCAGAGAGGTGGACGGTAGCTAAAGCACCGTTTCTCTACACTGTTCTTCATATGAGGGAGGTGCCTGGATATTAGACCTCCACACACCCGTGCAAGAGCAATGCTAATTTTATGAAACTAGAGCTCGTTGGAGAGGTGCCTTCTGCACAGGCCTCTTTCTCCCTCCGTGTTATGTATGGAACCCGTTCTCCAGGCTCTCTCCCGTGGTGCACAGTGAATTGCTCTCTCCTTCAGAGAGGTGGACGGTAGCTAAAGCACGTTTTCTCTACACTGCCATTCCATCCAGTGAGGTGCCTGGATATTAGACCTGCACACACCCGTGCAAGAGCAATGCTACTTTCATTAAACTAGAGCTCGTTCGAGAGATGCCTTCTGCACCGGCCTGTCTCTCCCTCCGTGTTATGTATGCAACCCGTTCCCCTGGCTCTCACCCGTGGTACACCGTAAACTGCTTTCTCCTTCAGAGAGGTGGACGGTAGCTAAAGCACCGTTTCTCTACACTGTTGCTACTTCGACGGAAGTCCCAGGAAATTAGACGTCCACACACCCGTGCAAGAGGAATGGTAGTTTTATGAAACTAGAGCTCGTTGGACGGGTGCTTTCTGCACCGGCCTGATTCTCCCTCCGTGTTATGCATGGAACCCGTTCCCCAGGCTCTCACCCATGGGACACCGTAAACTGCTTTCTCTTTTACAGACGTGGACGGTAGCTAAAGGACGGATTCTCTACACTGTCGTTCCTTCGTGGGAGGTGACTGGATATTGGACCTCCACACACCCTTGCAAGAGGAATGCTAGTTTCGTGAATCTAGAGCTGGTTCGAGAGGTGCCTTCTGCTACGGCCTGGTTCTGCCTCCGTGTTATGTATGGAACCCGTTTCCCTGCTCTCACCCGTGGTACACCGTAAACTCCTTTCTCCTTCAGAGAGGTGGACGGTAGCTAAAGCACGTTTTCTCTACACTGCCGTTCCTTCGAGTGAGGTGCCTGGATATGAGACCTGCACACACCCGTGCCAAAGGAATGCTACTTTCATGATACTAGAGCTGGTTCGAGAGGTGCCTTTTGCACCGGCCTCTTTCTGCCTCCCTGTTATGTATGCAAACCGTTCCCAGGCTCTCACCCGTGGGACTCCGTAAACTGCTTTAACCTTCAGAGAGGTGGACGGTAGCTAAAGCACCGTTTCTCTACACTGCTTACTTCGAGGGAGGTGCCGGAAAATTAGACCTCGCACACCCGTGGAACAGGAATTCTAGTTTTACGAAACTAGAGCTCGTTGGGACGTGACTTCTGCACAGGCCTCTTTCTCCCTCCGTGTTATGTATGGAACCCGTTTCCCAGGCTCTCACCCGTGGTACACGGTAAAGAGCTTTCTCCTTCAGAGATGTGGACGTTAGTGAAAGCAAGTTTTCTCTACACTCTTGCTACTTCGAGGGAGGTGCCTGGATATTAGACCTCCACACACCCGTGCAAAGAGAATGCTAGTTCATGAAACTAGAACTCCTTCGGCAGGTGCCTTCTGCACCAGCATATTTCTCCCTCTGTGTTAGGTATGGAACCCGTTCCCCAGGCTCTCAGCAGGGCTACACTGTAAACTGCTTTCACCTTCAGAGAGGTGGACGGTAGCTAAAGCACGGTTTCTCTACACTGTTCTTCATTTGAGGGAGGTGCCTGGATATTAGACCTCCACACACCCGTGCAAGAGCAATGCTAGTTTTATGAAACTAGAGCTCGTTGGAGAGGTGCCTTCTGCACAGGCCTCTTTCCCCCTCCGTGTTATGTATGGAACCCGTTCTCCAGGCCCCAGCGAAAGGCAGAACACGACTCCCCATGTGTTTCATCACGCTAGCACGGCAGCCCCACTTTTGCATGGAAGTCTAACAGCTAGTGTTCTAACTCGAAGAAACAACACTGTAGAGAAACCGTGCTTTAGCTACCGTCGACCTCTAGACGGAGGAAGCATTACACGGAGTACCGTGGCTGAGAGCCTGGGGAACGGGTTCCATACGTGAAACCAAGGGAGAAATAGGTCCGGGCAGAAGGCACCTCTGGACTCAGCTCTTGCTACCTGAAGCTAACACTACTGCCCCATGTGTGCTTGGAATGCTATGTGCTCGACACTGACTGGGAAGAAACAAGCCTGTCAAGAATCCCAGCTGCAGCTCATTCGCCTACCAGGCTACTAACACCAAGAATCAATGCTGCAGCGTTACTGCGCTTTAGCTAACATTGCCGTTCCTGAAGCCGCAGGAGTTGTATAGCGCTCGTGTATGAGAGACCGGGGAAAGGGTCCCAGACGTGAAATGGAGTGAGAAACAGGCCGGTGCGGAAGGCAGCTCTCAACTCACCTCTTGTTTATGAGGCTAGTCCCCTTGCCCCGGGGGTGCCTGCAGGCCATAAGCCAACCACCTAACTCAAAGGAACAACTCTGTAGGGAATTCCTGCTTCGGCTAAAAGAGCCATGCCTCAGGGTGGACGCATTGTGTGGTGTGCATGCGTGAGTGCACAGCAAGTGAGTCCAAAACCATTTTCCTTGTGAGACCCAGGCGCCGGAAGAAGCCAGAACAAGACTCCCCACTTGCTCCATGAAACTAGTACTGCGGCCCCACTTTTGAATGGAAGTCTAATAGCTAGCTTTCTAACTCGAAGAAACAGCACTGTAGAGAAACCGTGCTTTAGCTACCGTCGACCTCTCTGTGGGCGAGGCAGTTTAGGGTGTACTGTGGCTGAGAGCCTGGGGACGGTTTCAATATCGTAATATCGGGGGAGAGACAGGCCGGTACAGAAGGCAGCTCTCAACTCACATCATGGTTATGGGGCTAGTTCCGTTGCCCCGTGGGTGTGTGTGCAGGCTTAAAGACAGCCACCTAACTCGAAGGAAAAACACGGTAGTGGATCCGTGCTTCAGCTAAAACAGCCGCTCCTGAGGGTGGAAGCATTTGGTTGTGTGCGTGCGTGAGAGGACTGCAAGGGAGTCCAAAGTTTCTGCGAGTGAGACTCAGGCCCCAGCAAAAGGCAGAACACGACTCCCCGTGTGTTTCCTTTAGCTAGCACTGCGGCCCTACTTTTGCATGGAAGTCTAATCGCTAGCGTTCTCCCTGGAAGAAACAACACGGTAGAGAAACCGTGCTTTAGCTACCATCCACCTCTCTGAGGGAGGAAGCACTTTCCAGGCTACCGTGGGTGAGAGCCTGAGGAACGGGTTCCTTACGTGAAACCGAGGGAGAAGGAGTCCGGGCCAGAAGGCGCCTCTCGACTCAGCTCTTGTTACCTGAAGCTAACACTTCGGCTCCATGTGTGCATAGGAATGCTAAGGGCTCCACACTGATTTGGCAGAAAGAAGCCGGTCAAGAAGCCCAGCTTCAGCTCATTCGCCTCTCCACAGGGTGGCAGCATTTTCAAGTCGGCTTGAGTGCAAACCTGGCGAAGGAGTCCCAGCAGAATTCGGAGGGAGAAATAAGCATGGGCAGAAGGCACCTCTCGACTCCACTCTTGTTTCGGGAAACTAGATCGGCTCTCCCGTGTGTGCGTGGAGTCCTCAGTGCCATCCACGCAACGCAAAGGAACAAAACTGTAGAGAACCCGTGCCTCAGCAAAGATCGCCCTTCCTGAGCGTCAACTTCATCTATTGTGTGTTTTTGTGAAAGCATGAGAAATGGAACCTAAACGTAACTCGGAGTGAGAAGCAGGCCTGGAAGGAAGGCTGCTGTCGACTCAGCTCTTGTTTGAGGAGATTAGCACTGCTGTACCCTGTGTGCCTGGATGCCTAGTTACCAGGCTACTAACACCAAGCATCAATCCTATAGAGTGACTGCGCTTGAGTTAACATTGCCGTTCCTGAAGCAGGAGGAATTTGACACTGCTCGTGTACGAGAGACCGGGCAAAGGGTCCCAGACGTGAAATGGAGTGAGAAACAGGCCGGTGCGGAAGGCAGCTCTCAAGTCACCTCTGGTTTATGAGGCTAGTACCCTTGCCCCGGGGGTGCCTGCAGGCCTATGGCCAACCACCTAACTCAAAGGAACAACTCTGTAGGGAATTCCTGCTTCGGCTAAAAGAGCCATGCCTCAGGGTGGACGCATTTTGATGTGTCCATGCGTGAGCGCAGTGCAAGTGAGTCCAAAACCTTTTTTCCTTGTGAGACCCAGGCCCGGAAGAACCCGTACTCCAGGCTCTCTCCCGTGGTGCACAGTGAACTGGTTTCTCCTTCAGAGAGGTGGACGGTAGCTAAAGCACGTTTTCTCTACACTGCCGTTCCATCCAGTGAGGTGCCTGGATATTCGACCTCCACACACCCGTGCAAGACGAATGCTAGTTTTATGGAACTAGAGCTCGTTGGAGAGGTGCCTTCTGCACAGGCCTGTTTCTCCCTCCGTGTTATGGATGCAACCCGTTCGCCAGGCTCTCTCCCGTGGTACACAGTAAACTGCTTTCTCCTTCAGACAGGTGGACGGTAGCCAAAGCGCGTTTTCTCTACACTCTTGCTGCTTTGAGGCCGGTGCCTGGATATTAGACCTCCACACACCCGTGCAAGAGCAATGCTGCTTTCATTAAACTGGAGCACGTTCGAGAGGTGCCTTCTGCACCGGCCTGTTTCTCCCTCCGTGTTATGTATGGAACCCGTTCCCCGGGCTCTCACCAGGCCTACACTGTAAACTGCTTTCTCCTTGAGAGAGGTAGACGGTAGCTAAAGCACGGTTCCTCTACACTGTTCTTCATTTGAGGGAGGTGCCTGGATATTAGACCTCCACACACCCGTGCAAGAGCAATGCTAGGTTTATGAAACTAGAGCTCGTTGGAGAGGTGCCTTCTGCACAGGCCTCTTTCTCGCTCCGTGTTATGTATGGAACCCGTTCCCCAGGCTCTCTCCCGTGGTACACAGTAAACTGCTTTCTCCTTCAGAGTGGTGGACTGTAGCTAAAGCACGTTTCCTCTACACTCTTGCTGCATCGAGGCCGGTGCCTGGATATTAGACCTCCACACACCCGTGCAAGAGCAATGCTGCTTTCATTAAACTAGAGCTCGTTCATGAGGTGCCTTCTGCACCGGCCTGTTTCTCCCTCTGTGTTATGTATGGAAAACGTTCCCCAGGCTCTCACCCGTGCTACACCGTAAACTGCTTTCTCCTTCAGAGAGGTGGACGGTAGCTAAAGCACCGTTTCTCTACACTGTTCTTCATATGAGGGAGGTGCCTGGATATTAGACCTCCACACACCCGTGCAAGAGCAATGCTAATTTTATGAAACTAGAGCTCGTTGGAGAGGTGCCTTCTGCACAGGCCTCTTTCTCCCTCCGTGTTATGTATGGAACCCGTTCTCCAGGCTCTCTCCCGTGGTGCACAGTGAATTGCTCTCTCCTTCAGAGAGGTGGACGGTAGCTAAAGCACGTTTTCTCTACACTGCCATTCCATCCAGTGAGGTGCCTGGATATTAGACCTGCACACACCCGTGCAAGAGCAATGCTACTTTCATTAAACTAGAGCTCGTTCGAGAGATGCCTTCTGCACCGGCCTGTCTCTCCCTCCGTGTTATGTATGCAACCCGTTCCCCTGGCTCTCACCCGTGGTACACCGTAAACTGCTTTCTCCTTCAGAGAGGTGGACGGTAGCTAAAGCACCGTTTCTCTACACTGTTGCTACTTCGACGGAAGTCCCAGGAAATTAGACGTCCACACACCCGTGCAAGAGGAATGGTAGTTTTATGAAACTAGAGCTCGTTGGACGGGTGCTTTCTGCACCGGCCTGATTCTCCCTCCGTGTTATGCATGGAACCCGTTCCCCAGGCTCTCACCCATGGGACACCGTAAACTGCTTTCTCTTTTACAGACGTGGACGGTAGCTAAAGGACGGATTCTCTACACTGTCGTTCCTTCGTGGGAGGTGACTGGATATTGGACCTCCACACACCCTTGCAAGAGGAATGCTAGTTTCGTGAATCTAGAGCTGGTTCGAGAGGTGCCTTCTGCTACGGCCTGGTTCTGCCTCCGTGTTATGTATGGAACCCGTTTCCCTGCTCTCACCCGTGGTACACCGTAAACTCCTTTCTCCTTCAGAGAGGTGGACGGTAGCTAAAGCACGTTTTCTCTACACTGCCGTTCCTTCGAGTGAGGTGCCTGGATATGAGACCTGCACACACCCGTGCCAAAGGAATGCTACTTTCATGATACTAGAGCTGGTTCGAGAGGTGCCTTTTGCACCGGCCTCTTTCTGCCTCCCTGTTATGTATGCAAACCGTTCCCAGGCTCTCACCCGTGGGACTCCGTAAACTGCTTTAACCTTCAGAGAGGTGGACGGTAGCTAAAGCACCGTTTCTCTACACTGCTTACTTCGAGGGAGGTGCCGGAAAATTAGACCTCGCACACCCGTGGAACAGGAATTCTAGTTTTACGAAACTAGAGCTCGTTGGGACGTGACTTCTGCACAGGCCTCTTTCTCCCTCCGTGTTATGTATGGAACCCGTTTCCCAGGCTCTCACCCGTGGTACACGGTAAAGAGCTTTCTCCTTCAGAGATGTGGACGTTAGTGAAAGCAAGTTTTCTCTACACTCTTGCTACTTCGAGGGAGGTGCCTGGATATTAGACCTCCACACACCCGTGCAAAGAGAATGCTAGTTCATGAAACTAGAACTCCTTCGGCAGGTGCCTTCTGCACCAGCATATTTCTCCCTCTGTGTTAGGTATGGAACCCGTTCCCCAGGCTCTCAGCAGGGCTACACTGTAAACTGCTTTCACCTTCAGAGAGGTGGACGGTAGCTAAAGCACGGTTTCTCTACACTGTTCTTCATTTGAGGGAGGTGCCTGGATATTAGACCTCCACACACCCGTGCAAGAGCAATGCTAGTTTTATGAAACTAGAGCTCGCTGCAGAGGTGCCTTCTGCACAGGCCTCTTTCTCCCTCCGTGTTATGTATGGAACCCGTTCTCCAGGCTCTCTCCCGTGGTGCACAGTGAACTGCTTTCTCCTTCAGACAGGTGGACGGTAGCTAAAGCACGGTTCCTCTATACTGTTCTTCATTTGAGGGAGGTGCCTGGATTATTAGACCTCCACACACCCGTGCAAGAGGAATGCTAGTTTTATGAAACTAGAGCTCGTTGGAGAGGTGCCTTCTGCACAGGCCTCTTTCCCCCTCCGTGTTATGTATGGAACCTGTTCTCCAGGCCCCAGCGAAAGGCAGAACACGACTCCCCATGTGTTTCATCACGCTAGCATGGCAGCCCCACTTTTGCATGGAAGTCTAACAGCTAGTGTTCTAACTCGAAGAAACAACACTGTAGAGAAACCGTGCTTTAGCTACCGTCGACCTCTAGACGGAGGAAGCATTACACGGAGTACCGTGGCTGAGAGCCTGGGGAACGGGTTCCATACGTGAAACCAAGGGAGAAATAGGTCCGGGCAGAAGGCACCTCTGGACTCAGCTCTTGCTACCTGAAGCTAACACTACTGCCCCATGTGTGCTTGGAATGCTATGTGCTCGACACTGACTGGGAAGAAACAAGCCTGTCAAGAATCCCAGCTGCAGCTCATTCGCCTACCAGGCTACTAACACCAAGAATCAATGCTGCAGCGTTACTGCGCTTTAGCTAACATTGCCGTTCCTGAAGCCGCAGGAGTTGTATAGCGCTCGTGTATGAGAGACCGGGGAAAGGGTCCCAGACGTGAAATGGAGTGAGAAACAGGCCGGTGCGGAAGGCAGCTCTCAACTCACCTCTTGTTTATGAGGCTAGTCCCCTTGCCCCGGGGGTGCCTGCAGGCCATAAGCCAACCACCTAACTCAAAGGAACAACTCTGTAGGGAATTCCTGCTTCGGCTAAAAGAGCCATGCCTCAGGGTGGACGCATTGTGTGGTGTGCATGCGTGAGTGCACAGCAAGTGAGTCCAAAACCATTTTCCTTGTGAGACCCAGGCGCCGGAAGAAGCCAGAACAAGACTCCCCACTTGCTCCATGAAACTAGTACTGCGGCCCCACTTTTGAATGGAAGTCTAATAGCTAGCTTTCTAACTCGAAGAAACAGCACTGTAGAGAAACCGTGCTTTAGCTACCGTCGACCTCTCTGTGGGCGAGGCAGTTTAGGGTGTACTGTGGCTGAGAGCCTGGGGACGGTTTCAATATCGTAATATCGGGGGAGAGACAGGCCGGTACAGAAGGCAGCTCTCAACTCACATCATGGTTATGGGGCTAGTTCCGTTGCCCCGTGGGTGTGTGTGCAGGCTTAAAGACAGCCACCTAACTCGAAGGAAAAACACGGTAGTGGATCCGTGCTTCAGCTAAAACAGCCGCTCCTGAGGGTGGAAGCATTTGGTTGTGTGCGTGCGTGAGAGGACTGCAAGGGAGTCCAAAGTTTCTGCGAGTGAGACTCAGGCCCCAGCAAAAGGCAGAACACGACTCCCCGTGTGTTTCCTTTAGCTAGCACTGCGGCCCTACTTTTGCATGGAAGTCTAATCGCTAGCGTTCTCCCTGGAAGAAACAACACGGTAGAGAAACCGTGCTTTAGCTACCATCCACCTCTCTGAGGGAGGAAGCACTTTCCAGGCTACCGTGGGTGAGAGCCTGAGGAACGGGTTCCTTACGTGAAACCGAGGGAGAAGGAGTCCGGGCCAGAAGGCGCCTCTCGACTCAGCTCTTGTTACCTGAAGCTAACACTTCGGCTCCATGTGTGCATAGGAATGCTAAGGGCTCCACACTGATTTGGCAGAAAGAAGCCGGTCAAGAAGCCCAGCTTCAGCTCATTCGCCTCTCCACAGGGTGGCAGCATTTTCAAGTCGGCTTGAGTGCAAACCTGGCGAAGGAGTCCCAGCAGAATTCGGAGGGAGAAATAAGCATGGGCAGAAGGCACCTCTCGACTCCACTCTTGTTTCGGGAAACTAGATCGGCTCTCCCGTGTGTGCGTGGAGTCCTCAGTGCCATCCACGCAACGCAAAGGAACAAAACTGTAGAGAACCCGTGCCTCAGCAAAGATCGCCCTTCCTGAGCGTCAACTTCATCTATTGTGTGTTTTTGTGAAAGCATGAGAAATGGAACCTAAACGTAACTCGGAGTGAGAAGCAGGCCTGGAAGGAAGGCTGCTGTCGACTCAGCTCTTGTTTGAGGAGATTAGCACTGCTGTACCCTGTGTGCCTGGATGCCTAGTTACCAGGCTACTAACACCAAGCATCAATCCTATAGAGTGACTGCGCTTGAGTTAACATTGCCGTTCCTGAAGCAGGAGGAATTTGACACTGCTCGTGTACGAGAGACCGGGCAAAGGGTCCCAGACGTGAAATGGAGTGAGAAACAGGCCGGTGCGGAAGGCAGCTCTCAAGTCACCTCTGGTTTATGAGGCTAGTACCCTTGCCCCGGGGGTGCCTGCAGGCCTATGGCCAACCACCTAACTCAAAGGAACAACTCTGTAGGGAATTCCTGCTTCGGCTAAAAGAGCCATGCCTCAGGGTGGACGCATTTTGATGTGTCCATGCGTGAGCGCAGTGCAAGTGAGTCCAAAACCTTTTTTCCTTGTGAGACCCAGGCCCGGAAGAACCCGTACTCCAGGCTCTCTCCCGTGGTGCACAGTGAACTGGTTTCTCCTTCAGAGAGGTGGACGGTAGCTAAAGCACGTTTTCTCTACACTGCCGTTCCATCCAGTGAGGTGCCTGGATATTCGACCTCCACACACCCGTGCAAGACGAATGCTAGTTTTATGGAACTAGAGCTCGTTGGAGAGGTGCCTTCTGCACAGGCCTGTTTCTCCCTCCGTGTTATGGATGCAACCCGTTCGCCAGGCTCTCTCCCGTGGTACACAGTAAACTGCTTTCTCCTTCAGACAGGTGGACGGTAGCCAAAGCGCGTTTTCTCTACACTCTTGCTGCTTTGAGGCCGGTGCCTGGATATTAGACCTCCACACACCCGTGCAAGAGCAATGCTGCTTTCATTAAACTGGAGCACGTTCGAGAGGTGCCTTCTGCACCGGCCTGTTTCTCCCTCCGTGTTATGTATGGAACCCGTTCCCCGGGCTCTCACCAGGCCTACACTGTAAACTGCTTTCTCCTTGAGAGAGGTAGACGGTAGCTAAAGCACGGTTCCTCTACACTGTTCTTCATTTGAGGGAGGTGCCTGGATATTAGACCTCCACACACCCGTGCAAGAGCAATGCTAGGTTTATGAAACTAGAGCTCGTTGGAGAGGTGCCTTCTGCACAGGCCTCTTTCTCGCTCCGTGTTATGTATGGAACCCGTTCCCCAGGCTCTCTCCCGTGGTACACAGTAAACTGCTTTCTCCTTCAGAGTGGTGGACTGTAGCTAAAGCACGTTTCCTCTACACTCTTGCTGCATCGAGGCCGGTGCCTGGATATTAGACCTCCACACACCCGTGCAAGAGCAATGCTGCTTTCATTAAACTAGAGCTCGTTCATGAGGTGCCTTCTGCACCGGCCTGTTTCTCCCTCTGTGTTATGTATGGAAAACGTTCCCCAGGCTCTCACCCGTGCTACACCGTAAACTGCTTTCTCCTTCAGAGAGGTGGACGGTAGCTAAAGCACCGTTTCTCTACACTGTTCTTCATATGAGGGAGGTGCCTGGATATTAGACCTCCACACACCCGTGCAAGAGCAATGCTAATTTTATGAAACTAGAGCTCGTTGGAGAGGTGCCTTCTGCACAGGCCTCTTTCTCCCTCCGTGTTATGTATGGAACCCGTTCTCCAGGCTCTCTCCCGTGGTGCACAGTGAATTGCTCTCTCCTTCAGAGAGGTGGACGGTAGCTAAAGCACGTTTTCTCTACACTGCCATTCCATCCAGTGAGGTGCCTGGATATTAGACCTGCACACACCCGTGCAAGAGCAATGCTACTTTCATTAAACTAGAGCTCGTTCGAGAGATGCCTTCTGCACCGGCCTGTCTCTCCCTCCGTGTTATGTATGCAACCCGTTCCCCTGGCTCTCACCCGTGGTACACCGTAAACTGCTTTCTCCTTCAGAGAGGTGGACGGTAGCTAAAGCACCGTTTCTCTACACTGTTGCTACTTCGACGGAAGTCCCAGGAAATTAGACGTCCACACACCCGTGCAAGAGGAATGGTAGTTTTATGAAACTAGAGCTCGTTGGACAGGTGCTTTCTGCACCGGCCTGATTCTCCCTCCGTGTTATGCATGGAACCCGTTCCCCAGGCTCTCACCCATGGGACACCGTAAACTGCTTTCTCTTTTACAGACGTGGACGGTAGCTAAAGGACGGATTCTCTACACTGTCGTTCCTTCGTGGGAGGTGACTGGATATTGGACCTCCACACACCCTTGCAAGAGGAATGCTAGTTTCGTGAATCTAGAGCTGGTTCGAGAGGTGCCTTCTGCTACGGCCTGGTTCTGCCTCCGTGTTATGTATGGAACCCGTTTCCCTGCTCTCACCCGTGGTACACCGTAAACTCCTTTCTCCTTCAGAGAGGTGGACGGTAGCTAAAGCACGTTTTCTCTACACTGCCGTTCCTTCGAGTGAGGTGCCTGGATATGAGACCTGCACACACCCGTGCCAAAGGAATGCTACTTTCATGATACTAGAGCTGGTTCGAGAGGTGCCTTTTGCACCGGCCTCTTTCTGCCTCTCTGTTATGTATGCAAACCGTTCCCAGGCTCTCACCCGTGGGACTCCGTAAACTGCTTTAACCTTCAGAGAGGTGGACGGTAGCTAAAGCACCGTTTCTCTACACTGCTTACTTCGAGGGAGGTGCCGGAAAATTAGACCTCGCACACCCGTGGAACAGGAATTCTAGTTTTACGAAACTAGAGCTCGTTGGGACGTGACTTCTGCACAGGCCTCTTTCTCCCTCCGTGTTATGTATGGAACCCGTTTCCCAGGCTCTCACCCGTGGTACACGGTAAAGAGCTTTCTCCTTCAGAGATGTGGACGTTAGTGAAAGCAAGTTTTCTCTACACTCTTGCTACTTCGAGGGAGGTGCCTGGATATTAGACCTCCACACACCCGTGCAAAGAGAATGCTAGTTCATGAAACTAGAACTCCTTCGGCAGGTGCCTTCTGCACCAGCATATTTCTCCCTCTGTGTTAGGTATGGAACCCGTTCCCCAGGCTCTCAGCAGGGCTACACTGTAAACTGCTTTCACCTTCAGAGAGGTGGACGGTAGCTAAAGCACGGTTTCTCTACACTGTTCTTCATTTGAGGGAGGTGCCTGGATATTAGACCTCCACACACCCGTGCAAGAGCAATGCTAGTTTTATGAAACTAGAGCTCGCTGCAGAGGTGCCTTCTGCACAGGCCTCTTTCTCCCTCCGTGTTATGTATGGAACCCGTTCTCCAGGCTCTCTCCCGTGGTGCACAGTGAACTGCTTTCTCCTTCAGACAGGTGGATGGTAGCTAAAGCACGGTTCCTCTATACTGTTCTTCATTTGAGGGAGGTGCCTGGATATTAGACCTCCACACACCCGTGCAAGAGGAATGCTAGTTTTATGAAACTAGAGCTCGTTGGAGAGGTGCCTTCTGCACAGGCCTCTTTCCCCCTCCGTGTTATGTATGGAACCCGTTCTCCAGGCCCCAGCGAAAGGCAGAACACGACTCCCCATGTGTTTCATCACGCTAGCACGGCAGCCCCACTTTTGCATGGAAGTCTAACAGCTAGTGTTCTAACTCGAAGAAACAACACTGTAGAGAAACCGTGCTTTAGCTACCGTCGACCTCTAGACGGAGGAAGCATTACACGGAGTACCGTGGCTGAGAGCCTGGGGAACGGGTTCCATACGTGAAACCAAGGGAGAAATAGGTCCGGGCAGAAGGCACCTCTGGACTCAGCTCTTGCTACCTGAAGCTAACACTACTGCCCCATGTGTGCTTGGAATGCTATGTGCTCGACACTGACTGGGAAGAAACAAGCCTGTCAAGAATCCCAGCTGCAGCTCATTCGCCTACCAGGCTACTAACACCAAGAATCAATGCTGCAGCGTTACTGCGCTTTAGCTAACATTGCCGTTCCTGAAGCCGCAGGAGTTGTATAGCGCTCGTGTATGAGAGACCGGGGAAAGGGTCCCAGACGTGAAATGGAGTGAGAAACAGGCCGGTGCGGAAGGCAGCTCTCAACTCACCTCTTGTTTATGAGGCTAGTCCCCTTGCCCCGGGGGTGCCTGCAGGCCATAAGCCAACCACCTAACTCAAAGGAACAACTCTGTAGGGAATTCCTGCTTCGGCTAAAAGAGCCATGCCTCAGGGTGGACGCATTGTGTGGTGTGCATGCGTGAGTGCACAGCAAGTGAGTCCAAAACCATTTTCCTTGTGAGACCCAGGCGCCGGAAGAAGCCAGAACAAGACTCCCCACTTGCTCCATGAAACTAGTACTGCGGCCCCACTTTTGAATGGAAGTCTAATAGCTAGCTTTCTAACTCGAAGAAACAGCACTGTAGAGAAACCGTGCTTTAGCTACCGTCGACCTCTCTGTGGGCGAGGCAGTTTAGGGTGTACTGTGGCTGAGAGCCTGGGGACGGTTTCAATATCGTAATATCGGGGGAGAGACAGGCCGGTACAGAAGGCAGCTCTCAACTCACATCATGGTTATGGGGCTAGTTCCGTTGCCCCGTGGGTGTGTGTGCAGGCTTAAAGACAGCCACCTAACTCGAAGGAAAAACACGGTAGTGGATCCGTGCTTCAGCTAAAACAGCCGCTCCTGAGGGTGGAAGCATTTGGTTGTGTGCGTGCGTGAGAGGACTGCAAGGGAGTCCAAAGTTTCTGCGAGTGAGACTCAGGCCCCAGCAAAAGGCAGAACACGACTCCCCGTGTGTTTCCTTTAGCTAGCACTGCGGCCCTACTTTTGCATGGAAGTCTAATCGCTAGCGTTCTCCCTGGAAGAAACAACACGGTAGAGAAACCGTGCTTTAGCTACCATCCACCTCTCTGAGGGAGGAAGCACTTTCCAGGCTACCGTGGGTGAGAGCCTGAGGAACGGGTTCCTTACGTGAAACCGAGGGAGAAGGAGTCCGGGCCAGAAGGCGCCTCTCGACTCAGCTCTTGTTACCTGAAGCTAACACTTCGGCTCCATGTGTGCATAGGAATGCTAAGGGCTCCACACTGATTTGGCAGAAAGAAGCCGGTCAAGAAGCCCAGCTTCAGCTCATTCGCCTCTCCACAGGGTGGCAGCATTTTCAAGTCGGCTTGAGTGCAAACCTGGCGAAGGAGTCCCAGCAGAATTCGGAGGGAGAAATAAGCATGGGCAGAAGGCACCTCTCGACTCCACTCTTGTTTCGGGAAACTAGATCGGCTCTCCCGTGTGTGCGTGGAGTCCTCAGTGCCATCCACGCAACGCAAAGGAACAAAACTGTAGAGAACCCGTGCCTCAGCAAAGATCGCCCTTCCTGAGCGTCAACTTCATCTATTGTGTGTTTTTGTGAAAGCATGAGAAATGGAACCTAAACGTAACTCGGAGTGAGAAGCAGGCCTGGAAGGAAGGCTGCTGTCGACTCAGCTCTTGTTTGAGGAGATTAGCACTGCTGTACCCTGTGTGCCTGGATGCCTAGTTACCAGGCTACTAACACCAAGCATCAATCCTATAGAGTGACTGCGCTTGAGTTAACATTGCCGTTCCTGAAGCAGGAGGAATTTGACACTGCTCGTGTACGAGAGACCGGGCAAAGGGTCCCAGACGTGAAATGGAGTGAGAAACAGGCCGGTGCGGAAGGCAGCTCTCAAGTCACCTCTGGTTTATGAGGCTAGTCCCCTTGCCCCGGGGGTGCCTGCAGGCCTCAAGCCAACCACCTAACTCAAAGGAACAACTCTGTAGGGAATTCCTGCTTCGGCTAAAAGAGCCATGCCTCAGGGTGGACGCATTTTGATGTGTGCATGCGTGAGCGCACTGCAAGTGAGTCCAAAACCTTTTTTCCTTGTGAGACCCAGGCCCGGAAGAACCCGTACTCCAGGCTCTCTCCCGTGGTGCACAGTGAACTGGTTTCTCCTTCAGAGAGGTGGACGGTAGCTAAAGCACGTTTTCTCTACACTGCCGTTCCATCCAGTGAGGTGCCTGGATATTCGACCTCCACACACCCGTGCAAGACGAATGCTAGTTTTATGGAACTAGAGCTCGTTGGAGAGGTGCCTTCTGCACAGGCCTGTTTCTCCCTCCGTGTTATGGATGCAACCCGTTCGCCAGGCTCTCTCCCGTGGTACACAGTAAACTGCTTTCTCCTTCAGACAGGTGGACGGTAGCCAAAGCGCGTTTTCTCTACACTCTTGCTGCTTTGAGGCCGGTGCCTGGATATTAGACCTCCACACACCCGTGCAAGAGCAATGCTGCTTTCATTAAACTGGAGCACGTTCGAGAGGTGCCTTCTGCACCGGCCTGTTTCTCCCTCCGTGTTATGTATGGAACCCGTTCCCCGGGCTCTCACCAGGCCTACACTGTAAACTGCTTTCTCCTTGAGAGAGGTAGACGGTAGCTAAAGCACGGTTCCTCTACACTGTTCTTCATTTGAGGGAGGTGCCTGGATATTAGACCTCCACACACCCGTGCAAGAGCAATGCTAGGTTTATGAAACTAGAGCTCGTTGGAGAGGTGCCTTCTGCACAGGCCTCTTTCTCGCTCCGTGTTATGTATGGAACCCGTTCCCCAGGCTCTCTCCCGTGGTACACAGTAAACTGCTTTCTCCTTCAGAGTGGTGGACTGTAGCTAAAGCACGTTTCCTCTACACTCTTGCTGCATCGAGGCCGGTGCCTGGATATTAGACCTCCACACACCCGTACAAGAGCAATGCTGCTTTCATTAAACTAGAGCTCGTTCATGAGGTGCCTTCTGCACCGGCCTGTTTCTCCCTCTGTGTTATGTATGGAAAACGTTCCCCAGGCTCTCACCCGTGCTACACCGTAAACTGCTTTCTCCTTCAGAGAGGTGGACGGTAGCTAAAGCACCGTTTCTCTACACTGTTCTTCATATGAGGGAGGTGCCTGGATATTAGACCTCCACACACCCGTGCAAGAGCAATGCTAATTTTATGAAACTAGAGCTCGTTGGAGAGGTGCCTTCTGCACAGGCCTCTTTCTCCCTCCGTGTTATGTATGGAACCCGTTCTCCAGGCTCTCTCCCGTGGTGCACAGTGAATTGCTCTCTCCTTCAGAGAGGTGGACGGTAGCTAAAGCACGTTTTCTCTACACTGCCATTCCATCCAGTGAGGTGCCTGGATATTAGACCTGCACACACCCGTGCAAGAGCAATGCTACTTTCATTAAACTAGAGCTCGTTCGAGAGATGCCTTCTGCACCGGCCTGTCTCTCCCTCCGTGTTATGTATGCAACCCGTTCCCCTGGCTCTCACCCGTGGTACACCGTAAACTGCTTTCTCCTTCAGAGAGGTGGACGGTAGCTAAAGCACCGTTTCTCTACACTGTTGCTACTTCGACGGAAGTCCCAGGAAATTAGACGTCCACACACCCGTGCAAGAGGAATGGTAGTTTTATGAAACTAGAGCTCGTTGGACAGGTGCTTTCTGCACCGGCCTGATTCTCCCTCCGTGTTATGCATGGAACCCGTTCCCCAGGCTCTCACCCATGGGACACCGTAAACTGCTTTCTCTTTTACAGACGTGGACGGTAGCTAAAGGACGGATTCTCTACACTGTCGTTCCTTCGTGGGAGGTGACTGGATATTGGACCTCCACACACCCTTGCAAGAGGAATGCTAGTTTCGTGAATCTAGAGCTGGTTCGAGAGGTGCCTTCTGCTACGGCCTGGTTCTGCCTCCGTGTTATGTATGGAACCCGTTTCCCTGCTCTCACCCGTGGTACACCGTAAACTCCTTTCTCCTTCAGAGAGGTGGACGGTAGCTAAAGCACGTTTTCTCTACACTGCCGTTCCTTCGAGTGAGGTGCCTGGATATGAGACCTGCACACACCCGTGCCAAAGGAATGCTACTTTCATGATACTAGAGCTGGTTCGAGAGGTGCCTTTTGCACCGGCCTCTTTCTGCCTCTCTGTTATGTATGCAAACCGTTCCCAGGCTCTCACCCGTGGGACTCCGTAAACTGCTTTAACCTTCAGAGAGGTGGACGGTAGCTAAAGCACCGTTTCTCTACACTGCTTACTTCGAGGGAGGTGCCGGAAAATTAGACCTCGCACACCCGTGGAACAGGAATTCTAGTTTTACGAAACTAGAGCTCGTTGGGACGTGACTTCTGCACAGGCCTCTTTCTCCCTCCGTGTTATGTATGGAACCCGTTTCCCAGGCTCTCACCCGTGGTACACGGTAAAGAGCTTTCTCCTTCAGAGATGTGGACGTTAGTGAAAGCAAGTTTTCTCTACACTCTTGCTACTTCGAGGGAGGTGCCTGGATATTAGACCTCCACACACCCGTGCAAAGAGAATGCTAGTTCATGAAACTAGAACTCCTTCGGCAGGTGCCTTCTGCACCAGCATATTTCTCCCTCTGTGTTAGGTATGGAACCCGTTCCCCAGGCTCTCAGCAGGGCTACACTGTAAACTGCTTTCACCTTCAGAGAGGTGGACGGTAGCTAAAGCACGGTTTCTCTACACTGTTCTTCATTTGAGGGAGGTGCCTGGATATTAGACCTCCACACACCCGTGCAAGAGCAATGCTAGTTTTATGAAACTAGAGCTCGCTGCAGAGGTGCCTTCTGCACAGGCCTCTTTCTCCCTCCGTGTTATGTATGGAACCCGTTCTCCAGGCTCTCTCCCGTGGTGCACAGTGAACTGCTTTCTCCTTCAGACAGGTGGATGGTAGCTAAAGCACGGTTCCTCTATACTGTTCTTCATTTGAGGGAGGTGCCTGGATATTAGACCTCCACACACCCGTGCAAGAGGAATGCTAGTTTTATGAAACTAGAGCTCGTTGGAGAGGTGCCTTCTGCACAGGCCTCTTTCCCCCTCCGTGTTATGTATGGAACCCGTTCTCCAGGCCCCAGCGAAAGGCAGAACACGACTCCCCATGTGTTTCATCACGCTAGCACGGCAGCCCCACTTTTGCATGGAAGTCTAACAGCTAGTGTTCTAACTCGAAGAAACAACACTGTAGAGAAACCGTGCTTTAGCTACCGTCGACCTCTAGACGGAGGAAGCATTACACGGAGTACCGTGGCTGAGAGCCTGGGGAACGGGTTCCATACGTGAAACCAAGGGAGAAATAGGTCCGGGCAGAAGGCACCTCTGGACTCAGCTCTTGCTACCTGAAGCTAACACTACTGCCCCATGTGTGCTTGGAATGCTATGTGCTCGACACTGACTGGGAAGAAACAAGCCTGTCAAGAATCCCAGCTGCAGCTCATTCGCCTACCAGGCTACTAACACCAAGAATCAATGCTGCAGCGTTACTGCGCTTTAGCTAACATTGCCGTTCCTGAAGCCGCAGGAGTTGTATAGCGCTCGTGTATGAGAGACCGGGGAAAGGGTCCCAGACGTGAAATGGAGTGAGAAACAGGCCGGTGCGGAAGGCAGCTCTCAACTCACCTCTTGTTTATGAGGCTAGTCCCCTTGCCCCGGGGGTGCCTGCAGGCCATAAGCCAACCACCTAACTCAAAGGAACAACTCTGTAGGGAATTCCTGCTTCGGCTAAAAGAGCCATGCCTCAGGGTGGACGCATTGTGTGGTGTGCATGCGTGAGTGCACAGCAAGTGAGTCCAAAACCATTTTCCTTGTGAGACCCAGGCGCCGGAAGAAGCCAGAACAAGACTCCCCACTTGCTCCATGAAACTAGTACTGCGGCCCCACTTTTGAATGGAAGTCTAATAGCTAGCTTTCTAACTCGAAGAAACAGCACTGTAGAGAAACCGTGCTTTAGCTACCGTCGACCTCTCTGTGGGCGAGGCAGTTTAGGGTGTACTGTGGCTGAGAGCCTGGGGACGGTTTCAATATCGTAATATCGGGGGAGAGACAGGCCGGTACAGAAGGCAGCTCTCAACTCACATCATGGTTATGGGGCTAGTTCCGTTGCCCCGTGGGTGTGTGTGCAGGCTTAAAGACAGCCACCTAACTCGAAGGAAAAACACGGTAGTGGATCCGTGCTTCAGCTAAAACAGCCGCTCCTGAGGGTGGAAGCATTTGGTTGTGTGCGTGCGTGAGAGGACTGCAAGGGAGTCCAAAGTTTCTGCGAGTGAGACTCAGGCCCCAGCAAAAGGCAGAACACGACTCCCCGTGTGTTTCCTTTAGCTAGCACTGCGGCCCTACTTTTGCATGGAAGTCTAATCGCTAGCGTTCTCCCTGGAAGAAACAACACGGTAGAGAAACCGTGCTTTAGCTACCATCCACCTCTCTGAGGGAGGAAGCACTTTCCAGGCTACCGTGGGTGAGAGCCTGAGGAACGGGTTCCTTACGTGAAACCGAGGGAGAAGGAGTCCGGGCCAGAAGGCGCCTCTCGACTCAGCTCTTGTTACCTGAAGCTAACACTTCGGCTCCATGTGTGCATAGGAATGCTAAGGGCTCCACACTGATTTGGCAGAAAGAAGCCGGTCAAGAAGCCCAGCTTCAGCTCATTCGCCTCTCCACAGGGTGGCAGCATTTTCAAGTCGGCTTGAGTGCAAACCTGGCGAAGGAGTCCCAGCAGAATTCGGAGGGAGAAATAAGCATGGGCAGAAGGCACCTCTCGACTCCACTCTTGTTTCGGGAAACTAGATCGGCTCTCCCGTGTGTGCGTGGAGTCCTCAGTGCCATCCACGCAACGCAAAGGAACAAAACTGTAGAGAACCCGTGCCTCAGCAAAGATCGCCCTTCCTGAGCGTCAACTTCATCTATTGTGTGTTTTTGTGAAAGCATGAGAAATGGAACCTAAACGTAACTCGGAGTGAGAAGCAGGCCTGGAAGGAAGGCTGCTGTCGACTCAGCTCTTGTTTGAGGAGATTAGCACTGCTGTACCCTGTGTGCCTGGATGCCTAGTTACCAGGCTACTAACACCAAGCATCAATCCTATAGAGTGACTGCGCTTGAGTTAACATTGCCGTTCCTGAAGCAGGAGGAATTTGACACTGCTCGTGTACGAGAGACCGGGCAAAGGGTCCCAGACGTGAAATGGAGTGAGAAACAGGCCGGTGCGGAAGGCAGCTCTCAAGTCACCTCTGGTTTATGAGGCTAGTCCCCTTGCCCCGGGGGTGCCTGCAGGCCTCAAGCCAACCACCTAACTCAAAGGAACAACTCTGTAGGGAATTCCTGCTTCGGCTAAAAGAGCCATGCCTCAGGGTGGACGCATTTTGATGTGTGCATGCGTGAGCGCACTGCAAGTGAGTCCAAAACCTTTTTTCCTTGTGAGACCCAGGCCCGGAAGAACCCGTACTCCAGGCTCTCTCCCGTGGTGCACAGTGAACTGGTTTCTCCTTCAGAGAGGTGGACGGTAGCTAAAGCACGTTTTCTCTACACTGCCGTTCCATCCAGTGAGGTGCCTGGATATTCGACCTCCACACACCCGTGCAAGACGAATGCTAGTTTTATGGAACTAGAGCTCGTTGGAGAGGTGCCTTCTGCACAGGCCTGTTTCTCCCTCCGTGTTATGGATGCAACCCGTTCGCCAGGCTCTCTCCCGTGGTACACAGTAAACTGCTTTCTCCTTCAGACAGGTGGACGGTAGCCAAAGCGCGTTTTCTCTACACTCTTGCTGCTTTGAGGCCGGTGCCTGGATATTAGACCTCCACACACCCGTGCAAGAGCAATGCTGCTTTCATTAAACTGGAGCACGTTCGAGAGGTGCCTTCTGCACCGGCCTGTTTCTCCCTCCGTGTTATGTATGGAACCCGTTCCCCGGGCTCTCACCAGGCCTACACTGTAAACTGCTTTCTCCTTGAGAGAGGTAGACGGTAGCTAAAGCACGGTTCCTCTACACTGTTCTTCATTTGAGGGAGGTGCCTGGATATTAGACCTCCACACACCCGTGCAAGAGCAATGCTAGGTTTATGAAACTAGAGCTCGTTGGAGAGGTGCCTTCTGCACAGGCCTCTTTCTCGCTCCGTGTTATGTATGGAACCCGTTCCCCAGGCTCTCTCCCGTGGTACACAGTAAACTGCTTTCTCCTTCAGAGTGGTGGACTGTAGCTAAAGCACGTTTCCTCTACACTCTTGCTGCATCGAGGCCGGTGCCTGGATATTAGACCTCCACACACCCGTACAAGAGCAATGCTGCTTTCATTAAACTAGAGCTCGTTCATGAGGTGCCTTCTGCACCGGCCTGTTTCTCCCTCTGTGTTATGTATGGAAAACGTTCCCCAGGCTCTCACCCGTGCTACACCGTAAACTGCTTTCTCCTTCAGAGAGGTGGACGGTAGCTAAAGCACCGTTTCTCTACACTGTTCTTCATATGAGGGAGGTGCCTGGATATTAGACCTCCACACACCCGTGCAAGAGCAATGCTAATTTTATGAAACTAGAGCTCGTTGGAGAGGTGCCTTCTGCACAGGCCTCTTTCTCCCTCCGTGTTATGTATGGAACCCGTTCTCCAGGCTCTCTCCCGTGGTGCACAGTGAATTGCTCTCTCCTTCAGAGAGGTGGACGGTAGCTAAAGCACGTTTTCTCTACACTGCCATTCCATCCAGTGAGGTGCCTGGATATTAGACCTGCACACACCCGTGCAAGAGCAATGCTACTTTCATTAAACTAGAGCTCGTTCGAGAGATGCCTTCTGCACCGGCCTGTCTCTCCCTCCGTGTTATGTATGCAACCCGTTCCCCTGGCTCTCACCCGTGGTACACCGTAAACTGCTTTCTCCTTCAGAGAGGTGGACGGTAGCTAAAGCACCGTTTCTCTACACTGTTGCTACTTCGACGGAAGTCCCAGGAAATTAGACGTCCACACACCCGTGCAAGAGGAATGGTAGTTTTATGAAACTAGAGCTCGTTGGACAGGTGCTTTCTGCACCGGCCTGATTCTCCCTCCGTGTTATGCATGGAACCCGTTCCCCAGGCTCTCACCCATGGGACACCGTAAACTGCTTTCTCTTTTACAGACGTGGACGGTAGCTAAAGGACGGATTCTCTACACTGTCGTTCCTTCGTGGGAGGTGACTGGATATTGGACCTCCACACACCCTTGCAAGAGGAATGCTAGTTTCGTGAATCTAGAGCTGGTTCGAGAGGTGCCTTCTGCTACGGCCTGGTTCTGCCTCCGTGTTATGTATGGAACCCGTTTCCCTGCTCTCACCCGTGGTACACCGTAAACTCCTTTCTCCTTCAGAGAGGTGGACGGTAGCTAAAGCACGTTTTCTCTACACTGCCGTTCCTTCGAGTGAGGTGCCTGGATATGAGACCTGCACACACCCGTGCCAAAGGAATGCTACTTTCATGATACTAGAGCTGGTTCGAGAGGTGCCTTTTGCACCGGCCTCTTTCTGCCTCCCTGTTATGTATGCAAACCGTTCCCAGGCTCTCACCCGTGGGACTCCGTAAACTGCTTTAACCTTCAGAGAGGTGGACGGTAGCTAAAGCACCGTTTCTCTACACTGCTTACTTCGAGGGAGGTGCCGGAAAATTAGACCTCGCACACCCGTGGAACAGGAATTCTAGTTTTACGAAACTAGAGCTCGTTGGGACGTGACTTCTGCACAGGCCTCTTTCTCCCTCCGTGTTATGTATGGAACCCGTTTCCCAGGCTCTCACCCGTGGTACACGGTAAAGAGCTTTCTCCTTCAGAGATGTGGACGTTAGTGAAAGCAAGTTTTCTCTACACTCTTGCTACTTCGAGGGAGGTGCCTGGATATTAGACCTCCACACACCCGTGCAAAGAGAATGCTAGTTCATGAAACTAGAACTCCTTCGGCAGGTGCCTTCTGCACCAGCATATTTCTCCCTCTGTGTTAGGTATGGAACCCGTTCCCCAGGCTCTCAGCAGGGCTACACTGTAAACTGCTTTCACCTTCAGAGAGGTGGACGGTAGCTAAAGCACGGTTTCTCTACACTGTTCTTCATTTGAGGGAGGTGCCTGGATATTAGACCTCCACACACCCGTGCAAGAGCAATGCTAGTTTTATGAAACTAGAGCTCGCTGCAGAGGTGCCTTCTGCACAGGCCTCTTTCTCCCTCCGTGTTATGTATGGAACCCGTTCTCCAGGCTCTCTCCCGTGGTGCACAGTGAACTGCTTTCTCCTTCAGACAGGTGGACGGTAGCTAAAGCACGGTTCCTCTATACTGTTCTTCATTTGAGGGAGGTGCCTGGATATTAGACCTCCACACACCCGTGCAAGAGGAATGCTAGTTTTATGAAACTAGAGCTCGTTGGAGAGGTGCCTTCTGCACAGGCCTCTTTCCCCCTCCGTGTTATGTATGGAACCCGTTCTCCAGGCCCCAGCGAAAGGCAGAACACGACTCCCCATGTGTTTCATCACGCTAGCACGGCAGCCCCACTTTTGCATGGAAGTCTAACAGCTAGTGTTCTAACTCGAAGAAACAACACTGTAGAGAAACCGTGCTTTAGCTACCGTCGACCTCTAGATGGAGGAAGCATTACACGGAGTACCGTGGCTGAGAGCCTGGGGAACGGGTTCCATACGTGAAACCAAGGGAGAAATAGGTCCGGGCAGAAGGCACCTCTGGACTCAGCTCTTGCTACCTGAAGCTAACACTACTGCCCCATGTGTGCTTGGAATGCTATGTGCTCGACACTGACTGGGAAGAAACAAGCCTGTCAAGAATCCCAGCTGCAGCTCATTCGCCTACCAGGCTACTAACACCAAGAATCAATGCTGCAGCGTTACTGCGCTTTAGCTAACATTGCCGTTCCTGAAGCCGCAGGAGTTGTATAGCGCTCGTGTATGAGAGACCGGGGAAAGGGTCCCAGACGTGAAATGGAGTGAGAAACAGGCCGGTGCGGAAGGCAGCTCTCAACTCACCTCTTGTTTATGAGGCTAGTCCCCTTGCCCCGGGGGTGCCTGCAGGCCATAAGCCAACCACCTAACTCAAAGGAACAACTCTGTAGGGAATTCCTGCTTCGGCTAAAAGAGCCATGCCTCAGGGTGGACGCATTGTGTGGTGTGCATGCGTGAGTGCACAGCAAGTGAGTCCAAAACCATTTTCCTTGTGAGACCCAGGCGCCGGAAGAAGCCAGAACAAGACTCCCCACTTGCTCCATGAAACTAGTACTGCGGCCCCACTTTTGAATGGAAGTCTAATAGCTAGCTTTCTAACTCGAAGAAACAGCACTGTAGAGAAACCGTGCTTTAGCTACCGTCGACCTCTCTGTGGGCGAGGCAGTTTAGGGTGTACTGTGGCTGAGAGCCTGGGGACGGTTTCAATATCGTAATATTAGGGAGAGACAGGCCGGTACAGAAGGCAGCTCTCAACTCACATCATGGTTATGGGGCTAGTTCCGTTGCCCCGTGGGTGTGTGTGCAGGCTTAAAGACAGCCACCTAACTCGAAGGAAAAACACAGTAGTGGATCCGTGCTTCAGCTAAAACAGCCGCTCCTGAGGGTGGAAGCATTTGGTTGTGTGCGTGCGTGAGAGGACTGCAAGGGAGTCCAAAGTTTCTGCGAGTGAGACTCAGGCCCCAGCAAAAGGCAGAACACGACTCCCCGTGTGTTTCCTTTAGCTAGCACTGCGGCCCTACTTTTGCATGGAAGTCTAATCGCTAGCGTTCTCCCTGGAAGAAACAACACGGTAGAGAAACCGTGCTTTAGCTACCATCCACCTCTCTGAGGGAGGAAGCACTTTCCAGGCTACCGTGGGTGAGAGCCTGAGGAACGGGTTCCTTACGTGAAACCGAGGGAGAAGGAGTCCGGGCCAGAAGGCGCCTCTCGACTCAGCTCTTGTTACCTGAAGCTAACACTTCGGCTCCATGTGTGCATAGGAATGCTAAGGGCTCCACACTGATTTGGCAGAAAGAAGCCGGTCAAGAAGCCCAGCTTCAGCTCATTCGCCTCTCCACAGGGTGGCAGCATTTTCAAGTCGGCTTGAGTGCAAACCTGGCGAAGGAGTCCCAGCAGAATTCGGAGGGAGAAATAAGCATGGGCAGAAGGCACCTCTCGACTCCACTCTTGTTTCGGGAAACTAGATCGGCTCTCCCGTGTGTGCGTGGAGTCCTCAGTGCCATCCACGCAACGCAAAGGAACAAAACTGTAGAGAACCCGTGCCTCAGCAAAGATCGCCCTTCCTGAGCGTCAACTTCATCTATTGTGTGTTTTTGTGAAAGCATGAGAAATGGAACCTAAACGTAACTCGGAGTGAGAAGCAGGCCTGGAAGGAAGGCTGCTGTCGACTCAGCTCTTGTTTGAGGAGATTAGCACTGCTGTACCCTGTGTGCCTGGATGCCTAGTTACCAGGCTACTAACACCAAGCATCAATCCTATAGAGTGACTGCGCTTGAGTTAACATTGCCGTTCCTGAAGCAGGAGGAATTTGACACTGCTCGTGTACGAGAGACCGGGCAAAGGGTCCCAGACGTGAAATGGAGTGAGAAACAGGCCGGTGCGGAAGGCAGCTCTCAAGTCACCTCTGGTTTATGAGGCTAGTCCCCTTGCCCCGGGGGTGCCTGCAGGCCTATGGCCAACCACCTAACTCAAAGGAACAACTCTGTAGGGAATTCCTGCTTCGGCTAAAAGAGCCATGCCTCAGGGTGGACGCATTTTGATGTGTCCATGCGTGAGCGCAGTGCAAGTGAGTCCAAAACCTTTTTTCCTTGTGAGACCCAGGCCCGGAAGAACCCGTACTCCAGGCTCTCTCCCGTGGTGCACAGTGAACTGGTTTCTCCTTCAGAGAGGTGGACGGTAGCTAAAGCACGTTTTCTCTACACTGCCGTTCCATCCAGTGAGGTGCCTGGATATTCGACCTCCACACACCCGTGCAAGACGAATGCTAGTTTTATGGAACTAGAGCTCGTTGGAGAGGTGCCTTCTGCACAGGCCTGTTTCTCCCTCCGTGTTATGGATGCAACCCGTTCGCCAGGCTCTCTCCCGTGGTACACAGTAAACTGCTTTCTCCTTCAGACAGGTGGACGGTAGCCAAAGCGCGTTTTCTCTACACTCTTGCTGCTTTGAGGCCGGTGCCTGGATATTAGACCTCCACACACCCGTGCAAGAGCAATGCTGCTTTCATTAAACTGGAGCACGTTCGAGAGGTGCCTTCTGCACCGGCCTGTTTCTCCCTCCGTGTTATGTATGGAACCCGTTCCCCGGGCTCTCACCAGGCCTACACTGTAAACTGCTTTCTCCTTGAGAGAGGTAGACGGTAGCTAAAGCACGGTTCCTCTACACTGTTCTTCATTTGAGGGAGGTGCCTGGATATTAGACCTCCACACACCCGTGCAAGAGCAATGCTAGGTTTATGAAACTAGAGCTCGTTGGAGAGGTGCCTTCTGCACAGGCCTCTTTCTCCCTCCGTGTTATGTATGGAACCCGTTCTCCAGGCTCTCTCCCGTGGTGCACAGTGAATTGCTCTCTCCTTCAGAGAGGTGGACGGTAGCTAAAGCACGTTTTCTCTACACTGCCATTCCATCCAGTGAGGTGCCTGGATATTAGACCTGCACACACCCGTGCAAGAGCAATGCTACTTTCATTAAACTAGAGCTCGTTCGAGAGATGCCTTCTGCACCGGCCTGTCTCTCCCTCCGTGTTATGTATGCAACCCGTTCCCCAGGCTCTCACCCGTGGTACACCGTAAACTGCTTTCTCCTTCAGAGAGGTGGACGGTAGCTAAAGCACCGTTTCTCTACACTGTTGCTACTTCGACGGAAGTCCCAGGAAATTAGACGTCCACACACCCGTGCAAGAGGAATGGTAGTTTTATGAAACTAGAGCTCGTTGGACAGGTGCTTTCTGCACCGGCCTGATTCTCCCTCCGTGTTATGCATGGAACCCGTTCCCCAGGCTCTCACCCATGGGACACCGTAAACTGCTTTCTCTTTTACAGACGTGGACGGTAGCTAAAGGACGGATTCTCTACACTGTTGTTCCTTCGTGGGAGGTGACTGGATATTGGACCTCCACACACCCTTGCAAGAGGAATGCTAGTTTCGTGAATCTAGAGCTGGTTCGAGAGGTGCCTTCTGCTACGGCCTGGTTCTGCCTCCGTGTTATGTATGGAACCCGTTTCCCTGCTCTCACCCGTGGTACACCGTAAACTCCTTTCTCCTTCAGAGAGGTGGACGGTAGCTAAAGCACGTTTTCTCTACACTGCCGTTCCTTCGAGTGAGGTGCCTGGATATGAGACCTGCACACACCCGTGCCAAAGGAATGCTACTTTCATGATACTAGAGCTGGTTCGAGAGGTGCCTTTTGCACCGGCCTCTTTCTGCCTCCCTGTTATGTATGCAAACCGTTCCCAGGCTCTCACCCGTGGGACTCCGTAAACTGCTTTAACCTTCAGAGAGGTGGACGGTAGCTAAAGCACCGTTTCTCTACACTGCTTACTTCGAGGGAGGTGCCGGAAAATTAGACCTCGCACACCCGTGGAACAGGAATTCTAGTTTTACGAAACTAGAGCTCGTTGGGACGTGACTTCTGCACAGGCCTCTTTCTCCCTCCGTGTTATGTATGGAACCCGTTTCCCAGGCTCTCACCCGTGGTACACGGTAAAGAGCTTTCTCCTTCAGAGATGTGGACGTTAGTGAAAGCAAGTTTTCTCTACACTCTTGCTACTTCGAGGGAGGTGCCTGGATATTAGACCTCCACACACCCGAGCAAAGAGAATGCTAGTTCATGAAACTAGAACTCCTTCGGCAGGTGCCTTCTGCACCAGCATATTTCTCCCTCTGTGTTAGGTATGGAACCCGTTCCCCAGGCTCTCAGCAGGGCTACACTGTAAACTGCTTTCACCTTCAGAGAGGTGGACGGTAGCTAAAGCACGGTTTCTCTACACTGTTCTTCATTTGAGGGAGGTGCCTGGATATTAGACCTCCACACACCCGTGCAAGAGCAATGCTAGTTTTATGAAACTAGAGCTCGCTGCAGAGGTGCCTTCTGCACAGGCCTCTTTCTCCCTCCGTGTTATGTATGGAACCCGTTCTCCAGGCTCTCTCCCGTGGTGCACAGTGAACTGCTTTCTCCTTCAGACAGGTGGACGGTAGCTAAAGCACGGTTCCTCTATACTGTTCTTCATTTGAGGGAGGTGCCTGGATATTAGACCTCCACACACCCGTGCAAGAGGAATGCTAGTTTTATGAAACTAGAGCTCGTTGGAGAGGTGCCTTCTGCACAGGCCTCTTTCCCCCTCCGTGTTATGTATGGAACCCGTTCTCCAGGCCCCAGCGAAAGGCAGAACACGACTCCCCATGTGTTTCATCACGCTAGCACGGCAGCCCCACTTTTGCATGGAAGTCTAACAGCTAGTGTTCTAACTCGAAGAAACAACACTGTAGAGAAACCGTGCTTTAGCTACCGTCGACCTCTAGACGGAGGAAGCATTACACGGAGTACCGTGGCTGAGAGCCTGGGGAACGGGTTCCATACGTGAAACCAAGGGAGAAATAGGTCCGGGCAGAAGGCACCTCTGGACTCAGCTCTTGCTACCTGAAGCTAACACTACTGCCCCATGTGTGCTTGGAATGCTATGTGCTCGACACTGACTGGGAAGAAACAAGCCTGTCAAGAATCCCAGCTGCAGCTCATTCGCCTACCAGGCTACTAACACCAAGAATCAATGCTGCAGCGTTACTGCGCTTTAGCTAACATTGCCGTTCCTGAAGCCGCAGGAGTTGTATAGCGCTCGTGTATGAGAGACCGGGGAAAGGGTCCCAGACGTGAAATGGAGTGAGAAACAGGCCGGTGCGGAAGGCAGCTCTCAACTCACCTCTTGTTTATGAGGCTAGTCCCCTTGCCCCGGGGGTGCCTGCAGGCCATAAGCCAACCACCTAACTCAAAGGAACAACTCTGTAGGGAATTCCTGCTTCGGCTAAAAGAGCCATGCCTCAGGGTGGACGCATTGTGTGGTGTGCATGCGTGAGTGCACAGCAAGTGAGTCCAAAACCATTTTCCTTGTGAGACCCAGGCGCCGGAAGAAGCCAGAACACGACTCCCCACTTGCTCCATGAAACTAGTACTGCGGCCCCACTTTTGAATGGAAGTCTAATAGCTAGCTTTCTAACTCGAAGAAACAGCACTGTAGGGAAACCGTGCTTTAGCTACCGTCGACCTCTCTGTGGGCGAAGCAGTTTAGGGTGTACTGTGGCTGAGAGCCTGGGGACGGTTTCCATTTCGTAATATCGGGGGAGAGACAGGCCGGTACAAAAGGCAGCTCTCAACTGACTACATGGTTATGGGGCTAGTTCCGTTGCCCCGTGGGTGTGTGCAGGCTTAAAGACAACCACCTAACTCGAAAGAAGAACTCAGTACAGAATCTGTGCTTCAGCTAAAACAGCTACTCCTGAGGGTGGAAGCTTCTTTTGTGTGTGTGCGTGAGAGCACTGCAAGGGAGTCGCAAACCTAATTCGGAGGGAGCCTCAGGCAGCTGCAGAAAGCAGCACAGGACTCCTCACTTATTTCGTGAAGCCGGCACTGCGGCCCCTATTTGGCATGGAGATCAAATAGCTAGCGTTCTAACTCGAAGAAACAACACTGTAGAGAAACCGTGTTTAGCTACCGTCGACCTCTCTGTGGGCGAGGCAGTTTAGGGTGTACTGTAGCTGAGAGCCTGGGGACGGTTTCAATATCGTAATATTAGGGAGAGACAGGCCGGTACAGAAGGCAGCTCTCAACTCACATCCTGGTTATGGGGCTAGTACCGTTGCCCTGGGTGTGTGTGCAGGCTTAAAGACAGCCACCTAACTCGAAGGAAAAACACGGTAGTGGATCCGTGCTTCAGCTAAAACAGCCGCTCCTGAGGGTGGAAGCATTTGGTTGTGTGCGTGCGTGAGAGGACTGCAAGGGAGTCCAAAGTTTCTGCGAGTGAGACTCAGGCCCCAGCAAAAGGCAGAACACGACTCCCCGTGTGTTTCCTTTAGCTAGCACTGCGGCCCTACTTTTGCATGGAAGTCTAATCGCTAGCGTTCTCCCTGGAAGAAACAACACGGTAGAGAAACCGTGCTTTAGCTACCATCCACCTCTCTGAGGGAGGAAGCACTTTCCAGGCTACCGTGGGTGAGAGCCTGAGGAACGGGTTCCTTACGTGAAACCGAGGGAGAAGGAGTCCGGGCCAGAAGGCGCCTCTCGACTCAGCTCTTGTTACCTGAAGCTAACACTTCGGCTCCATGTGTGCATAGGAATGCTAAGGGCTCCACACTGATTTGGCAGAAAGAAGCCGGTCAAGAAGCCCAGCTTCAGCTCATTCGCCTCTCCACAGGGTGGCAGCATTTTCAAGTCGGCTTGAGTGCAAACCTGGCGAAGGAGTCCCAGCAGAATTCGGAGGGAGAAATAAGCATGGGCAGAAGGCACCTCTCGACTCCACTCTTGTTTCGGGAAACTAGATCGGCTCTCCCGTGTGTGCGTGGAGTCCTCAGTGCCATCCACGCAACGCAAAGGAACAAAACTGTAGAGAACCCGTGCCTCAGCAAAGATCGCCCTTCCTGAGCGTCAACTTCATCTATTGTGTGTTTTTGTGAAAGCATGAGAAATGGAACCTAAACGTAACTCGGAGTGAGAAGCAGGCCTGGAAGGAAGGCTGCTGTCGACTCAGCTCTTGTTTGAGGAGATTAGCACTGCTGTACCCTGTGTGCCTGGATGCCTAGTTACCAGGCTACTAACACCAAGCATCAATCCTATAGAGTGACTGCGCTTGAGTTAACATTGCCGTTCCTGAAGCAGGAGGAATTTGACACTGCTCGTGTACGAGAGACCGGGCAAAGGGTCCCAGACGTGAAATGGAGTGAGAAACAGGCCGGTGCGGAAGGCAGCTCTCAAGTCACCTCTGGTTTATGAGGCTAGTACCCTTGCCCCGGGGGTGCCTGCAGGCCTATGGCCAACCACCTAACTCAAAGGAACAACTCTGTAGGGAATTCCTGCTTCGGCTAAAAGAGCCATGCCTCAGGGTGGACGCATTTTGATGTGTCCATGCGTGAGCGCAGTGCAAGTGAGTCCAAAACCTTTTTTCCTTGTGAGACCCAAGCCCGGAAGAACCCGTACTCCAGGCTCTCTCCCGTGGTGCACAGTGAACTGGTTTCTCCTTCAGAGAGGTGGACGGTAGCTAAAGCACGTTTTCTCTACACTGCCGTTCCATCCAGTGAGGTGCCTGGATATTCGACCTCCACACACCCGTGCAAGACGAATGCTAGTTTTATGGAACTAGAGCTCGTTGGAGAGGTGCCTTCTGCACAGGCCTGTTTCTCCCTCCGTGTTATGGATGCAACCCGTTCGCCAGGCTCTCTCCCGTGGTACACAGTAAACTGCTTTCTCCTTCAGACAGGTGGACGGTAGCCAAAGCGCGTTTTCTCTACACTCTTGCTGCTTTGAGGCCGGTGCCTGGATATTAGACCTCCACACACCCGTGCAAGAGCAATGCTGCTTTCATTAAACTGGAGCACGTTCGAGAGGTACCTTCTGCACCGGCGTGTTTCTCCCTCCGTGTTATGTATGGAACCCGTTCCCCGGGCTCTCACCAGGCCTACACTGTAAACTGCTTTCTCCTTGAGAGAGGAGGACGGTAGCTAAAGCACGGTTCCTCTACACTGTTCTTCATTTGAGGGAGGTGCCTGGATATTAGACCTCCACACACCCGTGCAAGAGCAATGCTAGGTTTATGAAACTAGAGCTCGTTGGAGAGGTGCCTTCTGCACAGGCCTCTTTCTCGCTCCGTGTTATGTATGGAACCCGTTCCCCAGGCTCTCTCCCGTGGTACACAGTAAACTGCTTTCTCCTTCAGAGTGGTGGACTGTAGCTAAAGCACGTTTCCTCTACACTGTTGCTGCATCGAGGCCGGTGCCTGGATATTAGACCTCCACACACCCGTGCAAGAGCAATGCTGCTTTCATTAAACTAGAGCTCGTTCATGAGGTGCCTTCTGCACCGGCCTGTTTCTCCCTCTGTGTTATGTATGGAAAACGTTCCCCAGGCTCTCACCCGTGCTACACCGTAAACTGCTTTCTCCTTCAGAGAGGTGGACGGTAGCTAAAGCACCGTTTCTCTACACTGTTCTTCATATGAGGGAGGTGCCTGGATATTAGACCTCCACACACTCGTGCAAGAGCAATGCTAATTTTATGAAACTAGAGCTCGTTGGAGAGGTGCCTTCTGCCCAGGCCTCTTTCTCCCTCCGTGTTATGTATGGAACCCGTTCTCCAGGCTCTCTCCCGTGGTGCACAGTGAATTGCTCTCTCCTTCAGAGAGGTGGACGGTAGCTAAAGCACGTTTTCTCTACACTGCCGTTCCATCCAGTGAGGTGCCTGGATATTAGACCTGCACACACCCGTGCAAGAGCAATGCTACTTTCATTAAACTAGAGCTCGTTCGAGAGATGCCTTCTGCACCGGCCTGTCTCTCCCTCCGTGTTATGTATGCAACCCGTTCCCCTGGCTCTCACCCGTGGTACACCGTAAACTGCTTTCTCCTTCAGAGAGGTGGACGGTAGCTAAAGCACCGTTTCTCTACACTGTTGCTACTTCGACGGAAGTCCCAGGAAATTAGACGTCCACACACCCGTGCAAGAGGAATGGTAGTTTTATGAAACTAGAGCTCGTTGGACGGGTGCTTTCTGCACCGGCCTGATTCTCCCTCCGTGTTATGCATGGAACCCGTTCCCCAGGCTCTCACCCATGGGACACCGTAAACTGCTTTCTCTTTTACAGACGTGGACGGTAGCTAAAGGACGGATTCTCTACACTGTCGTTCCTTCGTGGGAGGTGACTGGATATTGGACCTCCACACACCCTTGCAAGAGGAATGCTAGTTTCGTGAATCTAGAGCTGGTTCGAGAGGTGCCTTCTGCTGCGGCCTGGTTCTGCCTCCGTGTTATGTATGGAACCCGTTTCCCTGCTCTCACCCGTGGTACACCGTAAACTCCTTTCTCCTTCAGAGAGGTGGACGGTAGCTAAAGCACGTTTTCTCTACACTGCCGTTCCTTCGAGTGAGGTGCCTGGATATGAGACCTGCACACACTCGTGCCAAAGGAATGCTACTTTCATGATACTAGAGCTGGTTCGAGAGGTGCCTTTTGCACCGGCCTCTTTCTGCCTCCCTGTTATGTATGCAAACCGTTCCCAGGCTCTCACCCGTGGGACTCCGTAAACTGCTTTAACCTTCAGAGAGGTGGACGGTAGCTAAAGCACCGTTTCTCTACACTGCTTACTTCGAGGGAGGTGCCGGAAAATTAGACCTCGCACACCCGTGGAACAGGAATTCTAGTTTTACGAAACTAGAGCTCGTTGGGACGTGACTTCTGCACAGGCCTCTTTCTCCCTCCGTGTTATGTATGGAACCCGTTTCCCAGGCTCTCACCCGTGGTACACGGTAAAGAGCTTTCTCCTTCAGAGATGTGGACGTTAGTGAAAGCAAGTTTTCTCTACACTCTTGCTACTTCGAGGGAGGTGCCTGGATATTAGACCTCCACACACCCGTGCAAAGAGAATGCTAGTTCATGAAACTAGAACTCCTTCGGCAGGTGCCTTCTGCACCAGCATATTTCTCCCTCTGTGTTAGGTATGGAACCCGTTCCCCAGGCTCTCAGCAGGGCTACACTGTAAACTGCTTTCACCTTCAGAGAGGTGGACGGTAGCTAAAGCACGGTTTCTCTACACTGTTCTTCATTTGAGGGAGGTGCCTGGATATTAGACCTCCACACACCCGTGCAAGAGCAATGCTAGTTTTATGAAACTAGAGCTCGCTGCAGAGGTGCCTTCTGCACAGGCCTCTTTCTCCCTCCGTGTTATGTATGGAACCCGTTCTCCAGGCTCTCTCCCGTGGTGCACAGTGAACTGCTTTCTCCTTCAGACAGGTGGACGGTAGCTAAAGCACGGTTCCTCTATACTGTTCTTCATTTGAGGGAGGTGCCTGGATATTAGACCTCCACACACCCGTGCAAGAGGAATGCTAGTTTTATGAAACTAGAGCTCGTTGGAGAGGTGCCTTCTGCACAGGCCTCTTTCCCCCTCCGTGTTATGTATGGAACCCGTTCTCCAGGCCCCAGCGAAAGGCAGAACACGACTCCCCATGTGTTTCATCACGCTAGCACGGCAGCCCCACTTTTGCATGGAAGTCTAACAGCTAGTGTGCTAACTCGAAGAAACAACACTGTAGAGAAACCGTGCTTTAGCTACCGTCGACCTCTAGACGGAGGAAGCATTACACGGAGTACCGTGGCTGAGAGCCTGGGGAACGGGTTCCATACGTGAAACCAAGGGAGAAATAGGTCCGGGCAGAAGGCACCTCTGGACTCAGCTCTTGCTACCTGAAGCTAACACTACTGCCCCATGTGTGCTTGGAATGCTATGTGCTCGACACTGACTGGGAAGAAACAAGCCTGTCAAGAATCCCAGCTGCAGCTCATTCGCCTACCAGGCTACTAACACCAAGAATCAATGCTGCAGCGTTACTGCGCTTTAGCTAACATTGCCGTTCCTGAAGCCGCAGGAGTTGTATAGCGCTCGTGTATGAGAGACCGGGGAAAGGGTCCCAGACGTGAAATGGAGTGAGAAACAGGCCGGTGCGGAAGGCAGCTCTCAACTCACCTCTTGTTTATGAGGCTAGTCCCCTTGCCCCGGGGGTGCCTGCAGGCCATAAGCCAACCACCTAACTCAAAGGAACAACTCTGTAGGGAATTCCTGCTTCGGCTAAAAGAGCCATGCCTCAGGGTGGACGCATTGTGTGGTGTGCATGCGTGAGTGCACAGCAAGTGAGTCCAAAACCATTTTCCTTGTGAGACCCAGGCGCCGGAAGAAGCCAGAACACGACTCCCCACTTGCTCCATGAAACTAGTACTGCGGCCCCACTTTTGAATGGAAGTCTAATAGCTAGCTTTCTAACTCGAAGAAACAGCACTGTAGAGAAACCGTGCTTTAGCTACCGTCGACCTCTCTGTGGGCGAAGCAGTTTAGGGTGTACTGTGGCTGAGAGCCTGGGGACGGTTTCCATTTCGTAATATCGGGGGAGAGACAGGCCGGTACAAAAGGCAGCTCTCAACTGACTACATGGTTATGGGGCTAGTTCCGTTGCCCCGTGGGTGTGTGCAGGCTTAAAGACAACCACCTAACTCGAAAGAAAAACTCAGTACAGAATCTGTGCTTCAGCTAAAACAGCTACTCCTGAGGGTGGAAGCTTCTTTTGTGTGTGTGCGTGAGAGCACTGCAAGGGAGTCGCAAACCTAATTCGGAGGGAGCCTCAGGCAGCTGCAGAAAGCAGCACAGGACTCCTCACTTATTTCGTGAAGCCGGCACTGCGGCCCCTATTTGGCATGGAGATCAAATAGCTAGCGTTCTAACTCGAAGAAACAACACTGTAGAGAAACCGTGTTTAGCTACCGTCGACCTCTCTGTGGGCGAGGCAGTTTAGGGTGTACTGTGGCTGAGAGCCTGGGGACGGTTTCAATATCGTAATATTAGGGAGAGACAGGCCGGTACAGAAGGCAGCTCTCAACTCACATCCTGGTTATGGGGCTAGTACCGTTGCCCTGGGTGTGTGTGCAGGCTTAAAGACAGCCACCTAACTCGAAGGAAAAACACGGTAGTGGATCCGTGCTTCAGCTAAAACAGCCGCTCCTGAGGGTGGAAGCATTTGGTTGTGTGCGTGCGTGAGAGGACTGCAAGGGAGTCCAAAGTTTCTGCGAGTGAGACTCAGGCCCCAGCAAAAGGCAGAACACGACTCCCCGTGTGTTTCCTTTAGCTAGCACTGCGGCCCTACTTTTGCATGGAAGTCTAATCGCTAGCGTTCTCCCTGGAAGAAACAACACGGTAGAGAAACCGTGCTTTAGCTACCATCCACCTCTCTGAGGGAGGAAGCACTTTCCAGGCTACCGTGGGTGAGAGCCTGAGGAACGGGTTCCTTACGTGAAACCGAGGGAGAAGGAGTCCGGGCCAGAAGGCGCCTCTCGACTCAGCTCTTGTTACCTGAAGCTAACACTTCGGCTCCATGTGTGCATAGGAATGCTAAGGGCTCCACACTGATTTGGCAGAAAGAAGCCGGTCAAGAAGCCCAGCTTCAGCTCATTCGCCTCTCCACAGGGTGGCAGCATTTTCAAGTCGGCTTGAGTGCAAACCTGGCGAAGGAGTCCCAGCAGAATTCGGAGGGAGAAATAAGCATGGGCAGAAGGCACCTCTCGACTCCACTCTTGTTTCGGGAAACTAGATCGGCTCTCCCGTGTGTGCGTGGAGTCCTCAGTGCCATCCACGCAACGCAAAGGAACAAAACTGTAGAGAACCCGTGCCTCAGCAAAGATCGCCCTTCCTGAGCGTCAACTTCATCTATTGTGTGTTTTTGTGAAAGCAAGAGAAATGGAACCTAAACGTAACTCGGAGTGAGAAGCAGGCCTGGAAGGAAGGCTGCTGTCGACTCAGCTCTTGTTTGAGGAGATTAGCACTGCTGTACCCTGTGTGCCTGGATGCCTAGTTACCAGGCTACTAACACCAAGCATCAATCCTATAGAGTGACTGCGCTTGAGTTAACATTGCCGTTCCTGAAGCAGGAGGAATTTGACACTGCTCGTGTACGAGAGACCGGGCAAAGGGTCCCAGACGTGAAATGGAGTGAGAAACAGGCCGGTGCGGAAGGCAGCTCTCAAGTCACCTCTGGTTTATGAGGCTAGTCCCCTTGCCCCGGGGGTGCCTGCAGGCCTAAAGCCAACCACCTAACTCAAAGGAACAACTCTGTAGGGAATTCCTGCTTCGGCTAAAAGAGCCATGCCTCAGGGTGGACGCATTTTGATGTGTGCATGCGTGAGCGCAGTGCAAGTGAGTCCAAAACCTTTTTTCCTTGTGAGACCCAGGCCCGGAAGAACCCGTACTCCAGGCTCTCTCCCGTGGTGCACAGTGAACTGGTTTCTCCTTCAGAGAGGTGGACGGTAGCTAAAGCACGTTTTCTCTACACTGCCGTTCCATCCGGTGAGGTGCCTGGATATTCGACCTCCACACACCCGTGCAAGACGAATGCTAGTTTTATGGAACTAGAGCTCGTTGGAGAGGTGCCTTCTGCACAGGCCTGTTTCTCCCTCCGTGTTATGGATGCAACCCGTTCCCCAGGCTCTCTCCCGTGGTACACAGTAAACTGCTTTCTCCTTCAGACAGGTGGACGGTAGCCAAAGCGCGTTTTCTCTACACTCTTGCTGCTTTGAGGCCGGTGCCTGGATATTAGACCTCCACACACCCGTGCAAGAGCAATGCTGCTTTCATTAAACTGGAGCACGTTCGAGAGGTGCCTTCTGCACCGGCCTGTTTCTCCCTCCGTGTTATGTATGGAACCCGTTCCCCGGGCTCTCACCAGGCCTACACTGTAAACTGCTTTCTCCTTGAGAGAGGTAGACGGTAGCTAAAGCACGGTTCCTCTACACTGTTCTTCATTTGAGGGAGGTGCCTGGATATTAGACCTCCACACACCCGTGCAAGAGCAATGCTGCTTTCATTAAACTGGAGCACGTTCGAGAGGTGCCTTCTGCACCGGCCTGTTTCTCCCTCCGTGTTATGTATGGAACCCGTTCCCCGGGCTCTCACCAGGCCTACACTGTAAACTGCTTTCTCCTTGAGAGAGGTAGACGGTAGCTAAAGCACGGTTCCTCTACACTGTTCTTCATTTGAGGGAGGTGCCTGGATATTAGACCTCCACACACCCGTGCAAGAGCAATGCTAGGTTTATGAAACTAGAGCTCGTTGGAGAGGTGCCTTCTGCACAGGCCTCTTTCTCGCTCCGTGTTATGTATGGAACCCGTTCCCCAGGCTCTCTCCCGTGGTACACAGTAAACTGCTTTCTCCTTCAGAGTGGTGGACTGTAGCTAAAGCACGTTTCCTCTACACTCTTGCTGCATCGAGGCCGGTGCCTGGATATTAGACCTCCACACACCCGTGCAAGAGCAATGCTGCTTTCATTAAACTAGAGCTCGTTCATGAGGTGCCTTCTGCACCGGCCTGTTTCTCCCTCTGTGTTATGTATGGAAAACGTTCCCCAGGCTCTCACCCGTGCTACACCGTAAACTGCTTTCTCCTTCAGAGAGGTGGACGGTAGCTAAAGCACCGTTTCTCTACACTGTTCTTCATATGAGGGAGGTGCCTGGATATTAGACCTCCACACACCCGTGCAAGAGCAATGCTAATTTTATGAAACTAGAGCTCGTTGGAGAGGTGCCTTCTGCACAGGCCTCTTTCTCCCTCCGTGTTATGTATGGAACCCGTTCTCCAGGCTCTCTCCCGTGGTGCACAGTGAATTGCTCTCTCCTTCAGAGAGGTGGACGGTAGCTAAAGCACGTTTTCTCTACACTGCCGTTCCATCCAGTGAGGTGCCTGGATATTAGACCTGCACACACCCGTGCAAGAGCAATGCTACTTTCATTAAACTAGAGCTCGTTCGAGAGATGCCTTCTGCACCGGCCTGTCTCTCCCTCCGTGTTATGTATGCAACCCGTTCCCCTGGCTCTCACCCGTGGTACACCGTAAACTGCTTTCTCCTTCAGAGAGGTGGACGGTAGCTAAAGCACCGTTTCTCTACACTGTTGCTACTTCGACGGAAGTCCCAGGAAATTAGACGTCCACACACCCGTGCAAGAGGAATGGTAGTTTTATGAAACTAGAGCTCGTTGGACGGGTGCTTTCTGCACCGGCCTGATTCTCCCTCCGTGTTATGCATGGAACCCGTTCCCCAGGCTCTCACCCATGGGACACCGTAAACTGCTTTCTCTTTTACAGACGTGGACGGTAGCTAAAGGACGGATTCTCTACACTGTCGTTCCTTCGTGGGAGGTGACTGGATATTGGACCTCCACACACCCTTGCAAGAGGAATGCTAGTTTCGTGAATCTAGAGCTGGTTCGAGAGGTGCCTTCTGCTACGGCCTGGTTCTGCCTCCGTGTTATGTATGGAACCCGTTTCCCTGCTCTCACCCGTGGTACACCGTAAACTCCTTTCTCCTTCAGAGAGGTGGACGGTAGCTAAAGCACGTTTTCTCTACACTGCCGTTCCTTCGAGTGAGGTGCCTGGATATGAGACCTGCACACACCCGTGCCAAAGGAATGCTACTTTCATGATACTAGAGCTGGTTCGAGAGGTGCCTTTTGCACCGGCCTCTTTCTGCCTCCCTGTTATGTATGCAAACCGTTCCCAGGCTCTCACCCGTGGGACTCCGTAAACTGCTTTAACCTTCAGAGAGGTGGACGGTAGCTAAAGCACCGTTTCTCTACACTGCTTACTTCGAGGGAGGTGCCGGAAAATTAGACCTCGCACACCCGTGGAACAGGAATTCTAGTTTTACGAAACTAGAGCTCGTTGGGACGTGACTTCTGCACAGGCCTCTTTCTCCCTCCGTGTTATGTATGGAACCCGTTTCCCAGGCTCTCACCCGTGGTACACGGTAAAGAGCTTTCTCCTTCAGAGATGTGGACGTTAGTGAAAGCAAGTTTTCTCTACACTCTTGCTACTTCGAGGGAGGTGCCTGGATATTAGACCTCCACACACCCGTGCAAAGAGAATGCTAGTTCATGAAACTAGAACTCCTTCGGCAGGTGCCTTCTGCACCAGCATATTTCTCCCTCTGTGTTAGGTATGGAACCCGTTCCCCAGGCTCTCAGCAGGGCTACACTGTAAACTGCTTTCACCTTCAGAGAGGTGGACGGTAGCTAAAGCACGGTTTCTCTACACTGTTCTTCATTTGAGGGAGGTGCCTGGATATTAGACCTCCACACACCCGTGCAAGAGCAATGCTAGTTTTATGAAACTAGAGCTCGCTGCAGAGGTGCCTTCTGCACAGGCCTCTTTCTCCCTCCGTGTTATGTATGGAACCCGTTCTCCAGGCTCTCTCCCGTGGTGCACAGTGAACTGCTTTCTCCTTCAGACAGGTGGACGGTAGCTAAAGCACGGTTCCTCTATACTGTTCTTCATTTGAGGGAGGTGCCTGGATATTAGACCTCCACACACCCGTGCAAGAGGAATGCTAGTTTTATGAAACTAGAGCTCGTTGGAGAGGTGCCTTCTGCACAGGCCTCTTTCCCCCTCCGTGTTATGTATGGAACCCGTTCTCCAGGCCCCAGCGAAAGGCAGAACACGACTCCCCATGTGTTTCATCACGCTAGCACGGCAGCCCCACTTTTGCATGGAAGTCTAACAGCTAGTGTTCTAACTCGAAGAAACAACACTGTAGAGAAACCGTGCTTTAGCTACCGTCGACCTCTAGACGGAGGAAGCATTACACGGAGTACCGTGGCTGAGAGCCTGGGGAACGGGTTCCATACGTGAAACCAAGGGAGAAATAGGTCCGGGCAGAAGGCACCTCTGGACTCAGCTCTTGCTACCTGAAGCTAACACTACTGCCCCATGTGTGCTTGGAATGCTATGTGCTCGACACTGACTGGGAAGAAACAAGCCTGTCAAGAATCCCAGCTGCAGCTCATTCGCCTACCAGGCTACTAACACCAAGAATCAATGCTGCAGCGTTACTGCGCTTTAGCTAACATTGCCGTTCCTGAAGCCGCAGGAGTTGTATAGCGCTCGTGTATGAGAGACCGGGGAAAGGGTCCCAGACGTGAAATGGAGTGAGAAACAGGCCGGTGCGGAAGGCAGCTCTCAACTCACCTCTTGTTTATGAGGCTAGTCCCCTTGCCCCGGGGGTGCCTGCAGGCCATAAGCCAACCACCTAACTCAAAGGAACAACTCTGTAGGGAATTCCTGCTTCGGCTAAAAGAGCCATGCCTCAGGGTGGACGCATTGTGTGGTGTGCATGCGTGAGTGCACAGCAAGTGAGTCCAAAACCATTTTCCTTGTGAGACCCAGGCGCCGGAAGAAGCCAGAACACGACTCCCCACTTGCTCCATGAAACTAGTACTGCGGCCCCACTTTTGAATGGAAGTCTAATAGCTAGCTTTCTAACTCGAAGAAACAGCACTGTAGAGAAACCGTGCTTTAGCTACCGTCGACCTCTCTGTGGGCGAAGCAGTTTAGGGTGTACTGTGGCTGAGAGCCTGGGGACGGTTTCCATTTCGTAATATCGGGGGAGAGACAGGCCGGTACAAAAGGCAGCTCTCAACTGACTACATGGTTATGGGGCTAGTTCCGTTGCCCCGTGGGTGTGTGCAGGCTTAAAGACAACCACCTAACTCGAAAGAAAAACTCAGTACAGAATCTGTGCTTCAGCTAAAACAGCTACTCCTGAGGGTGGAAGCTTCTTTTGTGTGTGTGCGTGAGAGCACTGCAAGGGAGTCGCAAACCTAATTCGGAGGGAGCCTCAGGCAGCTGCAGAAAGCAGCACAGGACTCCTCACTTATTTCGTGAAGCCGGCACTGCGGCCCCTATTTGGCATGGAGATCAAATAGCTAGCGTTCTAACTCGAAGAAACAACACTGTAGAGAAACCGTGTTTAGCTACCGTCGACCTCTCTGTGGGCGAGGCAGTTTAGGGTGTACTGTGGCTGAGAGCCTGGGGACGGTTTCAATATCGTAATATTAGGGAGAGACAGGCCGGTACAGAAGGCAGCTCTCAACTCACATCCTGGTTATGGGGCTAGTACCGTTGCCCTGGGTGTGTGTGCAGGCTTAAAGACAGCCACCTAACTCGAAGGAAAAACACGGTAGTGGATCCGTGCTTCAGCTAAAACAGCCGCTCCTGAGGGTGGAAGCATTTGGTTGTGTGCGTGCGTGAGAGGACTGCAAGGGAGTCCAAAGTTTCTGCGAGTGAGACTCAGGCCCCAGCAAAAGGCAGAACACGACTCCCCGTGTGTTTCCTTTAGCTAGCACTGCGGCCCTACTTTTGCATGGAAGTCTAATCGCTAGCGTTCTCCCTGGAAGAAACAACACGGTAGAGAAACCGTGCTTTAGCTACCATCCACCTCTCTGAGGGAGGAAGCACTTTCCAGGCTACCGTGGGTGAGAGCCTGAGGAACGGGTTCCTTACGTGAAACCGAGGGAGAAGGAGTCCGGGCCAGAAGGCGCCTCTCGACTCAGCTCTTGTTACCTGAAGCTAACACTTCGGCTCCATGTGTGCATAGGAATGCTAAGGGCTCCACACTGATTTGGCAGAAAGAAGCCGGTCAAGAAGCCCAGCTTCAGCTCATTCGCCTCTCCACAGGGTGGCAGCATTTTCAAGTCGGCTTGAGTGCAAACCTGGCGAAGGAGTCCCAGCAGAATTCGGAGGGAGAAATAAGCATGGGCAGAAGGCACCTCTCGACTCCACTCTTGTTTCGGGAAACTAGATCGGCTCTCCCGTGTGTGCGTGGAGTCCTCAGTGCCATCCACGCAACGCAAAGGAACAAAACTGTAGAGAACCCGTGCCTCAGCAAAGATCGCCCTTCCTGAGCGTCAACTTCATCTATTGTGTGTTTTTGTGAAAGCAAGAGAAATGGAACCTAAACGTAACTCGGAGTGAGAAGCAGGCCTGGAAGGAAGGCTGCTGTCGACTCAGCTCTTGTTTGAGGAGATTAGCACTGCTGTACCCTGTGTGCCTGGATGCCTAGTTACCAGGCTACTAACACCAAGCATCAATCCTATAGAGTGACTGCGCTTGAGTTAACATTGCCGTTCCTGAAGCAGGAGGAATTTGACACTGCTCGTGTACGAGAGACCGGGCAAAGGGTCCCAGACGTGAAATGGAGTGAGAAACAGGCCGGTGCGGAAGGCAGCTCTCAAGTCACCTCTGGTTTATGAGGCTAGTCCCCTTGCCCCGGGGGTGCCTGCAGGCCTAAAGCCAACCACCTAACTCAAAGGAACAACTCTGTAGGGAATTCCTGCTTCGGCTAAAAGAGCCATGCCTCAGGGTGGACGCATTTTGATGTGTGCATGCGTGAGCGCAGTGCAAGTGAGTCCAAAACCTTTTTTCCTTGTGAGACCCAGGCCCGGAAGAACCCGTACTCCAGGCTCTCTCCCGTGGTGCACAGTGAACTGGTTTCTCCTTCAGAGAGGTGGACGGTAGCTAAAGCACGTTTTCTCTACACTGCCGTTCCATCCGGTGAGGTGCCTGGATATTCGACCTCCACACACCCGTGCAAGACGAATGCTAGTTTTATGGAACTAGAGCTCGTTGGAGAGGTGCCTTCTGCACAGGCCTGTTTCTCCCTCCGTGTTATGGATGCAACCCGTTCCCCAGGCTCTCTCCCGTGGTACACAGTAAACTGCTTTCTCCTTCAGACAGGTGGACGGTAGCCAAAGCGCGTTTTCTCTACACTCTTGCTGCTTTGAGGCCGGTGCCTGGATATTAGACCTCCACACACCCGTGCAAGAGCAATGCTGCTTTCATTAAACTGGAGCACGTTCGAGAGGTGCCTTCTGCACCGGCCTGTTTCTCCCTCCGTGTTATGTATGGAACCCGTTCCCCGGGCTCTCACCAGGCCTACACTGTAAACTGCTTTCTCCTTGAGAGAGGTAGACGGTAGCTAAAGCACGGTTCCTCTACACTGTTCTTCATTTGAGGGAGGTGCCTGGATATTAGACCTCCACACACCCGTGCAAGAGCAATGCTAGGTTTATGAAACTAGAGCTCGTTGGAGAGGTGCCTTCTGCACAGGCCTCTTTCTCGCTCCGTGTTATGTATGGAACCCGTTCCCCAGGCTCTCTCCCGTGGTACACAGTAAACTGCTTTCTCCTTCAGAGTGGTGGACTGTAGCTAAAGCACGTTTCCTCTACACTCTTGCTGCATCGAGGCCGGTGCCTGGATATTAGACCTCCACACACCCGTGCAAGAGCAATGCTGCTTTCATTAAACTAGAGCTCGTTCATGAGGTGCCTTCTGCACCGGCCTGTTTCTCCCTCTGTGTTATGTATGGAAAACGTTCCCCAGGCTCTCACCCGTGCTACACCGTAAACTGCTTTCTCCTTCAGAGAGGTGGACGGTAGCTAAAGCACCGTTTCTCTACACTGTTCTTCATATGAGGGAGGTGCCTGGATATTAGACCTCCACACACCCGTGCAAGAGCAATGCTAATTTTATGAAACTAGAGCTCGTTGGAGAGGTGCCTTCTGCACAGGCCTCTTTCTCCCTCCGTGTTATGTATGGAACCCGTTCTCCAGGCTCTCTCCCGTGGTGCACAGTGAATTGCTCTCTCCTTCAGAGAGGTGGACGGTAGCTAAAGCACGTTTTCTCTACACTGCCGTTCCATCCAGTGAGGTGCCTGGATATTAGACCTGCACACACCCGTGCAAGAGCAATGCTACTTTCATTAAACTAGAGCTCGTTCGAGAGATGCCTTCTGCACCGGCCTGTCTCTCCCTCCGTGTTATGTATGCAACCCGTTCCCCTGGCTCTCACCCGTGGTACACCGTAAACTGCTTTCTCCTTCAGAGAGGTGGACGGTAGCTAAAGCACCGTTTCTCTACACTGTTGCTACTTCGACGGAAGTCCCAGGAAATTAGACGTCCACACACCCGTGCAAGAGGAATGGTAGTTTTATGAAACTAGAGCTCGTTGGACGGGTGCTTTCTGCACCGGCCTGATTCTCCCTCCGTGTTATGCATGGAACCCGTTCCCCAGGCTCTCACCCATGGGACACCGTAAACTGCTTTCTCTTTTACAGACGTGGACGGTAGCTAAAGGACGGATTCTCTACACTGTCGTTCCTTCGTGGGAGGTGACTGGATATTGGACCTCCACACACCCTTGCAAGAGGAATGCTAGTTTCGTGAATCTAGAGCTGGTTCGAGAGGTGCCTTCTGCTACGGCCTGGTTCTGCCTCCGTGTTATGTATGGAACCCGTTTCCCTGCTCTCACCCGTGGTACACCGTAAACTCCTTTCTCCTTCAGAGAGGTGGACGGTAGCTAAAGCACGTTTTCTCTACACTGCCGTTCCTTCGAGTGAGGTGCCTGGATATGAGACCTGCACACACCCGTGCCAAAGGAATGCTACTTTCATGATACTAGAGCTGGTTCGAGAGGTGCCTTTTGCACCGGCCTCTTTCTGCCTCCCTGTTATGTATGCAAACCGTTCCCAGGCTCTCACCCGTGGGACTCCGTAAACTGCTTTAACCTTCAGAGAGGTGGACGGTAGCTAAAGCACCGTTTCTCTACACTGCTTACTTCGAGGGAGGTGCCGGAAAATTAGACCTCGCACACCCGTGGAACAGGAATTCTAGTTTTACGAAACTAGAGCTCGTTGGGACGTGACTTCTGCACAGGCCTCTTTCTCCCTCCGTGTTATGTATGGAACCCGTTTCCCAGGCTCTCACCCGTGGTACACGGTAAAGAGCTTTCTCCTTCAGAGATGTGGACGTTAGTGAAAGCAAGTTTTCTCTACACTCTTGCTACTTCGAGGGAGGTGCCTGGATATTAGACCTCCACACACCCGTGCAAAGAGAATGCTAGTTCATGAAACTAGAACTCCTTCGGCAGGTGCCTTCTGCACCAGCATATTTCTCCCTCTGTGTTAGGTATGGAACCCGTTCCCCAGGCTCTCAGCAGGGCTACACTGTAAACTGCTTTCACCTTCAGAGAGGTGGACGGTAGCTAAAGCACGGTTTCTCTACACTGTTCTTCATTTGAGGGAGGTGCCTGGATATTAGACCTCCACACACCCGTGCAAGAGCAATGCTAGTTTTATGAAACTAGAGCTCGCTGCAGAGGTGCCTTCTGCACAGGCCTCTTTCTCCCTCCGTGTTATGTATGGAACCCGTTCTCCAGGCTCTCTCCCGTGGTGCACAGTGAACTGCTTTCTCCTTCAGACAGGTGGACGGTAGCTAAAGCACGGTTCCTCTATACTGTTCTTCATTTGAGGGAGGTGCCTGGATATTAGACCTCCACACACCCGTGCAAGAGGAATGCTAGTTTTATGAAACTAGAGCTCGTTGGAGAGGTGCCTTCTGCACAGGCCTCTTTCCCCCTCCGTGTTATGTATGGAACCCGTTCTCCAGGCCCCAGCGAAAGGCAGAACACGACTCCCCATGTGTTTCATCACGCTAGCACGGCAGCCCCACTTTTGCATGGAAGTCTAACAGCTAGTGTTCTAACTCGAAGAAACAACACTGTAGAGAAACCGTGCTTTAGCTACCGTCGACCTCTAGACGGAGGAAGCATTACACGGAGTACCGTGGCTGAGAGCCTGGGGAACGGGTTCCATACGTGAAACCAAGGGAGAAATAGGTCCGGGCAGAAGGCACCTCTGGACTCAGCTCTTGCTACCTGAAGCTAACACTACTGCCCCATGTGTGCTTGGAATGCTATGTGCTCGACACTGACTGGGAAGAAACAAGCCTGTCAAGAATCCCAGCTGCAGCTCATTCGCCTACCAGGCTACTAACACCAAGAATCAATGCTGCAGCGTTACTGCGCTTTAGCTAACATTGCCGTTCCTGAAGCCGCAGGAGTTGTATAGCGCTCGTGTATGAGAGACCGGGGAAAGGGTCCCAGACGTGAAATGGAGTGAGAAACAGGCCGGTGCGGAAGGCAGCTCTCAACTCACCTCTTGTTTATGAGGCTAGTCCCCTTGCCCCGGGGGTGCCTGCAGGCCATAAGCCAACCACCTAACTCAAAGGAACAACTCTGTAGGGAATTCCTGCTTCGGCTAAAAGAGCCATGCCTCAGGGTGGACGCATTGTGTGGTGTGCATGCGTGAGTGCACAGCAAGTGAGTCCAAAACCATTTTCCTTGTGAGACCCAGGCGCCGGAAGAAGCCAGAACACGACTCCCCACTTGCTCCATGAAACTAGTACTGCGGCCCCACTTTTGAATGGAAGTCTAATAGCTAGCTTTCTAACTCGAAGAAACAGCACTGTAGAGAAACCGTGCTTTAGCTACCGTCGACCTCTCTGTGGGCGAAGCAGTTTAGGGTGTACTGTGGCTGAGAGCCTGGGGACGGTTTCCATTTCGTAATATCGGGGGAGAGACAGGCCGGTACAAAAGGCAGCTCTCAACTGACTACATGGTTATGGGGCTAGTTCCGTTGCCCCGTGGGTGTGTGCAGGCTTAAAGACAACCACCTAACTCGAAAGAAAAACTCAGTACAGAATCTGTGCTTCAGCTAAAACAGCTACTCCTGAGGGTGGAAGCTTCTTTTGTGTGTGTGCGTGAGAGCACTGCAAGGGAGTCGCAAACCTAATTCGGAGGGAGCCTCAGGCAGCTGCAGAAAGCAGCACAGGACTCCTCACTTATTTCGTGAAGCCGGCACTGCGGCCCCTATTTGGCATGGAGATCAAATAGCTAGCGTTCTAACTCGAAGAAACAACACTGTAGAGAAACCGTGTTTAGCTACCGTCGACCTCTCTGTGGGCGAGGCAGTTTAGGGTGTACTGTGGCTGAGAGCCTGGGGACGGTTTCAATATCGTAATATTAGGGAGAGACAGGCCGGTACAGAAGGCAGCTCTCAACTCACATCCTGGTTATGGGGCTAGTACCGTTGCCCTGGGTGTGTGTGCAGGCTTAAAGACAGCCACCTAACTCGAAGGAAAAACACGGTAGTGGATCCGTGCTTCAGCTAAAACAGCCGCTCCTGAGGGTGGAAGCATTTGGTTGTGTGCGTGCGTGAGAGGACTGCAAGGGAGTCCAAAGTTTCTGCGAGTGAGACTCAGGCCCCAGCAAAAGGCAGAACACGACTCCCCGTGTGTTTCCTTTAGCTAGCACTGCGGCCCTACTTTTGCATGGAAGTCTAATCGCTAGCGTTCTCCCTGGAAGAAACAACACGGTAGAGAAACCGTGCTTTAGCTACCATCCACCTCTCTGAGGGAGGAAGCACTTTCCAGGCTACCGTGGGTGAGAGCCTGAGGAACGGGTTCCTTACGTGAAACCGAGGGAGAAGGAGTCCGGGCCAGAAGGCGCCTCTCGACTCAGCTCTTGTTACCTGAAGCTAACACTTCGGCTCCATGTGTGCATAGGAATGCTAAGGGCTCCACACTGATTTGGCAGAAAGAAGCCGGTCAAGAAGCCCAGCTTCAGCTCATTCGCCTCTCCACAGGGTGGCAGCATTTTCAAGTCGGCTTGAGTGCAAACCTGGCGAAGGAGTCCCAGCAGAATTCGGAGGGAGAAATAAGCATGGGCAGAAGGCACCTCTCGACTCCACTCTTGTTTCGGGAAACTAGATCGGCTCTCCCGTGTGTGCGTGGAGTCCTCAGTGCCATCCACGCAACGCAAAGGAACAAAACTGTAGAGAACCCGTGCCTCAGCAAAGATCGCCCTTCCTGAGCGTCAACTTCATCTATTGTGTGTTTTTGTGAAAGCATGAGAAATGGAACCTAAACGTAACTCGGAGTGAGAAGCAGGCCTGGAAGGAAGGCTGCTGTCGACTCAGCTCTTGTTTGAGGAGATTAGCACTGCTGTACCCTGTGTGCCTGGATGCCTAGTTACCAGGCTACTAACACCAAGCATCAATCCTATAGAGTGACTGCGCTTGAGTTAACATTGCCGTTCCTGAAGCAGGAGGAATTTGACACTGCTCGTGTACGAGAGACCGGGCAAAGGGTCCCAGACGTGAAATGGAGTGAGAAACAGGCCGGTGCGGAAGGCAGCTCTCAAGTCACCTCTGGTTTATGAGGCTAGTCCCCTTGCCCCGGGGGTGCCTGCAGGCCTAAAGCCAACCACCTAACTCAAAGGAACAACTCTGTAGGGAATTCCTGCTTCGGCTAAAAGAGCCATGCCTCAGGGTGGACGCATTTGGATGTGTGCATGCGTGAGCGCAGTGCAAGTGAGTCCAAAACCTTTTTTCCTTGTGAGACCCAGGCCCGGAAGAACCCGTACTCCAGGCTCTCTCCCGTGGTGCACAGTGAACTGGTTTCTCCTTCAGAGAGGTGGACGGTAGCTAAAGCACGTTTTCTCTACACTGCCGTTCCATCCGGTGAGGTGCCTGGATATTCGACCTCCACACACCCGTGCAAGACGAATGCTAGTTTTATGGAACTAGAGCTCGTTGGAGAGGTGCCTTCTGCACAGGCCTGTTTCTCCCTCCGTGTTATGGATGCAACCCGTTCCCCAGGCTCTCTCCCGTGGTACACAGTAAACTGCTTTCTCCTTCAGACAGGTGGACGGTAGCCAAAGCGCGTTTTCTCTACACTCTTGCTGCTTTGAGGCCGGTGCCTGGATATTAGACCTCCACACACCCGTGCAAGAGCAATGCTGCTTTCATTAAACTGGAGCACGTTCGAGAGGTGCCTTCTGCACCGGCCTGTTTCTCCCTCCGTGTTATGTATGGAACCCGTTCCCCGGGCTCTCACCAGGCCTACACTGTAAACTGCTTTCTCCTTGAGAGAGGTAGACGGTAGCTAAAGCACGGTTCCTCTACACTGTTCTTCATTTGAGGGAGGTGCCTGGATATTAGACCTCCACACACCCGTGCAAGAGCAATGCTAGGTTTATGAAACTAGAGCTCGTTGGAGAGGTGCCTTCTGCACAGGCCTCTTTCTCGCTCCGTGTTATGTATGGAACCCGTTCCCCAGGCTCTCTCCCGTGGTACACAGTAAACTGCTTTCTCCTTCAGAGTGGTGGACTGTAGCTAAAGCACGTTTCCTCTACACTCTTGCTGCATCGAGGCCGGTGCCTGGATATTAGACCTCCACACACCCGTGCAAGAGCAATGCTGCTTTCATTAAACTAGAGCTCGTTCATGAGGTGCCTTCTGCACCGGCCTGTTTCTCCCTCTGTGTTATGTATGGAAAACGTTCCCCAGGCTCTCACCCGTGCTACACCGTAAACTGCTTTCTCCTTCAGAGAGGTGGACGGTAGCTAAAGCACCGTTTCTCTACACTGTTCTTCATATGAGGGAGGTGCCTGGATATTAGACCTCCACACACCCGTGCAAGAGCAATGCTAATTTTATGAAACTAGAGCTCGTTGGAGAGGTGCCTTCTGCACAGGCCTCTTTCTCCCTCCGTGTTATGTATGGAACCCGTTCTCCAGGCTCTCTCCCGTGGTGCACAGTGAATTGCTCTCTCCTTCAGAGAGGTGGACGGTAGCTAAAGCACGTTTTCTCTACACTGCCGTTCCATCCAGTGAGGTGCCTGGATATTAGACCTGCACACACCCGTGCAAGAGCAATGCTACTTTCATTAAACTAGAGCTCGTTCGAGAGATGCCTTCTGCACCGGCCTGTCTCTCCCTCCGTGTTATGTATGCAACCCGTTCCCCTGGCTCTCACCCGTGGTACACCGTAAACTGCTTTCTCCTTCAGAGAGGTGGACGGTAGCTAAAGCACCGTTTCTCTACACTGTTGCTACTTCGACGGAAGTCCCAGGAAATTAGACGTCCACACACCCGTGCAAGAGGAATGGTAGTTTTATGAAACTAGAGCTCGTTGGACGGGTGCTTTCTGCACCGGCCTGATTCTCCCTCCGTGTTATGCATGGAACCCGTTCCCCAGGCTCTCACCCATGGGACACCGTAAACTGCTTTCTCTTTTACAGACGTGGACGGTAGCTAAAGGACGGATTCTCTACACTGTCGTTCCTTCGTGGGAGGTGACTGGATATTGGACCTCCACACACCCTTGCAAGAGGAATGCTAGTTTCGTGAATCTAGAGCTGGTTCGAGAGGTGCCTTCTGCTACGGCCTGGTTCTGCCTCCGTGTTATGTATGGAACCCGTTTCCCTGCTCTCACCCGTGGTACACCGTAAACTCCTTTCTCCTTCAGAGAGGTGGACGGTAGCTAAAGCACGTTTTCTCTACACTGCCGTTCCTTCGAGTGAGGTGCCTGGATATGAGACCTGCACACACCCGTGCCAAAGGAATGCTACTTTCATGATACTAGAGCTGGTTCGAGAGGTGCCTTTTGCACCGGCCTCTTTCTGCCTCTCTGTTATGTATGCAAACCGTTCCCAGGCTCTCACCCGTGGGACTCCGTAAACTGCTTTAACCTTCAGAGAGGTGGACGGTAGCTAAAGCACCGTTTCTCTACACTGCTTACTTCGAGGGAGGTGCCGGAAAATTAGACCTCGCACACCCGTGGAACAGGAATTCTAGTTTTACGAAACTAGAGCTCGTTGGGACGTGACTTCTGCACAGGCCTCTTTCTCCCTCCGTGTTATGTATGGAACCCGTTTCCCAGGCTCTCACCCGTGGTACACGGTAAAGAGCTTTCTCCTTCAGAGATGTGGACGTTAGTGAAAGCAAGTTTTCTCTACACTCTTGCTACTTCGAGGGAGGTGCCTGGATATTAGACCTCCACACACCCGTGCAAAGAGAATGCTAGTTCATGAAACTAGAACTCCTTCGGCAGGTGCCTTCTGCACCAGCATATTTCTCCCTCTGTGTTAGGTATGGAACCCGTTCCCCAGGCTCTCAGCAGGGCTACACTGTAAACTGCTTTCACCTTCAGAGAGGTGGACGGTAGCTAAAGCACGGTTTCTCTACACTGTTCTTCATTTGAGGGAGGTGCCTGGATATTAGACCTCCACACACCCGTGCAAGAGCAATGCTAGTTTTATGAAACTAGAGCTCGCTGCAGAGGTGCCTTCTGCACAGGCCTCTTTCTCCCTCCGTGTTATGTATGGAACCCGTTCTCCAGGCTCTCTCCCGTGGTGCACAGTGAACTGCTTTCTCCTTCAGACAGGTGGACGGTAGCTAAAGCACGGTTCCTCTATACTGTTCTTCATTTGAGGGAGGTGCCTGGATATTAGACCTCCACACACCCGTGCAAGAGGAATGCTAGTTTTATGAAACTAGAGCTCGTTGGAGAGGTGCCTTCTGCACAGGCCTCTTTCCCCCTCCGTGTTATGTATGGAACCCGTTCTCCAGGCCCCAGCGAAAGGCAGAACACGACTCCCCATGTGTTTCATCACGCTAGCACGGCAGCCCCACTTTTGCATGGAAGTCTAACAGCTAGTGTTCTAACTCGAAGAAACAACACTGTAGAGAAACCGTGCTTTAGCTACCGTCGACCTCTAGACGGAGGAAGCATTACACGGAGTACCGTGGCTGAGAGCCTGGGGAACGGGTTCCATACGTGAAACCAAGGGAGAAATAGGTCCGGGCAGAAGGCACCTCTGGACTCAGCTCTTGCTACCTGAAGCTAACACTACTGCCCCATGTGTGCTTGGAATGCTATGTGCTCGACACTGACTGGGAAGAAACAAGCCTGTCAAGAATCCCAGCTGCAGCTCATTCGCCTACCAGGCTACTAACACCAAGAATCAATGCTGCAGCGTTACTGCGCTTTAGCTAACATTGCCGTTCCTGAAGCCGCAGGAGTTGTATAGCGCTCGTGTATGAGAGACCGGGGAAAGGGTCCCAGACGTGAAATGGAGTGAGAAACAGGCCGGTGCGGAAGGCAGCTCTCAACTCACCTCTTGTTTATGAGGCTAGTCCCCTTGCCCCGGGGGTGCCTGCAGGCCATAAGCCAACCACCTAACTCAAAGGAACAACTCTGTAGGGAATTCCTGCTTCGGCTAAAAGAGCCATGCCTCAGGGTGGACGCATTGTGTGGTGTGCATGCGTGAGTGCACAGCAAGTGAGTCCAAAACCATTTTCCTTGTGAGACCCAGGCGCCGGAAGAAGCCAGAACACGACTCCCCACTTGCTCCATGAAACTAGTACTGCGGCCCCACTTTTGAATGGAAGTCTAATAGCTAGCTTTCTAACTCGAAGAAACAGCACTGTAGAGAAACCGTGCTTTAGCTACCGTCGACCTCTCTGTGGGCGAAGCAGTTTAGGGTGTACTGTGGCTGAGAGCCTGGGGACGGTTTCCATTTCGTAATATCGGGGGAGAGACAGGCCGGTACAAAAGGCAGCTCTCAACTGACTACATGGTTATGGGGCTAGTTCCGTTGCCCCGTGGGTGTGTGCAGGCTTAAAGACAACCACCTAACTCGAAAGAAAAACTCAGTACAGAATCTGTGCTTCAGCTAAAACAGCTACTCCTGAGGGTGGAAGCTTCTTTTGTGTGTGTGCGTGAGAGCACTGCAAGGGAGTCGCAAACCTAATTCGGAGGGAGCCTCAGGCAGCTGCAGAAAGCAGCACAGGACTCCTCACTTATTTCGTGAAGCCAGCACTGCGGCCCCTATTTGGCATGGAGATCAAATAGCTAGCGTTCTAACTCGAAGAAACAACACTGTAGAGAAACCGTGTTTAGCTACCGTCGACCTCTCTGTGGGCGAGGCAGTTTAGGGTGTACTGTGGCTGAGAGCCTGGGGACGGTTTCAATATCGTAATATTAGGGAGAGACAGGCCGGTACAGAAGGCAGCTCTCAACTCACATCCTGGTTATGAGGCTAGTACCGTTGCCCTGGGTGTGTGTGCAGGCTTAAAGACAGCCACCTAACTCGAAGGAAAAACACGGTAGTGGATCCGTGCTTCAGCTAAAACAGCCGCTCCTGAGGGTGGAAGCATTTGGTTGTGTGCGTGCGTGAGAGGACTGCAAGGGAGTCCAAAGTTTCTGCGAGTGAGACTCAGGCCCCAGCAAAAGGCAGAACACGACTCCCCGTGTGTTTCCTTTAGCTAGCACTGCGGCCCTACTTTTGCATGGAAGTCTAATCGCTAGCGTTCTCCCTGGAAGAAACAACACGGTAGAGAAACCGTGCTTTAGCTACCATCCACCTCTCTGAGGGAGGAAGCACTTTCCAGGCTACCGTGGGTGAGAGCCTGAGGAACGGGTTCCTTACGTGAAACCGAGGGAGAAGGAGTCCGGGCCAGAAGGCGCCTCTCGACTCAGCTCTTGTTACCTGAAGCTAACACTTCGGCTCCATGTGTGCATAGGAATGCTAAGGGCTCCACACTGATTTGGCAGAAAGAAGCCGGTCAAGAAGCCCAGCTTCAGCTCATTCGCCTCTCCACAGGGTGGCAGCATTTTCAAGTCGGCTTGAGTGCAAACCTGGCGAAGGAGTCCCAGCAGAATTCGGAGGGAGAAATAAGCATGGGCAGAAGGCACCTCTCGACTCCACTCTTGTTTCGGGAAACTAGATCGGCTCTCCCGTGTGTGCGTGGAGTCCTCAGTGCCATCCACGCAACGCAAAGGAACAAAACTGTAGAGAACCCGTGCCTCAGCAAAGATCGCCCTTCCTGAGCGTCAACTTCATCTATTGTGTGTTTTTGTGAAAGCATGAGAAATGGAACCTAAACGTAACTCGGAGTGAGAAGCAGGCCTGGAAGGAAGGCTGCTGTCGACTCAGCTCTTGTTTGAGGAGATTAGCACTGCTGTACCCTGTGTGCCTGGATGCCTAGTTACCAGGCTACTAACACCAAGCATCAATCCTATAGAGTGACTGCGCTTGAGTTAACATTGCCGTTCCTGAAGCAGGAGGAATTTGACACTGCTCGTGTACGAGAGACCGGGCAAAGGGTCCCAGACGTGAAATGGAGTGAGAAACAGGCCGGTGCGGAAGGCAGCTCTCAAGTCACCTCTGGTTTATGAGGCTAGTCCCCTTGCCCCGGGGGTGCCTGCAGGCCTAAAGCCAACCACCTAACTCAAAGGAACAACTCTGTAGGGAATTCCTGCTTCGGCTAAAAGAGCCATGCCTCAGGGTGGACGCATTTTGATGTGTGCATGCGTGAGCGCAGTGCAAGTGAGTCCAAAACCTTTTTTCCTTGTGAGACCCAGGCCCGGAAGAACCCGTACTCCAGGCTCTCTCCCGTGGTGCACAGTGAACTGCTTTCTCCTTCAGAGAGGTGGACGGTAGCTAAAGCACGTTTTCTCTACACTGCCGTTCCATCCGGTGAGGTGCCTGGATATTCGACCTCCACACACCCGTGCAAGACGAATGCTAGTTTTATGGAACTAGAGCTCGTTGGAGAGGTGCCTTCTGCACAGGCCTGTTTCTCCCTCCGTGTTATGGATGCAACCCGTTCGCCAGGCTCTCTCCCGTGGTACACAGTAAACTGCTTTCTCCTTCAGACAGGTGGACGGTAGCCAAAGCGCGTTTTCTCTACACTCTTGCTGCTTTGAGGCCGGTGCCTGGATATTAGACCTCCACACACCCGTGCAAGAGCAATGCTGCTTTCATTAAACTGGAGCACGTTCGAGAGGTGCCTTCTGCACCGGCCTGTTTCTCCCTCCGTGTTATGTATGGAACCCGTTCCCCGGGCTCTCACCAGGCCTACACTGTAAACTGCTTTCTCCTTGAGAGAGGTAGACGGTAGCTAAAGCACGGTTCCTCTACACTGTTCTTCATTTGAGGGAGGTGCCTGGATATTAGACCTCCACACACCCGTGCAAGAGCAATGCTAGGTTTATGAAACTAGAGCTCGTTGGAGAGGTGCCTTCTGCACAGGCCTCTTTCTCGCTCCGTGTTATGTATGGAACCCGTTCCCCAGGCTCTCTCCCGTGGTACACAGTAAACTGCTTTCTCCTTCAGAGTGGTGGACTGTAGCTAAAGCACGTTTCCTCTACACTCTTGCTGCATCGAGGCCGGTGCCTGGATATTAGACCTCCACACACCCGTGCAAGAGCAATGCTGCTTTCATTAAACTAGAGCTCGTTCATGAGGTGCCTTCTGCACCGGCCTGTTTCTCCCTCTGTGTTATGTATGGAAAACGTTCCCCAGGCTCTCACCCGTGCTACACCGTAAACTGCTTTCTCCTTCAGAGAGGTGGACGGTAGCTAAAGCACCGTTTCTCTACACTGTTCTTCATATGAGGGAGGTGCCTGGATATTAGACCTCCACACACCCGTGCAAGAGCAATGCTAATTTTATGAAACTACAGCTCGTTGGAGAGGTGCCTTCTGCACAGGCCTCTTTCTCCCTCCGTGTTATGTATGGAACCCGTTCTCCAGGCTCTCTCCCGTGGTGCACAGTGAATTGCTCTCTCCTTCAGAGAGGTGGACGGTAGCTAAAGCACGTTTTCTCTACACTGCCGTTCCATCCAGTGAGGTGCCTGGATATTAGACCTGCACACACCCGTGCAAGAGCAATGCTACTTTCATTAAACTAGAGCTCGTTCGAGAGATGCCTTCTGCACCGGCCTGTCTCTCCCTCCGTGTTATGTATGCAACCCGTTCCCCTGGCTCTCACCCGTGGTACACCGTAAACTGCTTTCTCCTTCAGAGAGGTGGACGGTAGCTAAAGCACCGTTTCTCTACACTGTTGCTACTTCGACGGAAGTCCCAGGAAATTAGACGTCCACACACCCGTGCAAGAGGAATGGTAGTTTTATGAAACTAGAGCTCGTTGGACGGGTGCTTTCTGCACCGGCCTGATTCTCCCTCCGTGTTATGCATGGAACCCGTTCCCCAGGCTCTCACCCATGGGACACCGTAAACTGCTTTCTCTTTTACAGACGTGGACGGTAGCTAAAGGACGGATTCTCTACACTGTCGTTCCTTCGTGGGAGGTGACTGGATATTGGACCTCCACACACCCTTGCAAGAGGAATGCTAGTTTCGTGAATCTAGAGCTGGTTCGAGAGGTGCCTTCTGCTACGGCCTGGTTCTGCCTCCGTGTTATGTATGGAACCCGTTTCCCTGCTCTCACCCGTGGTACACCGTAAACTCCTTTCTCCTTCAGAGAGGTGGACGGTAGCTAAAGCACGTTTTCTCTACACTGCCGTTCCTTCGAGTGAGGTGCCTGGATATGAGACCTGCACACACCCGTGCCAAAGGAATGCTACTTTCATGATACTAGAGCTGGTTCGAGAGGTGCCTTTTGCACCGGCCTCTTTCTGCCTCCCTGTTATGTATGCAAACCGTTCCCAGGCTCTCACCCGTGGGACTCCGTAAACTGCTTTAACCTTCAGAGAGGTGGACGGTAGCTAAAGCACCGTTTCTCTACACTGCTTACTTCGAGGGAGGTGCCGGAAAATTAGACCTCGCACACCCGTGGAACAGGAATTCTAGTTTTACGAAACTAGAGCTCGTTGGGACGTGACTTCTGCACAGGCCTCTTTCTCCCTCCGTGTTATGTATGGAACCCGTTTCCCAGGCTCTCACCCGTGGTACACGGTAAAGAGCTTTCTCCTTCAGAGATGTGGACGTTAGTGAAAGCAAGTTTTCTCTACACTCTTGCTACTTCGAGGGAGGTGCCTGGATATTAGACCTCCACACACCCGTGCAAAGAGAATGCTAGTTCATGAAACTAGAACTCCTTCGGCAGGTGCCTTCTGCACCAGCATATTTCTCCCTCTGTGTTAGGTATGGAACCCGTTCCCCAGGCTCTCAGCAGGGCTACACTGTAAACTGCTTTCACCTTCAGAGAGGTGGACGGTAGCTAAAGCACGGTTTCTCTACACTGTTCTTCATTTGAGGGAGGTGCCTGGATATTAGACCTCCACACACCCGTGCAAGAGCAATGCTAGTTTTATGAAACTAGAGCTCGCTGCAGAGGTGCCTTCTGCACAGGCCTCTTTCTCCCTCCGTGTTATGTATGGAACCCGTTCTCCAGGCTCTCTCCCGTGGTGCACAGTGAACTGCTTTCTCCTTCAGACAGGTGGACGGTAGCTAAAGCACGGTTCCTCTATACTGTTCTTCATTTCAGGGAGGTGCCTGGATATTAGACCTCCACACACCCGTGCAAGAGGAATGCTAGTTTTATGAAACTAGAGCTCGTTGGAGAGGTGCCTTCTGCACAGGCCTCTTTCCCCCTCCGTGTTATGTATGGAACCCGTTCTCCAGGCCCCAGCGAAAGGCAGAACACGACTCCCCATGTGTTTCATCACGCTAGCACGGCAGCCCCACTTTTGCATGGAAGTCTAACAGCTAGTGTTCTAACTCGAAGAAACAACACTGTAGAGAAACCGTGCTTTAGCTACCGTCGACCTCTAGACGGAGGAAGCATTACACGGAGTACCGTGGCTGAGAGCCTGGGGAACGGGTTCCATACGTGAAACCAAGGGAGAAATAGGTCCGGGCAGAAGGCACCTCTGGACTCAGCTCTTGCTACCTGAAGCTAACACTACTGCCCCATGTGTGCTTGGAATGCTATGTGCTCGACACTGACTGGGAAGAAACAAGCCTGTCAAGAATCCCAGCTGCAGCTCATTCGCCTACCAGGCTACTAACACCAAGAATCAATGCTGCAGCGTTACTGCGCTTTAGCTAACATTGCCGTTCCTGAAGCCGCAGGAGTTGTATAGCGCTCGTGTATGAGAGACCGGGGAAAGGGTCCCAGACGTGAAATGGAGTGAGAAACAGGCCGGTGCGGAAGGCAGCTCTCAACTCACCTCTTGTTTATGAGGCTAGTCCCCTTGCCCCGGGGGTGCCTGCAGGCCATAAGCCAACCACCTAACTCAAAGGAACAACTCTGTAGGGAATTCCTGCTTCGGCTAAAAGAGCCATGCCTCAGGGTGGACGCATTGTGTGGTGTGCATGCGTGAGTGCACAGCAAGTGAGTCCAAAACCATTTTCCTTGTGAGACCCAGGCGCCGGAAGAAGCCAGAACACGACTCCCCACTTGCTCCATGAAACTAGTACTGCGGCCCCACTTTTGAATGGAAGTCTAATAGCTAGCTTTCTAACTCGAAGAAACAGCACTGTAGAGAAACCGTGCTTTAGCTACCGTCGACCTCTCTGTGGGCGAAGCAGTTTAGGGTGTACTGTGGCTGAGAGCCTGGGGACGGTTTCCATTTCGTAATATCGGGGGAGAGACAGGCCGGTACAAAAGGCAGCTCTCAACTGACTACATGGTTATGGGGCTAGTTCCGTTGCCCCGTGGGTGTGTGCAGGCTTAAAGACAACCACCTAACTCGAAAGAAAAACTCAGTACAGAATCTGTGCTTCAGCTAAAACAGCTACTCCTGAGGGTGGAAGCTTCTTTTGTGTGTGTGCGTGAGAGCACTGCAAGGGAGTCGCAAACCTAATTCGGAGGGAGCCTCAGGCAGCTGCAGAAAGCAGCACAGGACTCCTCACTTATTTCGTGAAGCCGGCACTGCGGCCCCTATTTGGCATGGAGATCAAATAGCTAGCGTTCTAACTCGAAGAAACAACACTGTAGAGAAACCGTGTTTAGCTACCGTCGACCTCTCTGTGGGCGAGGCAGTTTAGGGTGTACTGTGGCTGAGAGCCTGGGGACGGTTTCAATATCGTAATATTAGGGAGAGACAGGCCGGTACAGAAGGCAGCTCTCAACTCACATCCTGGTTATGGGGCTAGTACCGTTGCCCTGGGTGTGTGTGCAGGCTTAAAGACAGCCACCTAACTCGAAGGAAAAACACGGTAGTGGATCCGTGCTTCAGCTAAAACAGCCGCTCCTGAGGGTGGAAGCATTTGGTTGTGTGCGTGCGTGAGAGGACTGCAAGGGAGTCCAAAGTTTCTGCGAGTGAGACTCAGGCCCCAGCAAAAGGCAGAACACGACTCCCCGTGTGTTTCCTTTAGCTAGCACTGCGGCCCTACTTTTGCATGGAAGTCTAATCGCTAGCGTTCTCCCTGGAAGAAACAACACGGTAGAGAAACCGTGCTTTAGCTACCATCCACCTCTCTGAGGGAGGAAGCACTTTCCAGGCTACCGTGGGTGAGAGCCTGAGGAACGGGTTCCTTACGTGAAACCGAGGGAGAAGGAGTCCGGGCCAGAAGGCGCCTCTCGACTCAGCTCTTGTTACCTGAAGCTAACACTTCGGCTCCATGTGTGCATAGGAATGCTAAGGGCTCCACACTGATTTGGCAGAAAGAAGCCGGTCAAGAAGCCCAGCTTCAGCTCATTCGCCTCTCCACAGGGTGGCAGCATTTTCAAGTCGGCTTGAGTGCAAACCTGGCGAAGGAGTCCCAGCAGAATTCGGAGGGAGAAATAAGCATGGGCAGAAGGCACCTCTCGACTCCACTCTTGTTTCGGGAAACTAGATCGGCTCTCCCGTGTGTGCGTGGAGTCCTCAGTGCCATCCACGCAACGCAAAGGAACAAAACTGTAGAGAACCCGTGCCTCAGCAAAGATCGCCCTTCCTGAGCGTCAACTTCATCTATTGTGTGTTTTTGTGAAAGCATGAGAAATGGAACCTAAACGTAACTCGGAGTGAGAAGCAGGCCTGGAAGGAAGGCTGCTGTCGACTCAGCTCTTGTTTGAGGAGATTAGCACTGCTGTACCCTGTGTGCCTGGATGCCTAGTTACCAGGCTACTAACACCAAGCATCAATCCTATAGAGTGACTGCGCTTGAGTTAACATTGCCGTTCCTGAAGCAGGAGGAATTTGACACTGCTCGTGTACGAGAGACCGGGCAAAGGGTCCCAGACGTGAAATGGAGTGAGAAACAGGCCGGTGCGGAAGGCAGCTCTCAAGTCACCTCTGGTTTATGAGGCTAGTCCCCTTGCCCCGGGGGTGCCTGCAGGCCTAAAGCCAACCACCTAACTCAAAGGAACAACTCTGTAGGGAATTCCTGCTTCGGCTAAAAGAGCCATGCCTCAGGGTGGACGCATTTGGATGTGTGCATGCGTGAGCGCAGTGCAAGTGAGTCCAAAACCTTTTTTCCTTGTGAGACCCAGGCCCGGAAGAACCCGTACTCCAGGCTCTCTCCCGTGGTGCACAGTGAACTGCTTTCTCCTTCAGAGAGGTGGACGGTAGCTAAAGCACGTTTTCTCTACACTGCCGTTCCATCCGGTGAGGTGCCTGGATATTCGACCTCCACACACCCGTGCAAGACGAATGCTAGTTTTATGGAACTAGAGCTCGTTGGAGAGGTGCCTTCTGCACAGGCCTGTTTCTCCCTCCGTGTTATGGATGCAACCCGTTCGCCAGGCTCTCTCCCGTGGTACACAGTAAACTGCTTTCTCCTTCAGACAGGTGGACGGTAGCCAAAGCGCGTTTTCTCTACACTCTTGCTGCTTTGAGGCCGGTGCCTGGATATTAGACCTCCACACACCCGTGCAAGAGCAATGCTGCTTTCATTAAACTGGAGCACGTTCGAGAGGTGCCTTCTGCACCGGCCTGTTTCTCCCTCCGTGTTATGTATGGAACCCGTTCCCCGGGCTCTCACCAGGCCTACACTGTAAACTGCTTTCTCCTTGAGAGAGGTAGACGGTAGCTAAAGCACGGTTCCTCTACACTGTTCTTCATTTGAGGGAGGTGCCTGGATATTAGACCTCCACACACCCGTGCAAGAGCAATGCTAGGTTTATGAAACTAGAGCTCGTTGGAGAGGTGCCTTCTGCACAGGCCTCTTTCTCGCTCCGTGTTATGTATGGAACCCGTTCCCCAGGCTCTCTCCCGTGGTACACAGTAAACTGCTTTCTCCTTCAGAGTGGTGGACTGTAGCTAAAGCACGTTTCCTCTACACTCTTGCTGCATCGAGGCCGGTGCCTGGATATTAGACCTCCACACACCCGTGCAAGAGCAATGCTGCTTTCATTAAACTAGAGCTCGTTCATGAGGTGCCTTCTGCACCGGCCTGTTTCTCCTTCTGTGTTATGTATGGAAAACGTTCCCCAGGCTCTCACCCGTGCTACACCGTAAACTGCTTTCTCCTTCAGAGAGGTGGACGGTAGCTAAAGCACCGTTTCTCTACACTGTTCTTCATATGAGGGAGGTGCCTGGATATTAGACCTCCACACACCCGTGCAAGAGCAATGCTAATTTTATGAAACTAGAGCTCGTTGGAGAGGTGCCTTCTGCACAGGCCTCTTTCTCCCTCCGTGTTATGTATGGAACCCGTTCTCCAGGCTCTCTCCCGTGGTGCACAGTGAATTGCTCTCTCCTTCAGAGAGGTGGACGGTAGCTAAAGCACGTTTTCTCTACACTGCCGTTCCATCCAGTGAGGTGCCTGGATATTAGACCTGCACACACCCGTGCAAGAGCAATGCTACTTTCATTAAACTAGAGCTCGTTCGAGAGATGCCTTCTGCACCGGCCTGTCTCTCCCTCCGTGTTATGTATGCAACCCGTTCCCCTGGCTCTCACCCGTGGTACACCGTAAACTGCTTTCTCCTTCAGAGAGGTGGACGGTAGCTAAAGCACCGTTTCTCTACACTGTTGCTACTTCGACGGAAGTCCCAGGAAATTAGACGTCCACACACCCGTGCAAGAGGAATGGTAGTTTTATGAAACTAGAGCTCGTTGGACGGGTGCTTTCTGCACCGGCCTGATTCTCCCTCCGTGTTATGCATGGAACCCGTTCCCCAGGCTCTCACCCATGGGACACCGTAAACTGCTTTCTCTTTTACAGACGTGGACGGTAGCTAAAGGACGGATTCTCTACACTGTCGTTCCTTCGTGGGAGGTGACTGGATATTGGACCTCCACACACCCTTGCAAGAGGAATGCTAGTTTCGTGAATCTAGAGCTGGTTCGAGAGGTGCCTTCTGCTACGGCCTGGTTCTGCCTCCGTGTTATGTATGGAACCCGTTTCCCTGCTCTCACCCGTGGTACACCGTAAACTCCTTTCTCCTTCAGAGAGGTGGACGGTAGCTAAAGCACGTTTTCTCTACACTGCCGTTCCTTCGAGTGAGGTGCCTGGATATGAGACCTGCACACACCCGTGCCAAAGGAATGCTACTTTCATGATACTAGAGCTGGTTCGAGAGGTGCCTTTTGCACCGGCCTCTTTCTGCCTCCCTGTTATGTATGCAAACCGTTCCCAGGCTCTCACCCGTGGGACTCCGTAAACTGCTTTAACCTTCAGAGAGGTGGACGGTAGCTAAAGCACCGTTTCTCTACACTGCTTACTTCGAGGGAGGTGCCGGAAAATTAGACCTCGCACACCCGTGGAACAGGAATTCTAGTTTTACGAAACTAGAGCTCGTTGGGACGTGACTTCTGCACAGGCCTCTTTCTCCCTCCGTGTTATGTATGGAACCCGTTTCCCAGGCTCTCACCCGTGGTACACGGTAAAGAGCTTTCTCCTTCAGAGATGTGGACGTTAGTGAAAGCAAGTTTTCTCTACACTCTTGCTACTTCGAGGGAGGTGCCTGGATATTAGACCTCCACACACCCGTGCAAAGAGAATGCTAGTTCATGAAACTAGAACTCCTTCGGCAGGTGCCTTCTGCACCAGCATATTTCTCCCTCTGTGTTAGGTATGGAACCCGTTCCCCAGGCTCTCAGCAGGGCTACACTGTAAACTGCTTTCACCTTCAGAGAGGTGGACGGTAGCTAAAGCACGGTTTCTCTACACTGTTCTTCATTTGAGGGAGGTGCCTGGATATTAGACCTCCACACACCCGTGCAAGAGCAATGCTAGTTTTATGAAACTAGAGCTCGCTGCAGAGGTGCCTTCTGCACAGGCCTCTTTCTCCCTCCGTGTTATGTATGGAACCCGTTCTCCAGGCTCTCTCCCGTGGTGCACAGTGAACTGCTTTCTCCTTCAGACAGGTGGACGGTAGCTAAAGCACGGTTCCTCTATACTGTTCTTCATTTGAGGGAGGTGCCTGGATATTAGACCTCCACACACCCGTGCAAGAGGAATGCTAGTTTTATGAAACTAGAGCTCGTTGGAGAGGTGCCTTCTGCACAGGCCTCTTTCCCCCTCCGTGTTATGTATGGAACCCGTTCTCCAGGCCCCAGCGAAAGGCAGAACACGACTCCCCATGTGTTTCATCACGCTAGCACGGCAGCCCCACTTTTGCATGGAAGTCTAACAGCTAGTGTTCTAACTCGAAGAAACAACACTGTAGAGAAACCGTGCTTTAGCTACCGTCGACCTCTAGACGGAGGAAGCATTACACGGAGTACCGTGGCTGAGAGCCTGGGGAACGGGTTCCATACGTGAAACCAAGGGAGAAATAGGTCCGGGCAGAAGGCACCTCTGGACTCAGCTCTTGCTACCTGAAGCTAACACTACTGCCCCATGTGTGCTTGGAATGCTATGTGCTCGACACTGACTGGGAAGAAACAAGCCTGTCAAGAATCCCAGCTGCAGCTCATTCGCCTACCAGGCTACTAACACCAAGAATCAATGCTGCAGCGTTACTGCGCTTTAGCTAACATTGCCGTTCCTGAAGCCGCAGGAGTTGTATAGCGCTCGTGTATGAGAGACCGGGGAAAGGGTCCCAGACGTGAAATGGAGTGAGAAACAGGCCGGTGCGGAAGGCAGCTCTCAACTCACCTCTTGTTTATGAGGCTAGTCCCCTTGCCCCGGGGGTGCCTGCAGGCCATAAGCCAACCACCTAACTCAAAGGAACAACTCTGTAGGGAATTCCTGCTTCGGCTAAAAGAGCCATGCCTCAGGGTGGACGCATTGTGTGGTGTGCATGCGTGAGTGCACAGCAAGTGAGTCCAAAACCATTTTCCTTGTGAGACCCAGGCGCCGGAAGAAGCCAGAACACGACTCCCCACTTGCTCCATGAAACTAGTACTGCGGCCCCACTTTTGAATGGAAGTCTAATAGCTAGCTTTCTAACTCGAAGAAACAGCACTGTAGAGAAACCGTGCTTTAGCTACCGTCGACCTCTCTGTGGGCGAAGCAGTTTAGGGTGTACTGTGGCTGAGAGCCTGGGGACGGTTTCCATTTCGTAATATCGGGGGAGAGACAGGCCGGTACAAAAGGCAGCTCTCAACTGACTACATGGTTATGGGGCTAGTTCCGTTGCCCCGTGGGTGTGTGCAGGCTTAAAGACAACCACCTAACTCGAAAGAAAAACTCAGTACAGAATCTGTGCTTCAGCTAAAACAGCTACTCCTGAGGGTGGAAGCTTCTTTTGTGTGTGTGCGTGAGAGCACTGCAAGGGAGTCGCAAACCTAATTCGGAGGGAGCCTCAGGCAGCTGCAGAAAGCAGCACAGGACTCCTCACTTATTTCGTGAAGCCGGCACTGCGGCCCCTATTTGGCATGGAGATCAAATAGCTAGCGTTCTAACTCGAAGAAACAACACTGTAGAGAAACCGTGTTTAGCTACCGTCGACCTCTCTGTGGGCGAGGCAGTTTAGGGTGTACTGTGGCTGAGAGCCTGGGGACGGTTTCAATATCGTAATATTAGGGAGAGACAGGCCGGTACAGAAGGCAGCTCTCAACTCACATCCTGGTTATGGGGCTAGTACCGTTGCCCTGGGTGTGTGTGCAGGCTTAAAGACAGCCACCTAACTCGAAGGAAAAACACGGTAGTGGATCCGTGCTTCAGCTAAAACAGCCGCTCCTGAGGGTGGAAGCATTTGGTTGTGTGCGTGCGTGAGAGGACTGCAAGGGAGTCCAAAGTTTCTGCGAGTGAGACTCAGGCCCCAGCAAAAGGCAGAACACGACTCCCCGTGTGTTTCCTTTAGCTAGCACTGCGGCCCTACTTTTGCATGGAAGTCTAATCGCTAGCGTTCTCCCTGGAAGAAACAACACGGTAGAGAAACCGTGCTTTAGCTACCATCCACCTCTCTGAGGGAGGAAGCACTTTCCAGGCTACCGTGGGTGAGAGCCTGAGGAACGGGTTCCTTACGTGAAACCGAGGGAGAAGGAGTCCGGGCCAGAAGGCGCCTCTCGACTCAGCTCTTGTTACCTGAAGCTAACACTTCGGCTCCATGTGTGCATAGGAATGCTAAGGGCTCCACACTGATTTGGCAGAAAGAAGCCGGTCAAGAAGCCCAGCTTCAGCTCATTCGCCTCTCCACAGGGTGGCAGCATTTTCAAGTCGGCTTGAGTGCAAACCTGGCGAAGGAGTCCCAGCAGAATTCGGAGGGAGAAATAAGCATGGGCAGAAGGCACCTCTCGACTCCACTCTTGTTTCGGGAAACTAGATCGGCTCTCCCGTGTGTGCGTGGAGTCCTCAGTGCCATCCACGCAACGCAAAGGAACAAAACTGTAGAGAACCCGTGCCTCAGCAAAGATCGCCCTTCCTGAGCGTCAACTTCATCTATTGTGTGTTTTTGTGAAAGCATGAGAAATGGAACCTAAACGTAACTCGGAGTGAGAAGCAGGCCTGGAAGGAAGGCTGCTGTCGACTCAGCTCTTGTTTGAGGAGATTAGCACTGCTGTACCCTGTGTGCCTGGATGCCTAGTTACCAGGCTACTAACACCAAGCATCAATCCTATAGAGTGACTGCGCTTGAGTTAACATTGCCGTTCCTGAAGCAGGAGGAATTTGACACTGCTCGTGTACGAGAGACCGGGCAAAGGGTCCCAGACGTGAAATGGAGTGAGAAACAGGCCGGTGCGGAAGGCAGCTCTCAAGTCACCTCTGGTTTATGAGGCTAGTACCCTTGCCCCGGGGGTGCCTGCAGGCCTATGGCCAACCACCTAACTCAAAGGAACAACTCTGTAGGGAATTCCTGCTTCGGCTAAAAGAGCCATGCCTCAGGGTGGACGCATTTTGATGTGTCCATGCGTGAGCGCAGTGCAAGTGAGTCCAAAACCTTTTTTCCTTGTGAGACCCAAGCCCGGAAGAACCCGTACTCCAGGCTCTCTCCCGTGGTGCACAGTGAACTGGTTTCTCCTTCAGAGAGGTGGACGGTAGCTAAAGCACGTTTTCTCTACACTGCCGTTCCATCCAGTGAGGTGCCTGGATATTCGACCTCCACACACCCGTGCAAGACGAATGCTAGTTTTATGGAACTAGAGCTCGTTGGAGAGGTGCCTTCTGCACAGGCCTGTTTCTCCCTCCGTGTTATGGATGCAACCCGTTCCCCAGGCTCTCTCCCGTGGTGCACAGTGAACTGCTTTCTCCTTCAGACAGGTGGACGGTAGCTAAAGCACGGTTCCTCTATACTGTTCTTCATTTGAGGGAGGTGCCTGGATATTAGACCTCCACACACCCGTGCAAGAGGAATGCTAGTTTTATGAAACTAGAGCTCGTTGGAGAGGTGCCTTCTGCACAGGCCTCTTTCCCCCTCCGTGTTATGTATGGAACCCGTTCTCCAGGCCCCAGCGAAAGGCAGAACACGACTCCCCATGTGTTTCATCACGCTAGCACGGCAGCCCCACTTTTGCATGGAAGTCTAACAGCTAGTGTTCTAACTCGAAGAAACAACACTGTAGAGAAACCGTGCTTTAGCTACCGTCGACCTCTAGACGGAGGAAGCATTACACGGAGTACCGTGGCTGAGAGCCTGGGGAACGGGTTCCATACGTGAAACCAAGGGAGAAATAGGTCCGGGCAGAAGGCACCTCTGGACTCAGCTCTTGCTACCTGAAGCTAACACTACTGCCCCATGTGTGCTTGGAATGCTATGTGCTCGACACTGACTGGGAAGAAACAAGCCTGTCAAGAATCCCAGCTGCAGCTCATTCGCCTACCAGGCTACTAACACCAAGAATCAATGCTGCAGCGTTACTGCGCTTTAGCTAACATTGCCGTTCCTGAAGCCGCAGGAGTTGTATAGCGCTCGTGTATGAGAGACCGGGGAAAGGGTCCCAGACGTGAAATGGAGTGAGAAACAGGCCGGTGCGGAAGGCAGCTCTCAACTCACCTCTTGTTTATGAGGCTAGTCCCCTTGCCCCGGGGGTGCCTGCAGGCCATAAGCCAACCACCTAACTCAAAGGAACAACTCTGTAGGGAATTCCTGCTTCGGCTAAAAGAGCCATGCCTCAGGGTGGACGCATTGTGTGGTGTGCATGCGTGAGTGCACAGCAAGTGAGTCCAAAACCATTTTCCTTGTGAGACCCAGGCGCCGGAAGAAGCCAGAACACGACTCCCCACTTGCTCCATGAAACTAGTACTGCGGCCCCACTTTTGAATGGAAGTCTAATAGCTAGCTTTCTAACTCGAAGAAACAGCACTGTAGAGAAACCGTGCTTTAGCTACCGTCGACCTCTCTGTGGGCGAAGCAGTTTAGGGTGTACTGTGGCTGAGAGCCTGGGGACGGTTTCCATTTCGTAATATCGGGGGAGAGACAGGCCGGTACAAAAGGCAGCTCTCAACTGACTACATGGTTATGGGGCTAGTTCCGTTGCCCCGTGGGTGTGTGCAGGCTTAAAGACAACCACCTAACTCGAAAGAAAAACTCAGTACAGAATCTGTGCTTCAGCTAAAACAGCTACTCCTGAGGGTGGAAGCTTCTTTTGTGTGTGTGCGTGAGAGCACTGCAAGGGAGTCGCAAACCTAATTCGGAGGGAGCCTCAGGCAGCTGCAGAAAGCAGCACAGGACTCCTCACTTATTTCGTGAAGCCAGCACTGCGGCCCCTATTTGGCATGGAGATCAAATAGCTAGCGTTCTAACTCGAAGAAACAACACTGTAGAGAAACCGTGTTTAGCTACCGTCGACCTCTCTGTGGGCGAGGCAGTTTAGGGTGTACTGTGGCTGAGAGCCTGGGGACGGTTTCAATATCGTAATATTAGGGAGAGACAGGCCGGTACAGAAGGCAGCTCTCAACTCACATCCTGGTTATGAGGCTAGTACCGTTGCCCTGGGTGTGTGTGCAGGCTTAAAGACAGCCACCTAACTCGAAGGAAAAACACGGTAGTGGATCCGTGCTTCAGCTAAAACAGCCGCTCCTGAGGGTGGAAGCATTTGGTTGTGTGCGTGCGTGAGAGGACTGCAAGGGAGTCCAAAGTTTCTGCGAGTGAGACTCAGGCCCCAGCAAAAGGCAGAACACGACTCCCCGTGTGTTTCCTTTAGCTAGCACTGCGGCCCTACTTTTGCATGGAAGTCTAATCGCTAGCGTTCTCCCTGGAAGAAACAACACGGTAGAGAAACCGTGCTTTAGCTACCATCCACCTCTCTGAGGGAGGAAGCACTTTCCAGGCTACCGTGGGTGAGAGCCTGAGGAACGGGTTCCTTACGTGAAACCGAGGGAGAAGGAGTCCGGGCCAGAAGGCGCCTCTCGACTCAGCTCTTGTTACCTGAAGCTAACACTTCGGCTCCATGTGTGCATAGGAATGCTAAGGGCTCCACACTGATTTGGCAGAAAGAAGCCGGTCAAGAAGCCCAGCTTCAGCTCATTCGCCTCTCCACAGGGTGGCAGCATTTTCAAGTCGGCTTGAGTGCAAACCTGGCGAAGGAGTCCCAGCAGAATTCGGAGGGAGAAATAAGCATGGGCAGAAGGCACCTCTCGACTCCACTCTTGTTTCGGGAAACTAGATCGGCTCTCCCGTGTGTGCGTGGAGTCCTCAGTGCCATCCACGCAACGCAAAGGAACAAAACTGTAGAGAACCCGTGCCTCAGCAAAGATCGCCCTTCCTGAGCGTCAACTTCATCTATTGTGTGTTTTTGTGAAAGCATGAGAAATGGAACCTAAACGTAACTCGGAGTGAGAAGCAGGCCTGGAAGGAAGGCTGCTGTCGACTCAGCTCTTGTTTGAGGAGATTAGCACTGCTGTACCCTGTGTGCCTGGATGCCTAGTTACCAGGCTACTAACACCAAGCATCAATCCTATAGAGTGACTGCGCTTGAGTTAACATTGCCGTTCCTGAAGCAGGAGGAATTTGACACTGCTCGTGTACGAGAGACCGGGCAAAGGGTCCCAGACGTGAAATGGAGTGAGAAACAGGCCGGTGCGGAAGGCAGCTCTCAAGTCACCTCTGGTTTATGAGGCTAGTCCCCTTGCCCCGGGGGTGCCTGCAGGCCTAAAGCCAACCACCTAACTCAAAGGAACAACTCTGTAGGGAATTCCTGCTTCGGCTAAAAGAGCCATGCCTCAGGGTGGACGCATTTTGATGTGTGCATGCGTGAGCGCAGTGCAAGTGAGTCCAAAACCTTTTTTCCTTGTGAGACCCAGGCCCGGAAGAACCCGTACTCCAGGCTCTCTCCCGTGGTGCACAGTGAACTGCTTTCTCCTTCAGAGAGGTGGACGGTAGCTAAAGCACGTTTTCTCTACACTGCCGTTCCATCCGGTGAGGTGCCTGGATATTCGACCTCCACACACCCGTGCAAGACGAATGCTAGTTTTATGGAACTAGAGCTCGTTGGAGAGGTGCCTTCTGCACAGGCCTGTTTCTCCCTCCGTGTTATGGATGCAACCCGTTCGCCAGGCTCTCTCCCGTGGTACACAGTAAACTGCTTTCTCCTTCAGACAGGTGGACGGTAGCCAAAGCGCGTTTTCTCTACACTCTTGCTGCTTTGAGGCCGGTGCCTGGATATTAGACCTCCACACACCCGTGCAAGAGCAATGCTGCTTTCATTAAACTGGAGCACGTTCGAGAGGTGCCTTCTGCACCGGCCTGTTTCTCCCTCCGTGTTATGTATGGAACCCGTTCCCCGGGCTCTCACCAGGCCTACACTGTAAACTGCTTTCTCCTTGAGAGAGGTAGACGGTAGCTAAAGCACGGTTCCTCTACACTGTTCTTCATTTGAGGGAGGTGCCTGGATATTAGACCTCCACACACCCGTGCAAGAGCAATGCTAGGTTTATGAAACTAGAGCTCGTTGGAGAGGTGCCTTCTGCACAGGCCTCTTTCTCGCTCCGTGTTATGTATGGAACCCGTTCCCCAGGCTCTCTCCCGTGGTACACAGTAAACTGCTTTCTCCTTCAGAGTGGTGGACTGTAGCTAAAGCACGTTTCCTCTACACTCTTGCTGCATCGAGGCCGGTGCCTGGATATTAGACCTCCACACACCCGTGCAAGAGCAATGCTGCTTTCATTAAACTAGAGCTCGTTCATGAGGTGCCTTCTGCACCGGCCTGTTTCTCCCTCTGTGTTATGTATGGAAAACGTTCCCCAGGCTCTCACCCGTGCTACACCGTAAACTGCTTTCTCCTTCAGAGAGGTGGACGGTAGCTAAAGCACCGTTTCTCTACACTGTTCTTCATATGAGGGAGGTGCCTGGATATTAGACCTCCACACACCCGTGCAAGAGCAATGCTAATTTTATGAAACTAGAGCTCGTTGGAGAGGTGCCTTCTGCACAGGCCTCTTTCTCCCTCCGTGTTATGTATGGAACCCGTTCTCCAGGCTCTCTCCCGTGGTGCACAGTGAATTGCTCTCTCCTTCAGAGAGGTGGACGGTAGCTAAAGCACGTTTTCTCTACACTGCCGTTCCATCCAGTGAGGTGCCTGGATATTAGACCTGCACACACCCGTGCAAGAGCAATGCTACTTTCATTAAACTAGAGCTCGTTCGAGAGATGCCTTCTGCACCGGCCTGTCTCTCCCTCCGTGTTATGTATGCAACCCGTTCCCCTGGCTCTCACCCGTGGTACACCGTAAACTGCTTTCTCCTTCAGAGAGGTGGACGGTAGCTAAAGCACCGTTTCTCTACACTGTTGCTACTTCGACGGAAGTCCCAGGAAATTAGACGTCCACACACCCGTGCAAGAGGAATGGTAGTTTTATGAAACTAGAGCTCGTTGGACGGGTGCTTTCTGCACCGGCCTGATTCTCCCTCCGTGTTATGCATGGAACCCGTTCCCCAGGCTCTCACCCATGGGACACCGTAAACTGCTTTCTCTTTTACAGACGTGGACGGTAGCTAAAGGACGGATTCTCTACACTGTCGTTCCTTCGTGGGAGGTGACTGGATATTGGACCTCCACACACCCTTGCAAGAGGAATGCTAGTTTCGTGAATCTAGAGCTGGTTCGAGAGGTGCCTTCTGCTACGGCCTGGTTCTGCCTCCGTGTTATGTATGGAACCCGTTTCCCTGCTCTCACCCGTGGTACACCGTAAACTCCTTTCTCCTTCAGAGAGGTGGACGGTAGCTAAAGCACGTTTTCTCTACACTGCCGTTCCTTCGAGTGAGGTGCCTGGATATGAGACCTGCACACACCCGTGCCAAAGGAATGCTACTTTCATGATACTAGAGCTGGTTCGAGAGGTGCCTTTTGCACCGGCCTCTTTCTGCCTCCCTGTTATGTATGCAAACCGTTCCCAGGCTCTCACCCGTGGGACTCCGTAAACTGCTTTAACCTTCAGAGAGGTGGACGGTAGCTAAAGCACCGTTTCTCTACACTGCTTACTTCGAGGGAGGTGCCGGAAAATTAGACCTCGCACACCCGTGGAACAGGAATTCTAGTTTTACGAAACTAGAGCTCGTTGGGACGTGACTTCTGCACAGGCCTCTTTCTCCCTCCGTGTTATGTATGGAACCCGTTTCCCAGGCTCTCACCCGTGGTACACGGTAAAGAGCTTTCTCCTTCAGAGATGTGGACGTTAGTGAAAGCAAGTTTTCTCTACACTCTTGCTACTTCGAGGGAGGTGCCTGGATATTAGACCTCCACACACCCGTGCAAAGAGAATGCTAGTTCATGAAACTAGAACTCCTTCGGCAGGTGCCTTCTGCACCAGCATATTTCTCCCTCTGTGTTAGGTATGGAACCCGTTCCCCAGGCTCTCAGCAGGGCTACACTGTAAACTGCTTTCACCTTCAGAGAGGTGGACGGTAGCTAAAGCACGGTTTCTCTACACTGTTCTTCATTTGAGGGAGGTGCCTGGATATTAGACCTCCACACACCCGTGCAAGAGCAATGCTAGTTTTATGAAACTAGAGCTCGCTGCAGAGGTGCCTTCTGCACAGGCCTCTTTCTCCCTCCGTGTTATGTATGGAACCCGTTCTCCAGGCTCTCTCCCGTGGTGCACAGTGAACTGCTTTCTCCTTCAGACAGGTGGACGGTAGCTAAAGCACGGTTCCTCTATACTGTTCTTCATTTGAGGGAGGTGCCTGGATATTAGACCTCCACACACCCGTGCAAGAGGAATGCTAGTTTTATGAAACTAGAGCTCGTTGGAGAGGTGCCTTCTGCACAGGCCTCTTTCCCCCTCCGTGTTATGTATGGAACCCGTTCTCCAGGCCCCAGCGAAAGGCAGAACACGACTCCCCATGTGTTTCATCACGCTAGCACGGCAGCCCCACTTTTGCATGGAAGTCTAACAGCTAGTGTTCTAACTCGAAGAAACAACACTGTAGAGAAACCGTGCTTTAGCTACCGTCGACCTCTAGACGGAGGAAGCATTACACGGAGTACCGTGGCTGAGAGCCTGGGGAACGGGTTCCATACGTGAAACCAAGGGAGAAATAGGTCCGGGCAGAAGGCACCTCTGGACTCAGCTCTTGCTACCTGAAGCTAACACTACTGCCCCATGTGTGCTTGGAATGCTATGTGCTCGACACTGACTGGGAAGAAACAAGCCTGTCAAGAATCCCAGCTGCAGCTCATTCGCCTACCAGGCTACTAACACCAAGAATCAATGCTGCAGCGTTACTGCGCTTTAGCTAACATTGCCGTTCCTGAAGCCGCAGGAGTTGTATAGCGCTCGTGTATGAGAGACCGGGGAAAGGGTCCCAGACGTGAAATGGAGTGAGAAACAGGCCGGTGCGGAAGGCAGCTCTCAACTCACCTCTTGTTTATGAGGCTAGTCCCCTTGCCCCGGGGGTGCCTGCAGGCCATAAGCCAACCACCTAACTCAAAGGAACAACTCTGTAGGGAATTCCTGCTTCGGCTAAAAGAGCCATGCCTCAGGGTGGACGCATTGTGTGGTGTGCATGCGTGAGTGCACAGCAAGTGAGTCCAAAACCATTTTCCTTGTGAGACCCAGGCGCCGGAAGAAGCCAGAACACGACTCCCCACTTGCTCCATGAAACTAGTACTGCGGCCCCACTTTTGAATGGAAGTCTAATAGCTAGCTTTCTAACTCGAAGAAACAGCACTGTAGAGAAACCGTGCTTTAGCTACCGTCGACCTCTCTGTGGGCGAAGCAGTTTAGGGTGTACTGTGGCTGAGAGCCTGGGGACGGTTTCCATTTCGTAATATCGGGGGAGAGACAGGCCGGTACAAAAGGCAGCTCTCAACTGACTACATGGTTATGGGGCTAGTTCCGTTGCCCCGTGGGTGTGTGCAGGCTTAAAGACAACCACCTAACTCGAAAGAAAAACTCAGTACAGAATCTGTGCTTCAGCTAAAACAGCTACTCCTGAGGGTGGAAGCTTCTTTTGTGTGTGTGCGTGAGAGCACTGCAAGGGAGTCGCAAACCTAATTCGGAGGGAGCCTCAGGCAGCTGCAGAAAGCAGCACAGGACTCCTCACTTATTTCGTGAAGCCGGCACTGCGGCCCCTATTTGGCATGGAGATCAAATAGCTAGCGTTCTAACTCGAAGAAACAACACTGTAGAGAAACCGTGTTTAGCTACCGTCGACCTCTCTGTGGGCGAGGCAGTTTAGGGTGTACTGTGGCTGAGAGCCTGGGGACGGTTTCAATATCGTAATATTAGGGAGAGACAGGCCGGTACAGAAGGCAGCTCTCAACTCACATCCTGGTTATGGGGCTAGTACCGTTGCCCTGGGTGTGTGTGCAGGCTTAAAGACAGCCACCTAACTCGAAGGAAAAACACGGTAGTGGATCCGTGCTTCAGCTAAAACAGCCGCTCCTGAGGGTGGAAGCATTTGGTTGTGTGCGTGCGTGAGAGGACTGCAAGGGAGTCCAAAGTTTCTGCGAGTGAGACTCAGGCCCCAGCAAAAGGCAGAACACGACTCCCCGTGTGTTTCCTTTAGCTAGCACTGCGGCCCTACTTTTGCATGGAAGTCTAATCGCTAGCGTTCTCCCTGGAAGAAACAACACGGTAGAGAAACCGTGCTTTAGCTACCATCCACCTCTCTGAGGGAGGAAGCACTTTCCAGGCTACCGTGGGTGAGAGCCTGAGGAACGGGTTCCTTACGTGAAACCGAGGGAGAAGGAGTCCGGGCCAGAAGGCGCCTCTCGACTCAGCTCTTGTTACCTGAAGCTAACACTTCGGCTCCATGTGTGCATAGGAATGCTAAGGGCTCCACACTGATTTGGCAGAAAGAAGCCGGTCAAGAAGCCCAGCTTCAGCTCATTCGCCTCTCCACAGGGTGGCAGCATTTTCAAGTCGGCTTGAGTGCAAACCTGGCGAAGGAGTCCCAGCAGAATTCGGAGGGAGAAATAAGCATGGGCAGAAGGCACCTCTCGACTCCACTCTTGTTTCGGGAAACTAGATCGGCTCTCCCGTGTGTGCGTGGAGTCCTCAGTGCCATCCACGCAACGCAAAGGAACAAAACTGTAGAGAACCCGTGCCTCAGCAAAGATCGCCCTTCCTGAGCGTCAACTTCATCTATTGTGTGTTTTTGTGAAAGCATGAGAAATGGAACCTAAACGTAACTCGGAGTGAGAAGCAGGCCTGGAAGGAAGGCTGCTGTCGACTCAGCTCTTGTTTGAGGAGATTAGCACTGCTGTACCCTGTGTGCCTGGATGCCTAGTTACCAGGCTACTAACACCAAGCATCAATCCTATAGAGTGACTGCGCTTGAGTTAACATTGCCGTTCCTGAAGCAGGAGGAATTTGACACTGCTCGTGTACGAGAGACCGGGCAAAGGGTCCCAGACGTGAAATGGAGTGAGAAACAGGCCGGTGCGGAAGGCAGCTCTCAAGTCACCTCTGGTTTATGAGGCTAGTCCCCTTGCCCCGGGGGTGCCTGCAGGCCTAAAGCCAACCACCTAACTCAAAGGAACAACTCTGTAGGGAATTCCTGCTTCGGCTAAAAGAGCCATGCCTCAGGGTGGACGCATTTGGATGTGTGCATGCGTGAGCGCAGTGCAAGTGAGTCCAAAACCTTTTTTCCTTGTGAGACCCAGGCCCGGAAGAACCCGTACTCCAGGCTCTCTCCCGTGGTGCACAGTGAACTGCTTTCTCCTTCAGAGAGGTGGACGGTAGCTAAAGCACGTTTTCTCTACACTGCCGTTCCATCCGGTGAGGTGCCTGGATATTCGACCTCCACACACCCGTGCAAGACGAATGCTAGTTTTATGGAACTAGAGCTCGTTGGAGAGGTGCCTTCTGCACAGGCCTGTTTCTCCCTCCGTGTTATGGATGCAACCCGTTCGCCAGGCTCTCTCCCGTGGTACACAGTAAACTGCTTTCTCCTTCAGACAGGTGGACGGTAGCCAAAGCGCGTTTTCTCTACACTCTTGCTGCTTTGAGGCCGGTGCCTGGATATTAGACCTCCACACACCCGTGCAAGAGCAATGCTGCTTTCATTAAACTGGAGCACGTTCGAGAGGTGCCTTCTGCACCGGCCTGTTTCTCCCTCCGTGTTATGTATGGAACCCGTTCCCCGGGCTCTCACCAGGCCTACACTGTAAACTGCTTTCTCCTTGAGAGAGGTAGACGGTAGCTAAAGCACGGTTCCTCTACACTGTTCTTCATTTGAGGGAGGTGCCTGGATATTAGACCTCCACACACCCGTGCAAGAGCAATGCTAGGTTTATGAAACTAGAGCTCGTTGGAGAGGTGCCTTCTGCACAGGCCTCTTTCTCGCTCCGTGTTATGTATGGAACCCGTTCCCCAGGCTCTCTCCCGTGGTACACAGTAAACTGCTTTCTCCTTCAGAGTGGTGGACTGTAGCTAAAGCACGTTTCCTCTACACTCTTGCTGCATCGAGGCCGGTGCCTGGATATTAGACCTCCACACACCCGTGCAAGAGCAATGCTGCTTTCATTAAACTAGAGCTCGTTCATGAGGTGCCTTCTGCACCGGCCTGTTTCTCCTTCTGTGTTATGTATGGAAAACGTTCCCCAGGCTCTCACCCGTGCTACACCGTAAACTGCTTTCTCCTTCAGAGAGGTGGACGGTAGCTAAAGCACCGTTTCTCTACACTGTTCTTCATATGAGGGAGGTGCCTGGATATTAGACCTCCACACACCCGTGCAAGAGCAATGCTAATTTTATGAAACTAGAGCTCGTTGGAGAGGTGCCTTCTGCACAGGCCTCTTTCTCCCTCCGTGTTATGTATGGAACCCGTTCTCCAGGCTCTCTCCCGTGGTGCACAGTGAATTGCTCTCTCCTTCAGAGAGGTGGACGGTAGCTAAAGCACGTTTTCTCTACACTGCCGTTCCATCCAGTGAGGTGCCTGGATATTAGACCTGCACACACCCGTGCAAGAGCAATGCTACTTTCATTAAACTAGAGCTCGTTCGAGAGATGCCTTCTGCACCGGCCTGTCTCTCCCTCCGTGTTATGTATGCAACCCGTTCCCCTGGCTCTCACCCGTGGTACACCGTAAACTGCTTTCTCCTTCAGAGAGGTGGACGGTAGCTAAAGCACCGTTTCTCTACACTGTTGCTACTTCGACGGAAGTCCCAGGAAATTAGACGTCCACACACCCGTGCAAGAGGAATGGTAGTTTTATGAAACTAGAGCTCGTTGGACGGGTGCTTTCTGCACCGGCCTGATTCTCCCTCCGTGTTATGCATGGAACCCGTTCCCCAGGCTCTCACCCATGGGACACCGTAAACTGCTTTCTCTTTTACAGACGTGGACGGTAGCTAAAGGACGGATTCTCTACACTGTCGTTCCTTCGTGGGAGGTGACTGGATATTGGACCTCCACACACCCTTGCAAGAGGAATGCTAGTTTCGTGAATCTAGAGCTGGTTCGAGAGGTGCCTTCTGCTACGGCCTGGTTCTGCCTCCGTGTTATGTATGGAACCCGTTTCCCTGCTCTCACCCGTGGTACACCGTAAACTCCTTTCTCCTTCAGAGAGGTGGACGGTAGCTAAAGCACGTTTTCTCTACACTGCCGTTCCTTCGAGTGAGGTGCCTGGATATGAGACCTGCACACACCCGTGCCAAAGGAATGCTACTTTCATGATACTAGAGCTGGTTCGAGAGGTGCCTTTTGCACCGGCCTCTTTCTGCCTCCCTGTTATGTATGCAAACCGTTCCCAGGCTCTCACCCGTGGGACTCCGTAAACTGCTTTAACCTTCAGAGAGGTGGACGGTAGCTAAAGCACCGTTTCTCTACACTGCTTACTTCGAGGGAGGTGCCGGAAAATTAGACCTCGCACACCCGTGGAACAGGAATTCTAGTTTTACGAAACTAGAGCTCGTTGGGACGTGACTTCTGCACAGGCCTCTTTCTCCCTCCGTGTTATGTATGGAACCCGTTTCCCAGGCTCTCACCCGTGGTACACGGTAAAGAGCTTTCTCCTTCAGAGATGTGGACGTTAGTGAAAGCAAGTTTTCTCTACACTCTTGCTACTTCGAGGGAGGTGCCTGGATATTAGACCTCCACACACCCGTGCAAAGAGAATGCTAGTTCATGAAACTAGAACTCCTTCGGCAGGTGCCTTCTGCACCAGCATATTTCTCCCTCTGTGTTAGGTATGGAACCCGTTCCCCAGGCTCTCAGCAGGGCTACACTGTAAACTGCTTTCACCTTCAGAGAGGTGGACGGTAGCTAAAGCACGGTTTCTCTACACTGTTCTTCATTTGAGGGAGGTGCCTGGATATTAGACCTCCACACACCCGTGCAAGAGCAATGCTAGTTTTATGAAACTAGAGCTCGCTGCAGAGGTGCCTTCTGCACAGGCCTCTTTCTCCCTCCGTGTTATGTATGGAACCCGTTCTCCAGGCTCTCTCCCGTGGTGCACAGTGAACTGCTTTCTCCTTCAGACAGGTGGACGGTAGCTAAAGCACGGTTCCTCTATACTGTTCTTCATTTGAGGGAGGTGCCTGGATATTAGACCTCCACACACCCGTGCAAGAGGAATGCTAGTTTTATGAAACTAGAGCTCGTTGGAGAGGTGCCTTCTGCACAGGCCTCTTTCCCCCTCCGTGTTATGTATGGAACCCGTTCTCCAGGCCCCAGCGAAAGGCAGAACACGACTCCCCATGTGTTTCATCACGCTAGCACGGCAGCCCCACTTTTGCATGGAAGTCTAACAGCTAGTGTTCTAACTCGAAGAAACAACACTGTAGAGAAACCGTGCTTTAGCTACCGTCGACCTCTAGACGGAGGAAGCATTACACGGAGTACCGTGGCTGAGAGCCTGGGGAACGGGTTCCATACGTGAAACCAAGGGAGAAATAGGTCCGGGCAGAAGGCACCTCTGGACTCAGCTCTTGCTACCTGAAGCTAACACTACTGCCCCATGTGTGCTTGGAATGCTATGTGCTCGACACTGACTGGGAAGAAACAAGCCTGTCAAGAATCCCAGCTGCAGCTCATTCGCCTACCAGGCTACTAACACCAAGAATCAATGCTGCAGCGTTACTGCGCTTTAGCTAACATTGCCGTTCCTGAAGCCGCAGGAGTTGTATAGCGCTCGTGTATGAGAGACCGGGGAAAGGGTCCCAGACGTGAAATGGAGTGAGAAACAGGCCGGTGCGGAAGGCAGCTCTCAACTCACCTCTTGTTTATGAGGCTAGTCCCCTTGCCCCGGGGGTGCCTGCAGGCCATAAGCCAACCACCTAACTCAAAGGAACAACTCTGTAGGGAATTCCTGCTTCGGCTAAAAGAGCCATGCCTCAGGGTGGACGCATTGTGTGGTGTGCATGCGTGAGTGCACAGCAAGTGAGTCCAAAACCATTTTCCTTGTGAGACCCAGGCGCCGGAAGAAGCCAGAACACGACTCCCCACTTGCTCCATGAAACTAGTACTGCGGCCCCACTTTTGAATGGAAGTCTAATAGCTAGCTTTCTAACTCGAAGAAACAGCACTGTAGAGAAACCGTGCTTTAGCTACCGTCGACCTCTCTGTGGGCGAAGCAGTTTAGGGTGTACTGTGGCTGAGAGCCTGGGGACGGTTTCCATTTCGTAATATCGGGGGAGAGACAGGCCGGTACAAAAGGCAGCTCTCAACTGACTACATGGTTATGGGGCTAGTTCCGTTGCCCCGTGGGTGTGTGCAGGCTTAAAGACAACCACCTAACTCGAAAGAAAAACTCAGTACAGAATCTGTGCTTCAGCTAAAACAGCTACTCCTGAGGGTGGAAGCTTCTTTTGTGTGTGTGCGTGAGAGCACTGCAAGGGAGTCGCAAACCTAATTCGGAGGGAGCCTCAGGCAGCTGCAGAAAGCAGCACAGGACTCCTCACTTATTTCGTGAAGCCGGCACTGCGGCCCCTATTTGGCATGGAGATCAAATAGCTAGCGTTCTAACTCGAAGAAACAACACTGTAGAGAAACCGTGTTTAGCTACCGTCGACCTCTCTGTGGGCGAGGCAGTTTAGGGTGTACTGTGGCTGAGAGCCTGGGGACGGTTTCAATATCGTAATATTAGGGAGAGACAGGCCGGTACAGAAGGCAGCTCTCAACTCACATCCTGGTTATGGGGCTAGTACCGTTGCCCTGGGTGTGTGTGCAGGCTTAAAGACAGCCACCTAACTCGAAGGAAAAACACGGTAGTGGATCCGTGCTTCAGCTAAAACAGCCGCTCCTGAGGGTGGAAGCATTTGGTTGTGTGCGTGCGTGAGAGGACTGCAAGGGAGTCCAAAGTTTCTGCGAGTGAGACTCAGGCCCCAGCAAAAGGCAGAACACGACTCCCCGTGTGTTTCCTTTAGCTAGCACTGCGGCCCTACTTTTGCATGGAAGTCTAATCGCTAGCGTTCTCCCTGGAAGAAACAACACGGTAGAGAAACCGTGCTTTAGCTACCATCCACCTCTCTGAGGGAGGAAGCACTTTCCAGGCTACCGTGGGTGAGAGCCTGAGGAACGGGTTCCTTACGTGAAACCGAGGGAGAAGGAGTCCGGGCCAGAAGGCGCCTCTCGACTCAGCTCTTGTTACCTGAAGCTAACACTTCGGCTCCATGTGTGCATAGGAATGCTAAGGGCTCCACACTGATTTGGCAGAAAGAAGCCGGTCAAGAAGCCCAGCTTCAGCTCATTCGCCTCTCCACAGGGTGGCAGCATTTTCAAGTCGGCTTGAGTGCAAACCTGGCGAAGGAGTCCCAGCAGAATTCGGAGGGAGAAATAAGCATGGGCAGAAGGCACCTCTCGACTCCACTCTTGTTTCGGGAAACTAGATCGGCTCTCCCGTGTGTGCGTGGAGTCCTCAGTGCCATCCACGCAACGCAAAGGAACAAAACTGTAGAGAACCCGTGCCTCAGCAAAGATCGCCCTTCCTGAGCGTCAACTTCATCTATTGTGTGTTTTTGTGAAAGCATGAGAAATGGAACCTAAACGTAACTCGGAGTGAGAAGCAGGCCTGGAAGGAAGGCTGCTGTCGACTCAGCTCTTGTTTGAGGAGATTAGCACTGCTGTACCCTGTGTGCCTGGATGCCTAGTTACCAGGCTACTAACACCAAGCATCAATCCTATAGAGTGACTGCGCTTGAGTTAACATTGCCGTTCCTGAAGCAGGAGGAATTTGACACTGCTCGTGTACGAGAGACCGGGCAAAGGGTCCCAGACGTGAAATGGAGTGAGAAACAGGCCGGTGCGGAAGGCAGCTCTCAAGTCACCTCTGGTTTATGAGGCTAGTACCCTTGCCCCGGGGGTGCCTGCAGGCCTATGGCCAACCACCTAACTCAAAGGAACAACTCTGTAGGGAATTCCTGCTTCGGCTAAAAGAGCCATGCCTCAGGGTGGACGCATTTTGATGTGTCCATGCGTGAGCGCAGTGCAAGTGAGTCCAAAACCTTTTTTCCTTGTGAGACCCAAGCCCGGAAGAACCCGTACTCCAGGCTCTCTCCCGTGGTGCACAGTGAACTGGTTTCTCCTTCAGAGAGGTGGACGGTAGCTAAAGCACGTTTTCTCTACACTGCCGTTCCATCCAGTGAGGTGCCTGGATATTCGACCTCCACACACCCGTGCAAGACGAATGCTAGTTTTATGGAACTAGAGCTCGTTGGAGAGGTGCCTTCTGCACAGGCCTGTTTCTCCCTCCGTGTTATGGATGCAACCCGTTCCCCAGGCTCTCTCCCGTGGTACACAGTAAACTGCTTTCTCCTTCAGACAGGTGGACGGTAGCCAAAGCGCGTTTTCTCTACACTCTTGCTGCTTTGAGGCCGGTGCCTGGATATTAGACCTCCACACACCCGTGCAAGAGCAATGCTGCTTTCATTAAACTGGAGCACGTTCGAGAGGTGCCTTCTGCACCGGCCTGTTTCTCCCTCCGTGTTATGTATGGAACCCGTTCCCCGGGCTCTCACCAGGCCTACACTGTAAACTGCTTTCTCCTTGAGAGAGGTAGACGGTAGCTAAAGCACGGTTCCTCTACACTGTTCTTCATTTGAGGGAGGTGCCTGGATATTAGACCTCCACACACCCGTGCAAGAGCAATGCTAGGTTTATGAAACTAGAGCTCGTTGGAGAGGTGCCTTCTGCACAGGCCTCTTTCTCGCTCCGTGTTATGTATGGAACCCGTTCCCCAGGCTCTCTCCCGTGGTACACAGTAAACTGCTTTCTCCTTCAGAGTGGTGGACTGTAGCTAAAGCACGTTTCCTCTACACTCTTGCTGCATCGAGGCCGGTGCCTGGATATTAGACCTCCACACACCCGTGCAAGAGCAATGCTGCTTTCATTAAACTAGAGCTCGTTCATGAGGTGCCTTCTGCACCGGCCTGTTTCTCCCTCTGTGTTATGTATGGAAAACGTTCCCCAGGCTCTCACCCGTGCTACACCGTAAACTGCTTTCTCCTTCAGAGAGGTGGACGGTAGCTAAAGCACCGTTTCTCTACACTGTTCTTCATATGAGGGAGGTGCCTGGATATTAGACCTCCACACACCCGTGCAAGAGCAATGCTAATTTTATGAAACTAGAGCTCGTTGGAGAGGTGCCTTCTGCACAGGCCTCTTTCTCCCTCCGTGTTATGTATGGAACCCGTTCTCCAGGCTCTCTCCCGTGGTGCACAGTGAATTGCTCTCTCCTTCAGAGAGGTGGACGGTAGCTAAAGCACGTTTTCTCTACACTGCCGTTCCATCCAGTGAGGTGCCTGGATATTAGACCTGCACACACCCGTGCAAGAGCAATGCTACTTTCATTAAACTAGAGCTCGTTCGAGAGATGCCTTCTGCACCGGCCTGTCTCTCCCTCCGTGTTATGTATGCAACCCGTTCCCCTGGCTCTCACCCGTGGTACACCGTAAACTGCTTTCTCCTTCAGAGAGGTGGACGGTAGCTAAAGCACCGTTTCTCTACACTGTTGCTACTTCGACGGAAGTCCCAGGAAATTAGACGTCCACACACCCGTGCAAGAGGAATGGTAGTTTTATGAAACTAGAGCTCGTTGGACGGGTGCTTTCTGCACCGGCCTGATTCTCCCTCCGTGTTATGCATGGAACCCGTTCCCCAGGCTCTCACCCATGGGACACCGTAAACTGCTTTCTCTTTTACAGACGTGGACGGTAGCTAAAGGACGGATTCTCTACACTGTCGTTCCTTCGTGGGAGGTGACTGGATATTGGACCTCCACACACCCTTGCAAGAGGAATGCTAGTTTCGTGAATCTAGAGCTGGTTCGAGAGGTGCCTTCTGCTACGGCCTGGTTCTGCCTCCGTGTTATGTATGGAACCCGTTTCCCTGCTCTCACCCGTGGTACACCGTAAACTCCTTTCTCCTTCAGAGAGGTGGACGGTAGCTAAAGCACGTTTTCTCTACACTGCCGTTCCTTCGAGTGAGGTGCCTGGATATGAGACCTGCACACACCCGTGCCAAAGGAATGCTACTTTCATGATACTAGAGCTGGTTCGAGAGGTGCCTTTTGCACCGGCCTCTTTCTGCCTCCCTGTTATGTATGCAAACCGTTCCCAGGCTCTCACCCGTGGGACTCCGTAAACTGCTTTAACCTTCAGAGAGGTGGACGGTAGCTAAAGCACCGTTTCTCTACACTGCTTACTTCGAGGGAGGTGCCGGAAAATTAGACCTCGCACACCCGTGGAACAGGAATTCTAGTTTTACGAAACTAGAGCTCGTTGGGACGTGACTTCTGCACAGGCCTCTTTCTCCCTCCGTGTTATGTATGGAACCCGTTTCCCAGGCTCTCACCCGTGGTACACGGTAAAGAGCTTTCTCCTTCAGAGATGTGGACGTTAGTGAAAGCAAGTTTTCTCTACACTCTTGCTACTTCGAGGGAGGTGCCTGGATATTAGACCTCCACACACCCGTGCAAAGAGAATGCTAGTTCATGAAACTAGAACTCCTTCGGCAGGTGCCTTCTGCACCAGCATATTTCTCCCTCTGTGTTAGGTATGGAACCCGTTCCCCAGGCTCTCAGCAGGGCTACACTGTAAACTGCTTTCACCTTCAGAGAGGTGGACGGTAGCTAAAGCACGGTTTCTCTACACTGTTCTTCATTTGAGGGAGGTGCCTGGATATTAGACCTCCACACACCCGTGCAAGAGCAATGCTAGTTTTAGGAAACTAGAGCTCGCTGCAGAGGTGCCTTCTGCACAGGCCTCTTTCTCCCTCCGTGTTATGTATGGAACCCGTTCTCCAGGCTCTCTCCCGTGGTGCACAGTGAACTGCTTTCTCCTTCAGACAGGTGGACGGTAGCTAAAGCACGGTTCCTCTATACTGTTCTTCATTTGAGGGAGGTGCCTGGATATTAGACCTCCACACACCCGTGCAAGAGGAATGCTAGTTTTATGAAACTAGAGCTCGTTGGAGAGGTGCCTTCTGCACAGGCCTCTTTCCCCCTCCGTGTTATGTATGGAACCCGTTCTCCAGGCCCCAGCGAAAGGCAGAACACGACTCCCCATGTGTTTCATCACGCTAGCACGGCAGCCCCACTTTTGCATGGAAGTCTAACAGCTAGTGTTCTAACTCGAAGAAACAACACTGTAGAGAAACCGTGCTTTAGCTACCGTCGACCTCTAGACGGAGGAAGCATTACACGGAGTACCGTGGCTGAGAGCCTGGGGAACGGGTTCCATACGTGAAACCAAGGGAGAAATAGGTCCGGGCAGAAGGCACCTCTGGACTCAGCTCTTGCTACCTGAAGCTAACACTACTGCCCCATGTGTGCTTGGAATGCTATGTGCTCGACACTGACTGGGAAGAAACAAGCCTGTCAAGAATCCCAGCTGCAGCTCATTCGCCTACCAGGCTACTAACACCAAGAATCAATGCTGCAGCGTTACTGCGCTTTAGCTAACATTGCCGTTCCTGAAGCCGCAGGAGTTGTATAGCGCTCGTGTATGAGAGACCGGGGAAAGGGTCCCAGACGTGAAATGGAGTGAGAAACAGGCCGGTGCGGAAGGCAGCTCTCAACTCACCTCTTGTTTATGAGGCTAGTCCCCTTGCCCCGGGGGTGCCTGCAGGCCATAAGCCAACCACCTAACTCAAAGGAACAACTCTGTAGGGAATTCCTGCTTCGGCTAAAAGAGCCATGCCTCAGGGTGGACGCATTGTGTGGTGTGCATGCGTGAGTGCACAGCAAGTGAGTCCAAAACCATTTTCCTTGTGAGACCCAGGCGCCGGAAGAAGCCAGAACACGACTCCCCACTTGCTCCATGAAACTAGTACTGCGGCCCCACTTTTGAATGGAAGTCTAATAGCTAGCTTTCTAACTCGAAGAAACAGCACTGTAGAGAAACCGTGCTTTAGCTACCGTCGACCTCTCTGTGGGCGAAGCAGTTTAGGGTGTACTGTGGCTGAGAGCCTGGGGACGGTTTCCATTTCGTAATATCGGGGGAGAGACAGGCCGGTACAAAAGGCAGCTCTCAACTGACTACATGGTTATGGGGCTAGTTCCGTTGCCCCGTGGGTGTGTGCAGGCTTAAAGACAACCACCTAACTCGAAAGAAAAACTCAGTACAGAATCTGTGCTTCAGCTAAAACAGCTACTCCTGAGGGTGGAAGCTTCTTTTGTGTGTGTGCGTGAGAGCACTGCAAGGGAGTCGCAAACCTAATTCGGAGGGAGCCTCAGGCAGCTGCAGAAAGCAGCACAGGACTCCTCACTTATTTCGTGAAGCCGGCACTGCGGCCCCTATTTGGCATGGAGATCAAATAGCTAGCGTTCTAACTCGAAGAAACAACACTGTAGAGAAACCGTGTTTAGCTACCGTCGACCTCTCTGTGGGCGAGGCAGTTTAGGGTGTACTGTGGCTGAGAGCCTGGGGACGGTTTCAATATCGTAATATTAGGGAGAGACAGGCCGGTACAGAAGGCAGCTCTCAACTCACATCCTGGTTATGGGGCTAGTACCGTTGCCCTGGGTGTGTGTGCAGGCTTAAAGACAGCCACCTAACTCGAAGGAAAAACACGGTAGTGGATCCGTGCTTCAGCTAAAACAGCCGCTCCTGAGGGTGGAAGCATTTGGTTGTGTGCGTGCGTGAGAGGACTGCAAGGGAGTCCAAAGTTTCTGCGAGTGAGACTCAGGCCCCAGCAAAAGGCAGAACACGACTCCCCGTGTGTTTCCTTTAGCTAGCACTGCGGCCCTACTTTTGCATGGAAGTCTAATCGCTAGCGTTCTCCCTGGAAGAAACAACACGGTAGAGAAACCGTGCTTTAGCTACCATCCACCTCTCTGAGGGAGGAAGCACTTTCCAGGCTACCGTGGGTGAGAGCCTGAGGAACGGGTTCCTTACGTGAAACCGAGGGAGAAGGAGTCCGGGCCAGAAGGCGCCTCTCGACTCAGCTCTTGTTACCTGAAGCTAACACTTCGGCTCCATGTGTGCATAGGAATGCTAAGGGCTCCACACTGATTTGGCAGAAAGAAGCCGGTCAAGAAGCCCAGCTTCAGCTCATTCGCCTCTCCACAGGGTGGCAGCATTTTCAAGTCGGCTTGAGTGCAAACCTGGCGAAGGAGTCCCAGCAGAATTCGGAGGGAGAAATAAGCATGGGCAGAAGGCACCTCTCGACTCCACTCTTGTTTCGGGAAACTAGATCGGCTCTCCCGTGTGTGCGTGGAGTCCTCAGTGCCATCCACGCAACGCAAAGGAACAAAACTGTAGAGAACCCGTGCCTCAGCAAAGATCGCCCTTCCTGAGCGTCAACTTCATCTATTGTGTGTTTTTGTGAAAGCATGAGAAATGGAACCTAAACGTAACTCGGAGTGAGAAGCAGGCCTGGAAGGAAGGCTGCTGTCGACTCAGCTCTTGTTTGAGGAGATTAGCACTGCTGTACCCTGTGTGCCTGGATGCCTAGTTACCAGGCTACTAACACCAAGCATCAATCCTATAGAGTGACTGCGCTTGAGTTAACATTGCCGTTCCTGAAGCAGGAGGAATTTGACACTGCTCGTGTACGAGAGACCGGGCAAAGGGTCCCAGACGTGAAATGGAGTGAGAAACAGGCCGGTGCGGAAGGCAGCTCTCAAGTCACCTCTGGTTTATGAGGCTAGTCCCCTTGCCCCGGGGGTGCCTGCAGGCCTAAAGCCAACCACCTAACTCAAAGGAACAACTCTGTAGGGAATTCCTGCTTCGGCTAAAAGAGCCATGCCTCAGGGTGGACGCATTTGGATGTGTGCATGCGTGAGCGCAGTGCAAGTGAGTCCAAAACCTTTTTTCCTTGTGAGACCCAGGCCCGGAAGAACCCGTACTCCAGGCTCTCTCCCGTGGTGCACAGTGAACTGGTTTCTCCTTCAGAGAGGTGGACGGTAGCTAAAGCACGTTTTCTCTACACTGCCGTTCCATCCGGTGAGGTGCCTGGATATTCGACCTCCACACACCCGTGCAAGACGAATGCTAGTTTTATGGAACTAGAGCTCGTTGGAGAGGTGCCTTCTGCACAGGCCTGTTTCTCCCTCCGTGTTATGGATGCAACCCGTTCGCCAGGCTCTCTCCCGTGGTACACAGTAAACTGCTTTCTCCTTCAGACAGGTGGACGGTAGCCAAAGCGCGTTTTCTCTACACTCTTGCTGCTTTGAGGCCGGTGCCTGGATATTAGACCTCCACACACCCGTGCAAGAGCAATGCTGCTTTCATTAAACTGGAGCACGTTCGAGAGGTGCCTTCTGCACCGGCCTGTTTCTCCCTCCGTGTTATGTATGGAACCCGTTCCCCGGGCTCTCACCAGGCCTACACTGTAAACTGCTTTCTCCTTGAGAGAGGTAGACGGTAGCTAAAGCACGGTTCCTCTACACTGTTCTTCATTTGAGGGAGGTGCCTGGATATTAGACCTCCACACACCCGTGCAAGAGCAATGCTAGGTTTATGAAACTAGAGCTCGTTGGAGAGGTGCCTTCTGCACAGGCCTCTTTCTCGCTCCGTGTTATGTATGGAACCCGTTCCCCAGGCTCTCTCCCGTGGTACACAGTAAACTGCTTTCTCCTTCAGAGTGGTGGACTGTAGCTAAAGCACGTTTCCTCTACACTCTTGCTGCATCGAGGCCGGTGCCTGGATATTAGACCTCCACACACCCGTGCAAGAGCAATGCTGCTTTCATTAAACTAGAGCTCGTTCATGAGGTGCCTTCTGCACCGGCCTGTTTCTCCCTCTGTGTTATGTATGGAAAACGTTCCCCAGGCTCTCACCCGTGCTACACCGTAAACTGCTTTCTCCTTCAGAGAGGTGGACGGTAGCTAAAGCACCGTTTCTCTACACTGTTCTTCATATGAGGGAGGTGCCTGGATATTAGACCTCCACACACCCGTGCAAGAGCAATGCTAATTTTATGAAACTAGAGCTCGTTGGAGAGGTGCCTTCTGCACAGGCCTCTTTCTCCCTCCGTGTTATGTATGGAACCCGTTCTCCAGGCTCTCTCCCGTGGTGCACAGTGAATTGCTCTCTCCTTCAGAGAGGTGGACGGTAGCTAAAGCACGTTTTCTCTACACTGCCGTTCCATCCAGTGAGGTGCCTGGATATTAGACCTGCACACACCCGTGCAAGAGCAATGCTACTTTCATTAAACTAGAGCTCGTTCGAGAGATGCCTTCTGCACCGGCCTGTCTCTCCCTCCGTGTTATGTATGCAACCCGTTCCCCTGGCTCTCACCCGTGGTACACCGTAAACTGCTTTCTCCTTCAGAGAGGTGGACGGTAGCTAAAGCACCGTTTCTCTACACTGTTGCTACTTCGACGGAAGTCCCAGGAAATTAGACGTCCACACACCCGTGCAAGAGGAATGGTAGTTTTATGAAACTAGAGCTCGTTGGACGGGTGCTTTCTGCACCGGCCTGATTCTCCCTCCGTGTTATGCATGGAACCCGTTCCCCAGGCTCTCACCCATGGGACACCGTAAACTGCTTTCTCTTTTACAGACGTGGACGGTAGCTAAAGGACGGATTCTCTACACTGTCGTTCCTTCGTGGGAGGTGACTGGATATTGGACCTCCACACACCCTTGCAAGAGGAATGCTAGTTTCGTGAATCTAGAGCTGGTTCGAGAGGTGCCTTCTGCTACGGCCTGGTTCTGCCTCCGTGTTATGTATGGAACCCGTTTCCCTGCTCTCACCCGTGGTACACCGTAAACTCCTTTCTCCTTCAGAGAGGTGGACGGTAGCTAAAGCACGTTTTCTCTACACTGCCGTTCCTTCGAGTGAGGTGCCTGGATATGAGACCTGCACACACCCGTGCCAAAGGAATGCTACTTTCATGATACTAGAGCTGGTTCGAGAGGTGCCTTTTGCACCGGCCTCTTTCTGCCTCCCTGTTATGTATGCAAACCGTTCCCAGGCTCTCACCCGTGGGACTCCGTAAACTGCTTTAACCTTCAGAGAGGTGGACGGTAGCTAAAGCACCGTTTCTCTACACTGCTTACTTCGAGGGAGGTGCCGGAAAATTAGACCTCGCACACCCGTGGAACAGGAATTCTAGTTTTACGAAACTAGAGCTCGTTGGGACGTGACTTCTGCACAGGCCTCTTTCTCCCTCCGTGTTATGTATGGAACCCGTTTCCCAGGCTCTCACCCGTGGTACACGGTAAAGAGCTTTCTCCTTCAGAGATGTGGACGTTAGTGAAAGCAAGTTTTCTCTACACTCTTGCTACTTCGAGGGAGGTGCCTGGATATTAGACCTCCACACACCCGTGCAAAGAGAATGCTAGTTCATGAAACTAGAACTCCTTCGGCAGGTGCCTTCTGCACCAGCATATTTCTCCCTCTGTGTTAGGTATGGAACCCGTTCCCCAGGCTCTCAGCAGGGCTACACTGTAAACTGCTTTCACCTTCAGAGAGGTGGACGGTAGCTAAAGCACGGTTTCTCTACACTGTTCTTCATTTGAGGGAGGTGCCTGGATATTAGACCTCCACACACCCGTGCAAGAGCAATGCTAGTTTTATGAAACTAGAGCTCGCTGCAGAGGTGCCTTCTGCACAGGCCTCTTTCTCCCTCCGTGTTATGTATGGAACCCGTTCTCCAGGCTCTCTCCCGTGGTGCACAGTGAACTGCTTTCTCCTTCAGACAGGTGGACGGTAGCTAAAGCACGGTTCCTCTATACTGTTCTTCATTTGAGGGAGGTGCCTGGATATTAGACCTCCACACACCCGTGCAAGAGGAATGCTAGTTTTATGAAACTAGAGCTCGTTGGAGAGGTGCCTTCTGCACAGGCCTCTTTCCCCCTCCGTGTTATGTATGGAACCCGTTCTCCAGGCCCCAGCGAAAGGCAGAACACGACTCCCCATGTGTTTCATCACGCTAGCACGGCAGCCCCACTTTTGCATGGAAGTCTAACAGCTAGTGTTCTAACTCGAAGAAACAACACTGTAGAGAAACCGTGCTTTAGCTACCGTCGACCTCTAGACGGAGGAAGCATTACACGGAGTACCGTGGCTGAGAGCCTGGGGAACGGGTTCCATACGTGAAACCAAGGGAGAAATAGGTCCGGGCAGAAGGCACCTCTGGACTCAGCTCTTGCTACCTGAAGCTAACACTACTGCCCCATGTGTGCTTGGAATGCTATGTGCTCGACACTGACTGGGAAGAAACAAGCCTGTCAAGAATCCCAGCTGCAGCTCATTCGCCTACCAGGCTACTAACACCAAGAATCAATGCTGCAGCGTTACTGCGCTTTAGCTAACATTGCCGTTCCTGAAGCCGCAGGAGTTGTATAGCGCTCGTGTATGAGAGACCGGGGAAAGGGTCCCAGACGTGAAATGGAGTGAGAAACAGGCCGGTGCGGAAGGCAGCTCTCAACTCACCTCTTGTTTATGAGGCTAGTCCCCTTGCCCCGGGGGTGCCTGCAGGCCATAAGCCAACCACCTAACTCAAAGGAACAACTCTGTAGGGAATTCCTGCTTCGGCTAAAAGAGCCATGCCTCAGGGTGGACGCATTGTGTGGTGTGCATGCGTGAGTGCACAGCAAGTGAGTCCAAAACCATTTTCCTTGTGAGACCCAGGCGCCGGAAGAAGCCAGAACACGACTCCCCACTTGCTCCATGAAACTAGTACTGCGGCCCCACTTTTGAATGGAAGTCTAATAGCTAGCTTTCTAACTCGAAGAAACAGCACTGTAGAGAAACCGTGCTTTAGCTACCGTCGACCTCTCTGTGGGCGAAGCAGTTTAGGGTGTACTGTGGCTGAGAGCCTGGGGACGGTTTCCATTTCGTAATATCGGGGGAGAGACAGGCCGGTACAAAAGGCAGCTCTCAACTGACTACATGGTTATGGGGCTAGTTCCGTTGCCCCGTGGGTGTGTGCAGGCTTAAAGACAACCACCTAACTCGAAAGAAAAACTCAGTACAGAATCTGTGCTTCAGCTAAAACAGCTACTCCTGAGGGTGGAAGCTTCTTTTGTGTGTGTGCGTGAGAGCACTGCAAGGGAGTCGCAAACCTAATTCGGAGGGAGCCTCAGGCAGCTGCAGAAAGCAGCACAGGACTCCTCACTTATTTCGTGAAGCCGGCACTGCGGCCCCTATTTGGCATGGAGATCAAATAGCTAGCGTTCTAACTCGAAGAAACAACACTGTAGAGAAACCGTGTTTAGCTACCGTCGACCTCTCTGTGGGCGAGGCAGTTTAGGGTGTACTGTGGCTGAGAGCCTGGGGACGGTTTCAATATCGTAATATTAGGGAGAGACAGGCCGGTACAGAAGGCAGCTCTCAACTCACATCCTGGTTATGGGGCTAGTACCGTTGCCCTGGGTGTGTGTGCAGGCTTAAAGACAGCCACCTAACTCGAAGGAAAAACACGGTAGTGGATCCGTGCTTCAGCTAAAACAGCCGCTCCTGAGGGTGGAAGCATTTGGTTGTGTGCGTGCGTGAGAGGACTGCAAGGGAGTCCAAAGTTTCTGCGAGTGAGACTCAGGCCCCAGCAAAAGGCAGAACACGACTCCCCGTGTGTTTCCTTTAGCTAGCACTGCGGCCCTACTTTTGCATGGAAGTCTAATCGCTAGCGTTCTCCCTGGAAGAAACAACACGGTAGAGAAACCGTGCTTTAGCTACCATCCACCTCTCTGAGGGAGGAAGCACTTTCCAGGCTACCGTGGGTGAGAGCCTGAGGAACGGGTTCCTTACGTGAAACCGAGGGAGAAGGAGTCCGGGCCAGAAGGCGCCTCTCGACTCAGCTCTTGTTACCTGAAGCTAACACTTCGGCTCCATGTGTGCATAGGAATGCTAAGGGCTCCACACTGATTTGGCAGAAAGAAGCCGGTCAAGAAGCCCAGCTTCAGCTCATTCGCCTCTCCACAGGGTGGCAGCATTTTCAAGTCGGCTTGAGTGCAAACCTGGCGAAGGAGTCCCAGCAGAATTCGGAGGGAGAAATAAGCATGGGCAGAAGGCACCTCTCGACTCCACTCTTGTTTCGGGAAACTAGATCGGCTCTCCCGTGTGTGCGTGGAGTCCTCAGTGCCATCCACGCAACGCAAAGGAACAAAACTGTAGAGAACCCGTGCCTCAGCAAAGATCGCCCTTCCTGAGCGTCAACTTCATCTATTGTGTGTTTTTGTGAAAGCATGAGAAATGGAACCTAAACGTAACTCGGAGTGAGAAGCAGGCCTGGAAGGAAGGCTGCTGTCGACTCAGCTCTTGTTTGAGGAGATTAGCACTGCTGTACCCTGTGTGCCTGGATGCCTAGTTACCAGGCTACTAACACCAAGCATCAATCCTATAGAGTGACTGCGCTTGAGTTAACATTGCCGTTCCTGAAGCAGGAGGAATTTGACACTGCTCGTGTACGAGAGACCGGGCAAAGGGTCCCAGACGTGAAATGGAGTGAGAAACAGGCCGGTGCGGAAGGCAGCTCTCAAGTCACCTCTGGTTTATGAGGCTAGTCCCCTTGCCCCGGGGGTGCCTGCAGGCCTAAAGCCAACCACCTAACTCAAAGGAACAACTCTGTAGGGAATTCCTGCTTCGGCTAAAAGAGCCATGCCTCAGGGTGGACGCATTTGGATGTGTGCATGCGTGAGCGCAGTGCAAGTGAGTCCAAAACCTTTTTTCCTTGTGAGACCCAGGCCCGGAAGAACCCGTACTCCAGGCTCTCTCCCGTGGTGCACAGTGAACTGCTTTCTCCTTCAGAGAGGTGGACGGTAGCTAAAGCACGTTTTCTCTACACTGCCGTTCCATCCGGTGAGGTGCCTGGATATTCGACCTCCACACACCCGTGCAAGACGAATGCTAGTTTTATGGAACTAGAGCTCGTTGGAGAGGTGCCTTCTGCACAGGCCTGTTTCTCCCTCCGTGTTATGGATGCAACCCGTTCGCCAGGCTCTCTCCCGTGGTACACAGTAAACTGCTTTCTCCTTCAGACAGGTGGACGGTAGCCAAAGCGCGTTTTCTCTACACTCTTGCTGCTTTGAGGCCGGTGCCTGGATATTAGACCTCCACACACCCGTGCAAGAGCAATGCTGCTTTCATTAAACTGGAGCACGTTCGAGAGGTGCCTTCTGCACCGGCCTGTTTCTCCCTCCGTGTTATGTATGGAACCCGTTCCCCGGGCTCTCACCAGGCCTACACTGTAAACTGCTTTCTCCTTGAGAGAGGTAGACGGTAGCTAAAGCACGGTTCCTCTACACTGTTCTTCATTTGAGGGAGGTGCCTGGATATTAGACCTCCACACACCCGTGCAAGAGCAATGCTAGGTTTATGAAACTAGAGCTCGTTGGAGAGGTGCCTTCTGCACAGGCCTCTTTCTCGCTCCGTGTTATGTATGGAACCCGTTCCCCAGGCTCTCTCCCGTGGTACACAGTAAACTGCTTTCTCCTTCAGAGTGGTGGACTGTAGCTAAAGCACGTTTCCTCTACACTCTTGCTGCATCGAGGCCGGTGCCTGGATATTAGACCTCCACACACCCGTGCAAGAGCAATGCTGCTTTCATTAAACTAGAGCTCGTTCATGAGGTGCCTTCTGCACCGGCCTGTTTCTCCTTCTGTGTTATGTATGGAAAACGTTCCCCAGGCTCTCACCCGTGCTACACCGTAAACTGCTTTCTCCTTCAGAGAGGTGGACGGTAGCTAAAGCACCGTTTCTCTACACTGTTCTTCATATGAGGGAGGTGCCTGGATATTAGACCTCCACACACCCGTGCAAGAGCAATGCTAATTTTATGAAACTAGAGCTCGTTGGAGAGGTGCCTTCTGCACAGGCCTCTTTCTCCCTCCGTGTTATGTATGGAACCCGTTCTCCAGGCTCTCTCCCGTGGTGCACAGTGAATTGCTCTCTCCTTCAGAGAGGTGGACGGTAGCTAAAGCACGTTTTCTCTACACTGCCGTTCCATCCAGTGAGGTGCCTGGATATTAGACCTGCACACACCCGTGCAAGAGCAATGCTACTTTCATTAAACTAGAGCTCGTTCGAGAGATGCCTTCTGCACCGGCCTGTCTCTCCCTCCGTGTTATGTATGCAACCCGTTCCCCTGGCTCTCACCCGTGGTACACCGTAAACTGCTTTCTCCTTCAGAGAGGTGGACGGTAGCTAAAGCACCGTTTCTCTACACTGTTGCTACTTCGACGGAAGTCCCAGGAAATTAGACGTCCACACACCCGTGCAAGAGGAATGGTAGTTTTATGAAACTAGAGCTCGTTGGACGGGTGCTTTCTGCACCGGCCTGATTCTCCCTCCGTGTTATGCATGGAACCCGTTCCCCAGGCTCTCACCCATGGGACACCGTAAACTGCTTTCTCTTTTACAGACGTGGACGGTAGCTAAAGGACGGATTCTCTACACTGTCGTTCCTTCGTGGGAGGTGACTGGATATTGGACCTCCACACACCCTTGCAAGAGGAATGCTAGTTTCGTGAATCTAGAGCTGGTTCGAGAGGTGCCTTCTGCTACGGCCTGGTTCTGCCTCCGTGTTATGTATGGAACCCGTTTCCCTGCTCTCACCCGTGGTACACCGTAAACTCCTTTCTCCTTCAGAGAGGTGGACGGTAGCTAAAGCACGTTTTCTCTACACTGCCGTTCCTTCGAGTGAGGTGCCTGGATATGAGACCTGCACACACCCGTGCCAAAGGAATGCTACTTTCATGATACTAGAGCTGGTTCGAGAGGTGCCTTTTGCACCGGCCTCTTTCTGCCTCCCTGTTATGTATGCAAACCGTTCCCAGGCTCTCACCCGTGGGACTCCGTAAACTGCTTTAACCTTCAGAGAGGTGGACGGTAGCTAAAGCACCGTTTCTCTACACTGCTTACTTCGAGGGAGGTGCCGGAAAATTAGACCTCGCACACCCGTGGAACAGGAATTCTAGTTTTACGAAACTAGAGCTCGTTGGGACGTGACTTCTGCACAGGCCTCTTTCTCCCTCCGTGTTATGTATGGAACCCGTTTCCCAGGCTCTCACCCGTGGTACACGGTAAAGAGCTTTCTCCTTCAGAGATGTGGACGTTAGTGAAAGCAAGTTTTCTCTACACTCTTGCTACTTCGAGGGAGGTGCCTGGATATTAGACCTCCACACACCCGTGCAAAGAGAATGCTAGTTCATGAAACTAGAACTCCTTCGGCAGGTGCCTTCTGCACCAGCATATTTCTCCCTCTGTGTTAGGTATGGAACCCGTTCCCCAGGCTCTCAGCAGGGCTACACTGTAAACTGCTTTCACCTTCAGAGAGGTGGACGGTAGCTAAAGCACGGTTTCTCTACACTGTTCTTCATTTGAGGGAGGTGCCTGGATATTAGACCTCCACACACCCGTGCAAGAGCAATGCTAGTTTTATGAAACTAGAGCTCGCTGCAGAGGTGCCTTCTGCACAGGCCTCTTTCTCCCTCCGTGTTATGTATGGAACCCGTTCTCCAGGCTCTCTCCCGTGGTGCACAGTGAACTGCTTTCTCCTTCAGACAGGTGGACGGTAGCTAAAGCACGGTTCCTCTATACTGTTCTTCATTTGAGGGAGGTGCCTGGATATTAGACCTCCACACACCCGTGCAAGAGGAATGCTAGTTTTATGAAACTAGAGCTCGTTGGAGAGGTGCCTTCTGCACAGGCCTCTTTCCCCCTCCGTGTTATGTATGGAACCCGTTCTCCAGGCCCCAGCGAAAGGCAGAACACGACTCCCCATGTGTTTCATCACGCTAGCACGGCAGCCCCACTTTTGCATGGAAGTCTAACAGCTAGTGTTCTAACTCGAAGAAACAACACTGTAGAGAAACCGTGCTTTAGCTACCGTCGACCTCTAGACGGAGGAAGCATTACACGGAGTACCGTGGCTGAGAGCCTGGGGAACGGGTTCCATACGTGAAACCAAGGGAGAAATAGGTCCGGGCAGAAGGCACCTCTGGACTCAGCTCTTGCTACCTGAAGCTAACACTACTGCCCCATGTGTGCTTGGAATGCTATGTGCTCGACACTGACTGGGAAGAAACAAGCCTGTCAAGAATCCCAGCTGCAGCTCATTCGCCTACCAGGCTACTAACACCAAGAATCAATGCTGCAGCGTTACTGCGCTTTAGCTAACATTGCCGTTCCTGAAGCCGCAGGAGTTGTATAGCGCTCGTGTATGAGAGACCGGGGAAAGGGTCCCAGACGTGAAATGGAGTGAGAAACAGGCCGGTGCGGAAGGCAGCTCTCAACTCACCTCTTGTTTATGAGGCTAGTCCCCTTGCCCCGGGGGTGCCTGCAGGCCATAAGCCAACCACCTAACTCAAAGGAACAACTCTGTAGGGAATTCCTGCTTCGGCTAAAAGAGCCATGCCTCAGGGTGGACGCATTGTGTGGTGTGCATGCGTGAGTGCACAGCAAGTGAGTCCAAAACCATTTTCCTTGTGAGACCCAGGCGCCGGAAGAAGCCAGAACACGACTCCCCACTTGCTCCATGAAACTAGTACTGCGGCCCCACTTTTGAATGGAAGTCTAATAGCTAGCTTTCTAACTCGAAGAAACAGCACTGTAGAGAAACCGTGCTTTAGCTACCGTCGACCTCTCTGTGGGCGAAGCAGTTTAGGGTGTACTGTGGCTGAGAGCCTGGGGACGGTTTCCATTTCGTAATATCGGGGGAGAGACAGGCCGGTACAAAAGGCAGCTCTCAACTGACTACATGGTTATGGGGCTAGTTCCGTTGCCCCGTGGGTGTGTGCAGGCTTAAAGACAACCACCTAACTCGAAAGAAAAACTCAGTACAGAATCTGTGCTTCAGCTAAAACAGCTACTCCTGAGGGTGGAAGCTTCTTTTGTGTGTGTGCGTGAGAGCACTGCAAGGGAGTCGCAAACCTAATTCGGAGGGAGCCTCAGGCAGCTGCAGAAAGCAGCACAGGACTCCTCACTTATTTCGTGAAGCCGGCACTGCGGCCCCTATTTGGCATGGAGATCAAATAGCTAGCGTTCTAACTCGAAGAAACAACACTGTAGAGAAACCGTGTTTAGCTACCGTCGACCTCTCTGTGGGCGAGGCAGTTTAGGGTGTACTGTGGCTGAGAGCCTGGGGACGGTTTCAATATCGTAATATTAGGGAGAGACAGGCCGGTACAGAAGGCAGCTCTCAACTCACATCCTGGTTATGGGGCTAGTACCGTTGCCCTGGGTGTGTGTGCAGGCTTAAAGACAGCCACCTAACTCGAAGGAAAAACACGGTAGTGGATCCGTGCTTCAGCTAAAACAGCCGCTCCTGAGGGTGGAAGCATTTGGTTGTGTGCGTGCGTGAGAGGACTGCAAGGGAGTCCAAAGTTTCTGCGAGTGAGACTCAGGCCCCAGCAAAAGGCAGAACACGACTCCCCGTGTGTTTCCTTTAGCTAGCACTGCGGCCCTACTTTTGCATGGAAGTCTAATCGCTAGCGTTCTCCCTGGAAGAAACAACACGGTAGAGAAACCGTGCTTTAGCTACCATCCACCTCTCTGAGGGAGGAAGCACTTTCCAGGCTACCGTGGGTGAGAGCCTGAGGAACGGGTTCCTTACGTGAAACCGAGGGAGAAGGAGTCCGGGCCAGAAGGCGCCTCTCGACTCAGCTCTTGTTACCTGAAGCTAACACTTCGGCTCCATGTGTGCATAGGAATGCTAAGGGCTCCACACTGATTTGGCAGAAAGAAGCCGGTCAAGAAGCCCAGCTTCAGCTCATTCGCCTCTCCACAGGGTGGCAGCATTTTCAAGTCGGCTTGAGTGCAAACCTGGCGAAGGAGTCCCAGCAGAATTCGGAGGGAGAAATAAGCATGGGCAGAAGGCACCTCTCGACTCCACTCTTGTTTCGGGAAACTAGATCGGCTCTCCCGTGTGTGCGTGGAGTCCTCAGTGCCATCCACGCAACGCAAAGGAACAAAACTGTAGAGAACCCGTGCCTCAGCAAAGATCGCCCTTCCTGAGCGTCAACTTCATCTATTGTGTGTTTTTGTGAAAGCATGAGAAATGGAACCTAAACGTAACTCGGAGTGAGAAGCAGGCCTGGAAGGAAGGCTGCTGTCGACTCAGCTCTTGTTTGAGGAGATTAGCACTGCTGTACCCTGTGTGCCTGGATGCCTAGTTACCAGGCTACTAACACCAAGCATCAATCCTATAGAGTGACTGCGCTTGAGTTAACATTGCCGTTCCTGAAGCAGGAGGAATTTGACACTGCTCGTGTACGAGAGACCGGGCAAAGGGTCCCAGACGTGAAATGGAGTGAGAAACAGGCCGGTGCGGAAGGCAGCTCTCAAGTCACCTCTGGTTTATGAGGCTAGTCCCCTTGCCCCGGGGGTGCCTGCAGGCCTAAAGCCAACCACCTAACTCAAAGGAACAACTCTGTAGGGAATTCCTGCTTCGGCTAAAAGAGCCATGCCTCAGGGTGGACGCATTTTGATGTGTGCATGCGTGAGCGCAGTGCAAGTGAGTCCAAAACCTTTTTTCCTTGTGAGACCCAGGCCCGGAAGAACCCGTACTCCAGGCTCTCTCCCGTGGTGCACAGTGAACTGGTTTCTCCTTCAGAGAGGTGGACGGTAGCTAAAGCACGTTTTCTCTACACTGCCGTTCCATCCGGTGAGGTGCCTGGATATTCGACCTCCACACACCCGTGCAAGACGAATGCTAGTTTTATGGAACTAGAGCTCGTTGGAGAGGTGCCTTCTGCACAGGCCTGTTTCTCCCTCCGTGTTATGGATGCAACCCGTTCCCCAGGCTCTCTCCCGTGGTACACAGTAAACTGCTTTCTCCTTCAGACAGGTGGACGGTAGCCAAAGCGCGTTTTCTCTACACTCTTGCTGCTTTGAGGCCGGTGCCTGGATATTAGACCTCCACACACCCGTGCAAGAGCAATGCTGCTTTCATTAAACTGGAGCACGTTCGAGAGGTGCCTTCTGCACCGGCCTGTTTCTCCCTCCGTGTTATGTATGGAACCCGTTCCCCGGGCTCTCACCAGGCCTACACTGTAAACTGCTTTCTCCTTGAGAGAGGTAGACGGTAGCTAAAGCACGGTTCCTCTACACTGTTCTTCATTTGAGGGAGGTGCCTGGATATTAGACCTCCACACACCCGTGCAAGAGCAATGCTAGGTTTATGAAACTAGAGCTCGTTGGAGAGGTGCCTTCTGCACAGGCCTCTTTCTCGCTCCGTGTTATGTATGGAACCCGTTCCCCAGGCTCTCTCCCGTGGTACACAGTAAACTGCTTTCTCCTTCAGAGTGGTGGACTGTAGCTAAAGCACGTTTCCTCTACACTCTTGCTGCATCGAGGCCGGTGCCTGGATATTAGACCTCCACACACCCGTGCAAGAGCAATGCTGCTTTCATTAAACTAGAGCTCGTTCATGAGGTGCCTTCTGCACCGGCCTGTTTCTCCCTCTGTGTTATGTATGGAAAACGTTCCCCAGGCTCTCACCCGTGCTACACCGTAAACTGCTTTCTCCTTCAGAGAGGTGGACGGTAGCTAAAGCACCGTTTCTCTACACTGTTCTTCATATGAGGGAGGTGCCTGGATATTAGACCTCCACACACCCGTGCAAGAGCAATGCTAATTTTATGAAACTAGAGCTCGTTGGAGAGGTGCCTTCTGCACAGGCCTCTTTCTCCCTCCGTGTTATGTATGGAACCCGTTCTCCAGGCTCTCTCCCGTGGTGCACAGTGAATTGCTCTCTCCTTCAGAGAGGTGGACGGTAGCTAAAGCACGTTTTCTCTACACTGCCGTTCCATCCAGTGAGGTGCCTGGATATTAGACCTGCACACACCCGTGCAAGAGCAATGCTACTTTCATTAAACTAGAGCTCGTTCGAGAGATGCCTTCTGCACCGGCCTGTCTCTCCCTCCGTGTTATGTATGCAACCCGTTCCCCTGGCTCTCACCCGTGGTACACCGTAAACTGCTTTCTCCTTCAGAGAGGTGGACGGTAGCTAAAGCACCGTTTCTCTACACTGTTGCTACTTCGACGGAAGTCCCAGGAAATTAGACGTCCACACACCCGTGCAAGAGGAATGGTAGTTTTATGAAACTAGAGCTCGTTGGACGGGTGCTTTCTGCACCGGCCTGATTCTCCCTCCGTGTTATGCATGGAACCCGTTCCCCAGGCTCTCACCCATGGGACACCGTAAACTGCTTTCTCTTTTACAGACGTGGACGGTAGCTAAAGGACGGATTCTCTACACTGTCGTTCCTTCGTGGGAGGTGACTGGATATTGGACCTCCACACACCCTTGCAAGAGGAATGCTAGTTTCGTGAATCTAGAGCTGGTTCGAGAGGTGCCTTCTGCTACGGCCTGGTTCTGCCTCCGTGTTATGTATGGAACCCGTTTCCCTGCTCTCACCCGTGGTACACCGTAAACTCCTTTCTCCTTCAGAGAGGTGGACGGTAGCTAAAGCACGTTTTCTCTACACTGCCGTTCCTTCGAGTGAGGTGCCTGGATATGAGACCTGCACACACCCGTGCCAAAGGAATGCTACTTTCATGATACTAGAGCTGGTTCGAGAGGTGCCTTTTGCACCGGCCTCTTTCTGCCTCCCTGTTATGTATGCAAACCGTTCCCAGGCTCTCACCCGTGGGACTCCGTAAACTGCTTTAACCTTCAGAGAGGTGGACGGTAGCTAAAGCACCGTTTCTCTACACTGCTTACTTCGAGGGAGGTGCCGGAAAATTAGACCTCGCACACCCGTGGAACAGGAATTCTAGTTTTACGAAACTAGAGCTCGTTGGGACGTGACTTCTGCACAGGCCTCTTTCTCCCTCCGTGTTATGTATGGAACCCGTTTCCCAGGCTCTCACCCGTGGTACACGGTAAAGAGCTTTCTCCTTCAGAGATGTGGACGTTAGTGAAAGCAAGTTTTCTCTACACTCTTGCTACTTCGAGGGAGGTGCCTGGATATTAGACCTCCACACACCCGTGCAAAGAGAATGCTAGTTCATGAAACTAGAACTCCTTCGGCAGGTGCCTTCTGCACCAGCATATTTCTCCCTCTGTGTTAGGTATGGAACCCGTTCCCCAGGCTCTCAGCAGGGCTACACTGTAAACTGCTTTCACCTTCAGAGAGGTGGACGGTAGCTAAAGCACGGTTTCTCTACACTGTTCTTCATTTGAGGGAGGTGCCTGGATATTAGACCTCCACACACCCGTGCAAGAGCAATGCTAGTTTTAGGAAACTAGAGCTCGCTGCAGAGGTGCCTTCTGCACAGGCCTCTTTCTCCCTCCGTGTTATGTATGGAACCCGTTCTCCAGGCTCTCTCCCGTGGTGCACAGTGAACTGCTTTCTCCTTCAGACAGGTGGACGGTAGCTAAAGCACGGTTCCTCTATACTGTTCTTCATTTGAGGGAGGTGCCTGGATATTAGACCTCCACACACCCGTGCAAGAGGAATGCTAGTTTTATGAAACTAGAGCTCGTTGGAGAGGTGCCTTCTGCACAGGCCTCTTTCCCCCTCCGTGTTATGTATGGAACCCGTTCTCCAGGCCCCAGCGAAAGGCAGAACACGACTCCCCATGTGTTTCATCACGCTAGCACGGCAGCCCCACTTTTGCATGGAAGTCTAACAGCTAGTGTTCTAACTCGAAGAAACAACACTGTAGAGAAACCGTGCTTTAGCTACCGTCGACCTCTAGACGGAGGAAGCATTACACGGAGTACCGTGGCTGAGAGCCTGGGGAACGGGTTCCATACGTGAAACCAAGGGAGAAATAGGTCCGGGCAGAAGGCACCTCTGGACTCAGCTCTTGCTACCTGAAGCTAACACTACTGCCCCATGTGTGCTTGGAATGCTATGTGCTCGACACTGACTGGGAAGAAACAAGCCTGTCAAGAATCCCAGCTGCAGCTCATTCGCCTACCAGGCTACTAACACCAAGAATCAATGCTGCAGCGTTACTGCGCTTTAGCTAACATTGCCGTTCCTGAAGCCGCAGGAGTTGTATAGCGCTCGTGTATGAGAGACCGGGGAAAGGGTCCCAGACGTGAAATGGAGTGAGAAACAGGCCGGTGCGGAAGGCAGCTCTCAACTCACCTCTTGTTTATGAGGCTAGTCCCCTTGCCCCGGGGGTGCCTGCAGGCCATAAGCCAACCACCTAACTCAAAGGAACAACTCTGTAGGGAATTCCTGCTTCGGCTAAAAGAGCCATGCCTCAGGGTGGACGCATTGTGTGGTGTGCATGCGTGAGTGCACAGCAAGTGAGTCCAAAACCATTTTCCTTGTGAGACCCAGGCGCCGGAAGAAGCCAGAACACGACTCCCCACTTGCTCCATGAAACTAGTACTGCGGCCCCACTTTTGAATGGAAGTCTAATAGCTAGCTTTCTAACTCGAAGAAACAGCACTGTAGAGAAACCGTGCTTTAGCTACCGTCGACCTCTCTGTGGGCGAAGCAGTTTAGGGTGTACTGTGGCTGAGAGCCTGGGGACGGTTTCCATTTCGTAATATCGGGGGAGAGACAGGCCGGTACAAAAGGCAGCTCTCAACTGACTACATGGTTATGGGGCTAGTTCCGTTGCCCCGTGGGTGTGTGCAGGCTTAAAGACAACCACCTAACTCGAAAGAAAAACTCAGTACAGAATCTGTGCTTCAGCTAAAACAGCTACTCCTGAGGGTGGAAGCTTCTTTTGTGTGTGTGCGTGAGAGCACTGCAAGGGAGTCGCAAACCTAATTCGGAGGGAGCCTCAGGCAGCTGCAGAAAGCAGCACAGGACTCCTCACTTATTTCGTGAAGCCGGCACTGCGGCCCCTATTTGGCATGGAGATCAAATAGCTAGCGTTCTAACTCGAAGAAACAACACTGTAGAGAAACCGTGTTTAGCTACCGTCGACCTCTCTGTGGGCGAGGCAGTTTAGGGTGTACTGTGGCTGAGAGCCTGGGGACGGTTTCAATATCGTAATATTAGGGAGAGACAGGCCGGTACAGAAGGCAGCTCTCAACTCACATCCTGGTTATGGGGCTAGTACCGTTGCCCTGGGTGTGTGTGCAGGCTTAAAGACAGCCACCTAACTCGAAGGAAAAACACGGTAGTGGATCCGTGCTTCAGCTAAAACAGCCGCTCCTGAGGGTGGAAGCATTTGGTTGTGTGCGTGCGTGAGAGGACTGCAAGGGAGTCCAAAGTTTCTGCGAGTGAGACTCAGGCCCCAGCAAAAGGCAGAACACGACTCCCCGTGTGTTTCCTTTAGCTAGCACTGCGGCCCTACTTTTGCATGGAAGTCTAATCGCTAGCGTTCTCCCTGGAAGAAACAACACGGTAGAGAAACCGTGCTTTAGCTACCATCCACCTCTCTGAGGGAGGAAGCACTTTCCAGGCTACCGTGGGTGAGAGCCTGAGGAACGGGTTCCTTACGTGAAACCGAGGGAGAAGGAGTCCGGGCCAGAAGGCGCCTCTCGACTCAGCTCTTGTTACCTGAAGCTAACACTTCGGCTCCATGTGTGCATAGGAATGCTAAGGGCTCCACACTGATTTGGCAGAAAGAAGCCGGTCAAGAAGCCCAGCTTCAGCTCATTCGCCTCTCCACAGGGTGGCAGCATTTTCAAGTCGGCTTGAGTGCAAACCTGGCGAAGGAGTCCCAGCAGAATTCGGAGGGAGAAATAAGCATGGGCAGAAGGCACCTCTCGACTCCACTCTTGTTTCGGGAAACTAGATCGGCTCTCCCGTGTGTGCGTGGAGTCCTCAGTGCCATCCACGCAACGCAAAGGAACAAAACTGTAGAGAACCCGTGCCTCAGCAAAGATCGCCCTTCCTGAGCGTCAACTTCATCTATTGTGTGTTTTTGTGAAAGCATGAGAAATGGAACCTAAACGTAACTCGGAGTGAGAAGCAGGCCTGGAAGGAAGGCTGCTGTCGACTCAGCTCTTGTTTGAGGAGATTAGCACTGCTGTACCCTGTGTGCCTGGATGCCTAGTTACCAGGCTACTAACACCAAGCATCAATCCTATAGAGTGACTGCGCTTGAGTTAACATTGCCGTTCCTGAAGCAGGAGGAATTTGACACTGCTCGTGTACGAGAGACCGGGCAAAGGGTCCCAGACGTGAAATGGAGTGAGAAACAGGCCGGTGCGGAAGGCAGCTCTCAAGTCACCTCTGGTTTATGAGGCTAGTCCCCTTGCCCCGGGGGTGCCTGCAGGCCTAAAGCCAACCACCTAACTCAAAGGAACAACTCTGTAGGGAATTCCTGCTTCGGCTAAAAGAGCCATGCCTCAGGGTGGACGCATTTGGATGTGTGCATGCGTGAGCGCAGTGCAAGTGAGTCCAAAACCTTTTTTCCTTGTGAGACCCAGGCCCGGAAGAACCCGTACTCCAGGCTCTCTCCCGTGGTGCACAGTGAACTGGTTTCTCCTTCAGAGAGGTGGACGGTAGCTAAAGCACGTTTTCTCTACACTGCCGTTCCATCCGGTGAGGTGCCTGGATATTCGACCTCCACACACCCGTGCAAGACGAATGCTAGTTTTATGGAACTAGAGCTCGTTGGAGAGGTGCCTTCTGCACAGGCCTGTTTCTCCCTCCGTGTTATGGATGCAACCCGTTCGCCAGGCTCTCTCCCGTGGTACACAGTAAACTGCTTTCTCCTTCAGACAGGTGGACGGTAGCCAAAGCGCGTTTTCTCTACACTCTTGCTGCTTTGAGGCCGGTGCCTGGATATTAGACCTCCACACACCCGTGCAAGAGCAATGCTGCTTTCATTAAACTGGAGCACGTTCGAGAGGTGCCTTCTGCACCGGCCTGTTTCTCCCTCCGTGTTATGTATGGAACCCGTTCCCCGGGCTCTCACCAGGCCTACACTGTAAACTGCTTTCTCCTTGAGAGAGGTAGACGGTAGCTAAAGCACGGTTCCTCTACACTGTTCTTCATTTGAGGGAGGTGCCTGGATATTAGACCTCCACACACCCGTGCAAGAGCAATGCTAGGTTTATGAAACTAGAGCTCGTTGGAGAGGTGCCTTCTGCACAGGCCTCTTTCTCGCTCCGTGTTATGTATGGAACCCGTTCCCCAGGCTCTCTCCCGTGGTACACAGTAAACTGCTTTCTCCTTCAGAGTGGTGGACTGTAGCTAAAGCACGTTTCCTCTACACTCTTGCTGCATCGAGGCCGGTGCCTGGATATTAGACCTCCACACACCCGTGCAAGAGCAATGCTGCTTTCATTAAACTAGAGCTCGTTCATGAGGTGCCTTCTGCACCGGCCTGTTTCTCCCTCTGTGTTATGTATGGAAAACGTTCCCCAGGCTCTCACCCGTGCTACACCGTAAACTGCTTTCTCCTTCAGAGAGGTGGACGGTAGCTAAAGCACCGTTTCTCTACACTGTTCTTCATATGAGGGAGGTGCCTGGATATTAGACCTCCACACACCCGTGCAAGAGCAATGCTAATTTTATGAAACTAGAGCTCGTTGGAGAGGTGCCTTCTGCACAGGCCTCTTTCTCCCTCCGTGTTATGTATGGAACCCGTTCTCCAGGCTCTCTCCCGTGGTGCACAGTGAATTGCTCTCTCCTTCAGAGAGGTGGACGGTAGCTAAAGCACGTTTTCTCTACACTGCCGTTCCATCCAGTGAGGTGCCTGGATATTAGACCTGCACACACCCGTGCAAGAGCAATGCTACTTTCATTAAACTAGAGCTCGTTCGAGAGATGCCTTCTGCACCGGCCTGTCTCTCCCTCCGTGTTATGTATGCAACCCGTTCCCCTGGCTCTCACCCGTGGTACACCGTAAACTGCTTTCTCCTTCAGAGAGGTGGACGGTAGCTAAAGCACCGTTTCTCTACACTGTTGCTACTTCGACGGAAGTCCCAGGAAATTAGACGTCCACACACCCGTGCAAGAGGAATGGTAGTTTTATGAAACTAGAGCTCGTTGGACGGGTGCTTTCTGCACCGGCCTGATTCTCCCTCCGTGTTATGCATGGAACCCGTTCCCCAGGCTCTCACCCATGGGACACCGTAAACTGCTTTCTCTTTTACAGACGTGGACGGTAGCTAAAGGACGGATTCTCTACACTGTCGTTCCTTCGTGGGAGGTGACTGGATATTGGACCTCCACACACCCTTGCAAGAGGAATGCTAGTTTCGTGAATCTAGAGCTGGTTCGAGAGGTGCCTTCTGCTACGGCCTGGTTCTGCCTCCGTGTTATGTATGGAACCCGTTTCCCTGCTCTCACCCGTGGTACACCGTAAACTCCTTTCTCCTTCAGAGAGGTGGACGGTAGCTAAAGCACGTTTTCTCTACACTGCCGTTCCTTCGAGTGAGGTGCCTGGATATGAGACCTGCACACACCCGTGCCAAAGGAATGCTACTTTCATGATACTAGAGCTGGTTCGAGAGGTGCCTTTTGCACCGGCCTCTTTCTGCCTCTCTGTTATGTATGCAAACCGTTCCCAGGCTCTCACCCGTGGGACTCCGTAAACTGCTTTAACCTTCAGAGAGGTGGACGGTAGCTAAAGCACCGTTTCTCTACACTGCTTACTTCGAGGGAGGTGCCGGAAAATTAGACCTCGCACACCCGTGGAACAGGAATTCTAGTTTTACGAAACTAGAGCTCGTTGGGACGTGACTTCTGCACAGGCCTCTTTCTCCCTCCGTGTTATGTATGGAACCCGTTTCCCAGGCTCTCACCCGTGGTACACGGTAAAGAGCTTTCTCCTTCAGAGATGTGGACGTTAGTGAAAGCAAGTTTTCTCTACACTCTTGCTACTTCGAGGGAGGTGCCTGGATATTAGACCTCCACACACCCGTGCAAAGAGAATGCTAGTTCATGAAACTAGAACTCCTTCGGCAGGTGCCTTCTGCACCAGCATATTTCTCCCTCTGTGTTAGGTATGGAACCCGTTCCCCAGGCTCTCAGCAGGGCTACACTGTAAACTGCTTTCACCTTCAGAGAGGTGGACGGTAGCTAAAGCACGGTTTCTCTACACTGTTCTTCATTTGAGGGAGGTGCCTGGATATTAGACCTCCACACACCCGTGCAAGAGCAATGCTAGTTTTATGAAACTAGAGCTCGCTGCAGAGGTGCCTTCTGCACAGGCCTCTTTCTCCCTCCGTGTTATGTATGGAACCCGTTCTCCAGGCTCTCTCCCGTGGTGCACAGTGAACTGCTTTCTCCTTCAGACAGGTGGACGGTAGCTAAAGCACGGTTCCTCTATACTGTTCTTCATTTGAGGGAGGTGCCTGGATATTAGACCTCCACACACCCGTGCAAGAGGAATGCTAGTTTTATGAAACTAGAGCTCGTTGGAGAGGTGCCTTCTGCACAGGCCTCTTTCCCCCTCCGTGTTATGTATGGAACCCGTTCTCCAGGCCCCAGCGAAAGGCAGAACACGACTCCCCATGTGTTTCATCACGCTAGCACGGCAGCCCCACTTTTGCATGGAAGTCTAACAGCTAGTGTTCTAACTCGAAGAAACAACACTGTAGAGAAACCGTGCTTTAGCTACCGTCGACCTCTAGACGGAGGAAGCATTACACGGAGTACCGTGGCTGAGAGCCTGGGGAACGGGTTCCATACGTGAAACCAAGGGAGAAATAGGTCCGGGCAGAAGGCACCTCTGGACTCAGCTCTTGCTACCTGAAGCTAACACTACTGCCCCATGTGTGCTTGGAATGCTATGTGCTCGACACTGACTGGGAAGAAACAAGCCTGTCAAGAATCCCAGCTGCAGCTCATTCGCCTACCAGGCTACTAACACCAAGAATCAATGCTGCAGCGTTACTGCGCTTTAGCTAACATTGCCGTTCCTGAAGCCGCAGGAGTTGTATAGCGCTCGTGTATGAGAGACCGGGGAAAGGGTCCCAGACGTGAAATGGAGTGAGAAACAGGCCGGTGCGGAAGGCAGCTCTCAACTCACCTCTTGTTTATGAGGCTAGTCCCCTTGCCCCGGGGGTGCCTGCAGGCCATAAGCCAACCACCTAACTCAAAGGAACAACTCTGTAGGGAATTCCTGCTTCGGCTAAAAGAGCCATGCCTCAGGGTGGACGCATTGTGTGGTGTGCATGCGTGAGTGCACAGCAAGTGAGTCCAAAACCATTTTCCTTGTGAGACCCAGGCGCCGGAAGAAGCCAGAACACGACTCCCCACTTGCTCCATGAAACTAGTACTGCGGCCCCACTTTTGAATGGAAGTCTAATAGCTAGCTTTCTAACTCGAAGAAACAGCACTGTAGAGAAACCGTGCTTTAGCTACCGTCGACCTCTCTGTGGGCGAAGCAGTTTAGGGTGTACTGTGGCTGAGAGCCTGGGGACGGTTTCCATTTCGTAATATCGGGGGAGAGACAGGCCGGTACAAAAGGCAGCTCTCAACTGACTACATGGTTATGGGGCTAGTTCCGTTGCCCCGTGGGTGTGTGCAGGCTTAAAGACAACCACCTAACTCGAAAGAAAAACTCAGTACAGAATCTGTGCTTCAGCTAAAACAGCTACTCCTGAGGGTGGAAGCTTCTTTTGTGTGTGTGCGTGAGAGCACTGCAAGGGAGTCGCAAACCTAATTCGGAGGGAGCCTCAGGCAGCTGCAGAAAGCAGCACAGGACTCCTCACTTATTTCGTGAAGCCAGCACTGCGGCCCCTATTTGGCATGGAGATCAAATAGCTAGCGTTCTAACTCGAAGAAACAACACTGTAGAGAAACCGTGTTTAGCTACCGTCGACCTCTCTGTGGGCGAGGCAGTTTAGGGTGTACTGTGGCTGAGAGCCTGGGGACGGTTTCAATATCGTAATATTAGGGAGAGACAGGCCGGTACAGAAGGCAGCTCTCAACTCACATCCTGGTTATGAGGCTAGTACCGTTGCCCTGGGTGTGTGTGCAGGCTTAAAGACAGCCACCTAACTCGAAGGAAAAACACGGTAGTGGATCCGTGCTTCAGCTAAAACAGCCGCTCCTGAGGGTGGAAGCATTTGGTTGTGTGCGTGCGTGAGAGGACTGCAAGGGAGTCCAAAGTTTCTGCGAGTGAGACTCAGGCCCCAGCAAAAGGCAGAACACGACTCCCCGTGTGTTTCCTTTAGCTAGCACTGCGGCCCTACTTTTGCATGGAAGTCTAATCGCTAGCGTTCTCCCTGGAAGAAACAACACGGTAGAGAAACCGTGCTTTAGCTACCATCCACCTCTCTGAGGGAGGAAGCACTTTCCAGGCTACCGTGGGTGAGAGCCTGAGGAACGGGTTCCTTACGTGAAACCGAGGGAGAAGGAGTCCGGGCCAGAAGGCGCCTCTCGACTCAGCTCTTGTTACCTGAAGCTAACACTTCGGCTCCATGTGTGCATAGGAATGCTAAGGGCTCCACACTGATTTGGCAGAAAGAAGCCGGTCAAGAAGCCCAGCTTCAGCTCATTCGCCTCTCCACAGGGTGGCAGCATTTTCAAGTCGGCTTGAGTGCAAACCTGGCGAAGGAGTCCCAGCAGAATTCGGAGGGAGAAATAAGCATGGGCAGAAGGCACCTCTCGACTCCACTCTTGTTTCGGGAAACTAGATCGGCTCTCCCGTGTGTGCGTGGAGTCCTCAGTGCCATCCACGCAACGCAAAGGAACAAAACTGTAGAGAACCCGTGCCTCAGCAAAGATCGCCCTTCCTGAGCGTCAACTTCATCTATTGTGTGTTTTTGTGAAAGCATGAGAAATGGAACCTAAACGTAACTCGGAGTGAGAAGCAGGCCTGGAAGGAAGGCTGCTGTCGACTCAGCTCTTGTTTGAGGAGATTAGCACTGCTGTACCCTGTGTGCCTGGATGCCTAGTTACCAGGCTACTAACACCAAGCATCAATCCTATAGAGTGACTGCGCTTGAGTTAACATTGCCGTTCCTGAAGCAGGAGGAATTTGACACTGCTCGTGTACGAGAGACCGGGCAAAGGGTCCCAGACGTGAAATGGAGTGAGAAACAGGCCGGTGCGGAAGGCAGCTCTCAAGTCACCTCTGGTTTATGAGGCTAGTCCCCTTGCCCCGGGGGTGCCTGCAGGCCTAAAGCCAACCACCTAACTCAAAGGAACAACTCTGTAGGGAATTCCTGCTTCGGCTAAAAGAGCCATGCCTCAGGGTGGACGCATTTTGATGTGTGCATGCGTGAGCGCAGTGCAAGTGAGTCCAAAACCTTTTTTCCTTGTGAGACCCAGGCCCGGAAGAACCCGTACTCCAGGCTCTCTCCCGTGGTGCACAGTGAACTGCTTTCTCCTTCAGAGAGGTGGACGGTAGCTAAAGCACGTTTTCTCTACACTGCCGTTCCATCCGGTGAGGTGCCTGGATATTCGACCTCCACACACCCGTGCAAGACGAATGCTAGTTTTATGGAACTAGAGCTCGTTGGAGAGGTGCCTTCTGCACAGGCCTGTTTCTCCCTCCGTGTTATGGATGCAACCCGTTCGCCAGGCTCTCTCCCGTGGTACACAGTAAACTGCTTTCTCCTTCAGACAGGTGGACGGTAGCCAAAGCGCGTTTTCTCTACACTCTTGCTGCTTTGAGGCCGGTGCCTGGATATTAGACCTCCACACACCCGTGCAAGAGCAATGCTGCTTTCATTAAACTGGAGCACGTTCGAGAGGTGCCTTCTGCACCGGCCTGTTTCTCCCTCCGTGTTATGTATGGAACCCGTTCCCCGGGCTCTCACCAGGCCTACACTGTAAACTGCTTTCTCCTTGAGAGAGGTAGACGGTAGCTAAAGCACGGTTCCTCTACACTGTTCTTCATTTGAGGGAGGTGCCTGGATATTAGACCTCCACACACCCGTGCAAGAGCAATGCTAGGTTTATGAAACTAGAGCTCGTTGGAGAGGTGCCTTCTGCACAGGCCTCTTTCTCGCTCCGTGTTATGTATGGAACCCGTTCCCCAGGCTCTCTCCCGTGGTACACAGTAAACTGCTTTCTCCTTCAGAGTGGTGGACTGTAGCTAAAGCACGTTTCCTCTACACTCTTGCTGCATCGAGGCCGGTGCCTGGATATTAGACCTCCACACACCCGTGCAAGAGCAATGCTGCTTTCATTAAACTAGAGCTCGTTCATGAGGTGCCTTCTGCACCGGCCTGTTTCTCCCTCTGTGTTATGTATGGAAAACGTTCCCCAGGCTCTCACCCGTGCTACACCGTAAACTGCTTTCTCCTTCAGAGAGGTGGACGGTAGCTAAAGCACCGTTTCTCTACACTGTTCTTCATATGAGGGAGGTGCCTGGATATTAGACCTCCACACACCCGTGCAAGAGCAATGCTAATTTTATGAAACTAGAGCTCGTTGGAGAGGTGCCTTCTGCACAGGCCTCTTTCTCCCTCCGTGTTATGTATGGAACCCGTTCTCCAGGCTCTCTCCCGTGGTGCACAGTGAATTGCTCTCTCCTTCAGAGAGGTGGACGGTAGCTAAAGCACGTTTTCTCTACACTGCCGTTCCATCCAGTGAGGTGCCTGGATATTAGACCTGCACACACCCGTGCAAGAGCAATGCTACTTTCATTAAACTAGAGCTCGTTCGAGAGATGCCTTCTGCACCGGCCTGTCTCTCCCTCCGTGTTATGTATGCAACCCGTTCCCCTGGCTCTCACCCGTGGTACACCGTAAACTGCTTTCTCCTTCAGAGAGGTGGACGGTAGCTAAAGCACCGTTTCTCTACACTGTTGCTACTTCGACGGAAGTCCCAGGAAATTAGACGTCCACACACCCGTGCAAGAGGAATGGTAGTTTTATGAAACTAGAGCTCGTTGGACGGGTGCTTTCTGCACCGGCCTGATTCTCCCTCCGTGTTATGCATGGAACCCGTTCCCCAGGCTCTCACCCATGGGACACCGTAAACTGCTTTCTCTTTTACAGACGTGGACGGTAGCTAAAGGACGGATTCTCTACACTGTCGTTCCTTCGTGGGAGGTGACTGGATATTGGACCTCCACACACCCTTGCAAGAGGAATGCTAGTTTCGTGAATCTAGAGCTGGTTCGAGAGGTGCCTTCTGCTACGGCCTGGTTCTGCCTCCGTGTTATGTATGGAACCCGTTTCCCTGCTCTCACCCGTGGTACACCGTAAACTCCTTTCTCCTTCAGAGAGGTGGACGGTAGCTAAAGCACGTTTTCTCTACACTGCCGTTCCTTCGAGTGAGGTGCCTGGATATGAGACCTGCACACACCCGTGCCAAAGGAATGCTACTTTCATGATACTAGAGCTGGTTCGAGAGGTGCCTTTTGCACCGGCCTCTTTCTGCCTCCCTGTTATGTATGCAAACCGTTCCCAGGCTCTCACCCGTGGGACTCCGTAAACTGCTTTAACCTTCAGAGAGGTGGACGGTAGCTAAAGCACCGTTTCTCTACACTGCTTACTTCGAGGGAGGTGCCGGAAAATTAGACCTCGCACACCCGTGGAACAGGAATTCTAGTTTTACGAAACTAGAGCTCGTTGGGACGTGACTTCTGCACAGGCCTCTTTCTCCCTCCGTGTTATGTATGGAACCCGTTTCCCAGGCTCTCACCCGTGGTACACGGTAAAGAGCTTTCTCCTTCAGAGATGTGGACGTTAGTGAAAGCAAGTTTTCTCTACACTCTTGCTACTTCGAGGGAGGTGCCTGGATATTAGACCTCCACACACCCGTGCAAAGAGAATGCTAGTTCATGAAACTAGAACTCCTTCGGCAGGTGCCTTCTGCACCAGCATATTTCTCCCTCTGTGTTAGGTATGGAACCCGTTCCCCAGGCTCTCAGCAGGGCTACACTGTAAACTGCTTTCACCTTCAGAGAGGTGGACGGTAGCTAAAGCACGGTTTCTCTACACTGTTCTTCATTTGAGGGAGGTGCCTGGATATTAGACCTCCACACACCCGTGCAAGAGCAATGCTAGTTTTATGAAACTAGAGCTCGCTGCAGAGGTGCCTTCTGCACAGGCCTCTTTCTCCCTCCGTGTTATGTATGGAACCCGTTCTCCAGGCTCTCTCCCGTGGTGCACAGTGAACTGCTTTCTCCTTCAGACAGGTGGACGGTAGCTAAAGCACGGTTCCTCTATACTGTTCTTCATTTGAGGGAGGTGCCTGGATATTAGACCTCCACACACCCGTGCAAGAGGAATGCTAGTTTTATGAAACTAGAGCTCGTTGGAGAGGTGCCTTCTGCACAGGCCTCTTTCCCCCTCCGTGTTATGTATGGAACCCGTTCTCCAGGCCCCAGCGAAAGGCAGAACACGACTCCCCATGTGTTTCATCACGCTAGCACGGCAGCCCCACTTTTGCATGGAAGTCTAACAGCTAGTGTTCTAACTCGAAGAAACAACACTGTAGAGAAACCGTGCTTTAGCTACCGTCGACCTCTAGACGGAGGAAGCATTACACGGAGTACCGTGGCTGAGAGCCTGGGGAACGGGTTCCATACGTGAAACCAAGGGAGAAATAGGTCCGGGCAGAAGGCACCTCTGGACTCAGCTCTTGCTACCTGAAGCTAACACTACTGCCCCATGTGTGCTTGGAATGCTATGTGCTCGACACTGACTGGGAAGAAACAAGCCTGTCAAGAATCCCAGCTGCAGCTCATTCGCCTACCAGGCTACTAACACCAAGAATCAATGCTGCAGCGTTACTGCGCTTTAGCTAACATTGCCGTTCCTGAAGCCGCAGGAGTTGTATAGCGCTCGTGTATGAGAGACCGGGGAAAGGGTCCCAGACGTGAAATGGAGTGAGAAACAGGCCGGTGCGGAAGGCAGCTCTCAACTCACCTCTTGTTTATGAGGCTAGTCCCCTTGCCCCGGGGGTGCCTGCAGGCCATAAGCCAACCACCTAACTCAAAGGAACAACTCTGTAGGGAATTCCTGCTTCGGCTAAAAGAGCCATGCCTCAGGGTGGACGCATTGTGTGGTGTGCATGCGTGAGTGCACAGCAAGTGAGTCCAAAACCATTTTCCTTGTGAGACCCAGGCGCCGGAAGAAGCCAGAACACGACTCCCCACTTGCTCCATGAAACTAGTACTGCGGCCCCACTTTTGAATGGAAGTCTAATAGCTAGCTTTCTAACTCGAAGAAACAGCACTGTAGAGAAACCGTGCTTTAGCTACCGTCGACCTCTCTGTGGGCGAAGCAGTTTAGGGTGTACTGTGGCTGAGAGCCTGGGGACGGTTTCCATTTCGTAATATCGGGGGAGAGACAGGCCGGTACAAAAGGCAGCTCTCAACTGACTACATGGTTATGGGGCTAGTTCCGTTGCCCCGTGGGTGTGTGCAGGCTTAAAGACAACCACCTAACTCGAAAGAAAAACTCAGTACAGAATCTGTGCTTCAGCTAAAACAGCTACTCCTGAGGGTGGAAGCTTCTTTTGTGTGTGTGCGTGAGAGCACTGCAAGGGAGTCGCAAACCTAATTCGGAGGGAGCCTCAGGCAGCTGCAGAAAGCAGCACAGGACTCCTCACTTATTTCGTGAAGCCGGCACTGCGGCCCCTATTTGGCATGGAGATCAAATAGCTAGCGTTCTAACTCGAAGAAACAACACTGTAGAGAAACCGTGTTTAGCTACCGTCGACCTCTCTGTGGGCGAGGCAGTTTAGGGTGTACTGTGGCTGAGAGCCTGGGGACGGTTTCAATATCGTAATATTAGGGAGAGACAGGCCGGTACAGAAGGCAGCTCTCAACTCACATCCTGGTTATGGGGCTAGTACCGTTGCCCTGGGTGTGTGTGCAGGCTTAAAGACAGCCACCTAACTCGAAGGAAAAACACGGTAGTGGATCCGTGCTTCAGCTAAAACAGCCGCTCCTGAGGGTGGAAGCATTTGGTTGTGTGCGTGCGTGAGAGGACTGCAAGGGAGTCCAAAGTTTCTGCGAGTGAGACTCAGGCCCCAGCAAAAGGCAGAACACGACTCCCCGTGTGTTTCCTTTAGCTAGCACTGCGGCCCTACTTTTGCATGGAAGTCTAATCGCTAGCGTTCTCCCTGGAAGAAACAACACGGTAGAGAAACCGTGCTTTAGCTACCATCCACCTCTCTGAGGGAGGAAGCACTTTCCAGGCTACCGTGGGTGAGAGCCTGAGGAACGGGTTCCTTACGTGAAACCGAGGGAGAAGGAGTCCGGGCCAGAAGGCGCCTCTCGACTCAGCTCTTGTTACCTGAAGCTAACACTTCGGCTCCATGTGTGCATAGGAATGCTAAGGGCTCCACACTGATTTGGCAGAAAGAAGCCGGTCAAGAAGCCCAGCTTCAGCTCATTCGCCTCTCCACAGGGTGGCAGCATTTTCAAGTCGGCTTGAGTGCAAACCTGGCGAAGGAGTCCCAGCAGAATTCGGAGGGAGAAATAAGCATGGGCAGAAGGCACCTCTCGACTCCACTCTTGTTTCGGGAAACTAGATCGGCTCTCCCGTGTGTGCGTGGAGTCCTCAGTGCCATCCACGCAACGCAAAGGAACAAAACTGTAGAGAACCCGTGCCTCAGCAAAGATCGCCCTTCCTGAGCGTCAACTTCATCTATTGTGTGTTTTTGTGAAAGCATGAGAAATGGAACCTAAACGTAACTCGGAGTGAGAAGCAGGCCTGGAAGGAAGGCTGCTGTCGACTCAGCTCTTGTTTGAGGAGATTAGCACTGCTGTACCCTGTGTGCCTGGATGCCTAGTTACCAGGCTACTAACACCAAGCATCAATCCTATAGAGTGACTGCGCTTGAGTTAACATTGCCGTTCCTGAAGCAGGAGGAATTTGACACTGCTCGTGTACGAGAGACCGGGCAAAGGGTCCCAGACGTGAAATGGAGTGAGAAACAGGCCGGTGCGGAAGGCAGCTCTCAAGTCACCTCTGGTTTATGAGGCTAGTCCCCTTGCCCCGGGGGTGCCTGCAGGCCTAAAGCCAACCACCTAACTCAAAGGAACAACTCTGTAGGGAATTCCTGCTTCGGCTAAAAGAGCCATGCCTCAGGGTGGACGCATTTGGATGTGTGCATGCGTGAGCGCAGTGCAAGTGAGTCCAAAACCTTTTTTCCTTGTGAGACCCAGGCCCGGAAGAACCCGTACTCCAGGCTCTCTCCCGTGGTGCACAGTGAACTGCTTTCTCCTTCAGAGAGGTGGACGGTAGCTAAAGCACGTTTTCTCTACACTGCCGTTCCATCCGGTGAGGTGCCTGGATATTCGACCTCCACACACCCGTGCAAGACGAATGCTAGTTTTATGGAACTAGAGCTCGTTGGAGAGGTGCCTTCTGCACAGGCCTGTTTCTCCCTCCGTGTTATGGATGCAACCCGTTCGCCAGGCTCTCTCCCGTGGTACACAGTAAACTGCTTTCTCCTTCAGACAGGTGGACGGTAGCCAAAGCGCGTTTTCTCTACACTCTTGCTGCTTTGAGGCCGGTGCCTGGATATTAGACCTCCACACACCCGTGCAAGAGCAATGCTGCTTTCATTAAACTGGAGCACGTTCGAGAGGTGCCTTCTGCACCGGCCTGTTTCTCCCTCCGTGTTATGTATGGAACCCGTTCCCCGGGCTCTCACCAGGCCTACACTGTAAACTGCTTTCTCCTTGAGAGAGGTAGACGGTAGCTAAAGCACGGTTCCTCTACACTGTTCTTCATTTGAGGGAGGTGCCTGGATATTAGACCTCCACACACCCGTGCAAGAGCAATGCTAGGTTTATGAAACTAGAGCTCGTTGGAGAGGTGCCTTCTGCACAGGCCTCTTTCTCGCTCCGTGTTATGTATGGAACCCGTTCCCCAGGCTCTCTCCCGTGGTACACAGTAAACTGCTTTCTCCTTCAGAGTGGTGGACTGTAGCTAAAGCACGTTTCCTCTACACTCTTGCTGCATCGAGGCCGGTGCCTGGATATTAGACCTCCACACACCCGTGCAAGAGCAATGCTGCTTTCATTAAACTAGAGCTCGTTCATGAGGTGCCTTCTGCACCGGCCTGTTTCTCCTTCTGTGTTATGTATGGAAAACGTTCCCCAGGCTCTCACCCGTGCTACACCGTAAACTGCTTTCTCCTTCAGAGAGGTGGACGGTAGCTAAAGCACCGTTTCTCTACACTGTTCTTCATATGAGGGAGGTGCCTGGATATTAGACCTCCACACACCCGTGCAAGAGCAATGCTAATTTTATGAAACTAGAGCTCGTTGGAGAGGTGCCTTCTGCACAGGCCTCTTTCTCCCTCCGTGTTATGTATGGAACCCGTTCTCCAGGCTCTCTCCCGTGGTGCACAGTGAATTGCTCTCTCCTTCAGAGAGGTGGACGGTAGCTAAAGCACGTTTTCTCTACACTGCCGTTCCATCCAGTGAGGTGCCTGGATATTAGACCTGCACACACCCGTGCAAGAGCAATGCTACTTTCATTAAACTAGAGCTCGTTCGAGAGATGCCTTCTGCACCGGCCTGTCTCTCCCTCCGTGTTATGTATGCAACCCGTTCCCCTGGCTCTCACCCGTGGTACACCGTAAACTGCTTTCTCCTTCAGAGAGGTGGACGGTAGCTAAAGCACCGTTTCTCTACACTGTTGCTACTTCGACGGAAGTCCCAGGAAATTAGACGTCCACACACCCGTGCAAGAGGAATGGTAGTTTTATGAAACTAGAGCTCGTTGGACGGGTGCTTTCTGCACCGGCCTGATTCTCCCTCCGTGTTATGCATGGAACCCGTTCCCCAGGCTCTCACCCATGGGACACCGTAAACTGCTTTCTCTTTTACAGACGTGGACGGTAGCTAAAGGACGGATTCTCTACACTGTCGTTCCTTCGTGGGAGGTGACTGGATATTGGACCTCCACACACCCTTGCAAGAGGAATGCTAGTTTCGTGAATCTAGAGCTGGTTCGAGAGGTGCCTTCTGCTACGGCCTGGTTCTGCCTCCGTGTTATGTATGGAACCCGTTTCCCTGCTCTCACCCGTGGTACACCGTAAACTCCTTTCTCCTTCAGAGAGGTGGACGGTAGCTAAAGCACGTTTTCTCTACACTGCCGTTCCTTCGAGTGAGGTGCCTGGATATGAGACCTGCACACACCCGTGCCAAAGGAATGCTACTTTCATGATACTAGAGCTGGTTCGAGAGGTGCCTTTTGCACCGGCCTCTTTCTGCCTCCCTGTTATGTATGCAAACCGTTCCCAGGCTCTCACCCGTGGGACTCCGTAAACTGCTTTAACCTTCAGAGAGGTGGACGGTAGCTAAAGCACCGTTTCTCTACACTGCTTACTTCGAGGGAGGTGCCGGAAAATTAGACCTCGCACACCCGTGGAACAGGAATTCTAGTTTTACGAAACTAGAGCTCGTTGGGACGTGACTTCTGCACAGGCCTCTTTCTCCCTCCGTGTTATGTATGGAACCCGTTTCCCAGGCTCTCACCCGTGGTACACGGTAAAGAGCTTTCTCCTTCAGAGATGTGGACGTTAGTGAAAGCAAGTTTTCTCTACACTCTTGCTACTTCGAGGGAGGTGCCTGGATATTAGACCTCCACACACCCGTGCAAAGAGAATGCTAGTTCATGAAACTAGAACTCCTTCGGCAGGTGCCTTCTGCACCAGCATATTTCTCCCTCTGTGTTAGGTATGGAACCCGTTCCCCAGGCTCTCAGCAGGGCTACACTGTAAACTGCTTTCACCTTCAGAGAGGTGGACGGTAGCTAAAGCACGGTTTCTCTACACTGTTCTTCATTTGAGGGAGGTGCCTGGATATTAGACCTCCACACACCCGTGCAAGAGCAATGCTAGTTTTATGAAACTAGAGCTCGCTGCAGAGGTGCCTTCTGCACAGGCCTCTTTCTCCCTCCGTGTTATGTATGGAACCCGTTCTCCAGGCTCTCTCCCGTGGTGCACAGTGAACTGCTTTCTCCTTCAGACAGGTGGACGGTAGCTAAAGCACGGTTCCTCTATACTGTTCTTCATTTGAGGGAGGTGCCTGGATATTAGACCTCCACACACCCGTGCAAGAGGAATGCTAGTTTTATGAAACTAGAGCTCGTTGGAGAGGTGCCTTCTGCACAGGCCTCTTTCCCCCTCCGTGTTATGTATGGAACCCGTTCTCCAGGCCCCAGCGAAAGGCAGAACACGACTCCCCATGTGTTTCATCACGCTAGCACGGCAGCCCCACTTTTGCATGGAAGTCTAACAGCTAGTGTTCTAACTCGAAGAAACAACACTGTAGAGAAACCGTGCTTTAGCTACCGTCGACCTCTAGACGGAGGAAGCATTACACGGAGTACCGTGGCTGAGAGCCTGGGGAACGGGTTCCATACGTGAAACCAAGGGAGAAATAGGTCCGGGCAGAAGGCACCTCTGGACTCAGCTCTTGCTACCTGAAGCTAACACTACTGCCCCATGTGTGCTTGGAATGCTATGTGCTCGACACTGACTGGGAAGAAACAAGCCTGTCAAGAATCCCAGCTGCAGCTCATTCGCCTACCAGGCTACTAACACCAAGAATCAATGCTGCAGCGTTACTGCGCTTTAGCTAACATTGCCGTTCCTGAAGCCGCAGGAGTTGTATAGCGCTCGTGTATGAGAGACCGGGGAAAGGGTCCCAGACGTGAAATGGAGTGAGAAACAGGCCGGTGCGGAAGGCAGCTCTCAACTCACCTCTTGTTTATGAGGCTAGTCCCCTTGCCCCGGGGGTGCCTGCAGGCCATAAGCCAACCACCTAACTCAAAGGAACAACTCTGTAGGGAATTCCTGCTTCGGCTAAAAGAGCCATGCCTCAGGGTGGACGCATTGTGTGGTGTGCATGCGTGAGTGCACAGCAAGTGAGTCCAAAACCATTTTCCTTGTGAGACCCAGGCGCCGGAAGAAGCCAGAACACGACTCCCCACTTGCTCCATGAAACTAGTACTGCGGCCCCACTTTTGAATGGAAGTCTAATAGCTAGCTTTCTAACTCGAAGAAACAGCACTGTAGAGAAACCGTGCTTTAGCTACCGTCGACCTCTCTGTGGGCGAAGCAGTTTAGGGTGTACTGTGGCTGAGAGCCTGGGGACGGTTTCCATTTCGTAATATCGGGGGAGAGACAGGCCGGTACAAAAGGCAGCTCTCAACTGACTACATGGTTATGGGGCTAGTTCCGTTGCCCCGTGGGTGTGTGCAGGCTTAAAGACAACCACCTAACTCGAAAGAAAAACTCAGTACAGAATCTGTGCTTCAGCTAAAACAGCTACTCCTGAGGGTGGAAGCTTCTTTTGTGTGTGTGCGTGAGAGCACTGCAAGGGAGTCGCAAACCTAATTCGGAGGGAGCCTCAGGCAGCTGCAGAAAGCAGCACAGGACTCCTCACTTATTTCGTGAAGCCGGCACTGCGGCCCCTATTTGGCATGGAGATCAAATAGCTAGCGTTCTAACTCGAAGAAACAACACTGTAGAGAAACCGTGTTTAGCTACCGTCGACCTCTCTGTGGGCGAGGCAGTTTAGGGTGTACTGTGGCTGAGAGCCTGGGGACGGTTTCAATATCGTAATATTAGGGAGAGACAGGCCGGTACAGAAGGCAGCTCTCAACTCACATCCTGGTTATGGGGCTAGTACCGTTGCCCTGGGTGTGTGTGCAGGCTTAAAGACAGCCACCTAACTCGAAGGAAAAACACGGTAGTGGATCCGTGCTTCAGCTAAAACAGCCGCTCCTGAGGGTGGAAGCATTTGGTTGTGTGCGTGCGTGAGAGGACTGCAAGGGAGTCCAAAGTTTCTGCGAGTGAGACTCAGGCCCCAGCAAAAGGCAGAACACGACTCCCCGTGTGTTTCCTTTAGCTAGCACTGCGGCCCTACTTTTGCATGGAAGTCTAATCGCTAGCGTTCTCCCTGGAAGAAACAACACGGTAGAGAAACCGTGCTTTAGCTACCATCCACCTCTCTGAGGGAGGAAGCACTTTCCAGGCTACCGTGGGTGAGAGCCTGAGGAACGGGTTCCTTACGTGAAACCGAGGGAGAAGGAGTCCGGGCCAGAAGGCGCCTCTCGACTCAGCTCTTGTTACCTGAAGCTAACACTTCGGCTCCATGTGTGCATAGGAATGCTAAGGGCTCCACACTGATTTGGCAGAAAGAAGCCGGTCAAGAAGCCCAGCTTCAGCTCATTCGCCTCTCCACAGGGTGGCAGCATTTTCAAGTCGGCTTGAGTGCAAACCTGGCGAAGGAGTCCCAGCAGAATTCGGAGGGAGAAATAAGCATGGGCAGAAGGCACCTCTCGACTCCACTCTTGTTTCGGGAAACTAGATCGGCTCTCCCGTGTGTGCGTGGAGTCCTCAGTGCCATCCACGCAACGCAAAGGAACAAAACTGTAGAGAACCCGTGCCTCAGCAAAGATCGCCCTTCCTGAGCGTCAACTTCATCTATTGTGTGTTTTTGTGAAAGCATGAGAAATGGAACCTAAACGTAACTCGGAGTGAGAAGCAGGCCTGGAAGGAAGGCTGCTGTCGACTCAGCTCTTGTTTGAGGAGATTAGCACTGCTGTACCCTGTGTGCCTGGATGCCTAGTTACCAGGCTACTAACACCAAGCATCAATCCTATAGAGTGACTGCGCTTGAGTTAACATTGCCGTTCCTGAAGCAGGAGGAATTTGACACTGCTCGTGTACGAGAGACCGGGCAAAGGGTCCCAGACGTGAAATGGAGTGAGAAACAGGCCGGTGCGGAAGGCAGCTCTCAAGTCACCTCTGGTTTATGAGGCTAGTCCCCTTGCCCCGGGGGTGCCTGCAGGCCTAAAGCCAACCACCTAACTCAAAGGAACAACTCTGTAGGGAATTCCTGCTTCGGCTAAAAGAGCCATGCCTCAGGGTGGACGCATTTTGATGTGTGCATGCGTGAGCGCAGTGCAAGTGAGTCCAAAACCTTTTTTCCTTGTGAGACCCAGGCCCGGAAGAACCCGTACTCCAGGCTCTCTCCCGTGGTGCACAGTGAACTGCTTTCTCCTTCAGAGAGGTGGACGGTAGCTAAAGCACGTTTTCTCTACACTGCCGTTCCATCCGGTGAGGTGCCTGGATATTCGACCTCCACACACCCGTGCAAGACGAATGCTAGTTTTATGGAACTAGAGCTCGTTGGAGAGGTGCCTTCTGCACAGGCCTGTTTCTCCCTCCGTGTTATGGATGCAACCCGTTCGCCAGGCTCTCTCCCGTGGTACACAGTAAACTGCTTTCTCCTTCAGACAGGTGGACGGTAGCCAAAGCGCGTTTTCTCTACACTCTTGCTGCTTTGAGGCCGGTGCCTGGATATTAGACCTCCACACACCCGTGCAAGAGCAATGCTGCTTTCATTAAACTGGAGCACGTTCGAGAGGTGCCTTCTGCACCGGCCTGTTTCTCCCTCCGTGTTATGTATGGAACCCGTTCCCCGGGCTCTCACCAGGCCTACACTGTAAACTGCTTTCTCCTTGAGAGAGGTAGACGGTAGCTAAAGCACGGTTCCTCTACACTGTTCTTCATTTGAGGGAGGTGCCTGGATATTAGACCTCCACACACCCGTGCAAGAGCAATGCTAGGTTTATGAAACTAGAGCTCGTTGGAGAGGTGCCTTCTGCACAGGCCTCTTTCTCGCTCCGTGTTATGTATGGAACCCGTTCCCCAGGCTCTCTCCCGTGGTACACAGTAAACTGCTTTCTCCTTCAGAGTGGTGGACTGTAGCTAAAGCACGTTTCCTCTACACTCTTGCTGCATCGAGGCCGGTGCCTGGATATTAGACCTCCACACACCCGTGCAAGAGCAATGCTGCTTTCATTAAACTAGAGCTCGTTCATGAGGTGCCTTCTGCACCGGCCTGTTTCTCCCTCTGTGTTATGTATGGAAAACGTTCCCCAGGCTCTCACCCGTGCTACACCGTAAACTGCTTTCTCCTTCAGAGAGGTGGACGGTAGCTAAAGCACCGTTTCTCTACACTGTTCTTCATATGAGGGAGGTGCCTGGATATTAGACCTCCACACACCCGTGCAAGAGCAATGCTAATTTTATGAAACTAGAGCTCGTTGGAGAGGTGCCTTCTGCACAGGCCTCTTTCTCCCTCCGTGTTATGTATGGAACCCGTTCTCCAGGCTCTCTCCCGTGGTGCACAGTGAATTGCTCTCTCCTTCAGAGAGGTGGACGGTAGCTAAAGCACGTTTTCTCTACACTGCCGTTCCATCCAGTGAGGTGCCTGGATATTAGACCTGCACACACCCGTGCAAGAGCAATGCTACTTTCATTAAACTAGAGCTCGTTCGAGAGATGCCTTCTGCACCGGCCTGTCTCTCCCTCCGTGTTATGTATGCAACCCGTTCCCCTGGCTCTCACCCGTGGTACACCGTAAACTGCTTTCTCCTTCAGAGAGGTGGACGGTAGCTAAAGCACCGTTTCTCTACACTGTTGCTACTTCGACGGAAGTCCCAGGAAATTAGACGTCCACACACCCGTGCAAGAGGAATGGTAGTTTTATGAAACTAGAGCTCGTTGGACGGGTGCTTTCTGCACCGGCCTGATTCTCCCTCCGTGTTATGCATGGAACCCGTTCCCCAGGCTCTCACCCATGGGACACCGTAAACTGCTTTCTCTTTTACAGACGTGGACGGTAGCTAAAGGACGGATTCTCTACACTGTCGTTCCTTCGTGGGAGGTGACTGGATATTGGACCTCCACACACCCTTGCAAGAGGAATGCTAGTTTCGTGAATCTAGAGCTGGTTCGAGAGGTGCCTTCTGCTACGGCCTGGTTCTGCCTCCGTGTTATGTATGGAACCCGTTTCCCTGCTCTCACCCGTGGTACACCGTAAACTCCTTTCTCCTTCAGAGAGGTGGACGGTAGCTAAAGCACGTTTTCTCTACACTGCCGTTCCTTCGAGTGAGGTGCCTGGATATGAGACCTGCACACACCCGTGCCAAAGGAATGCTACTTTCATGATACTAGAGCTGGTTCGAGAGGTGCCTTTTGCACCGGCCTCTTTCTGCCTCCCTGTTATGTATGCAAACCGTTCCCAGGCTCTCACCCGTGGGACTCCGTAAACTGCTTTAACCTTCAGAGAGGTGGACGGTAGCTAAAGCACCGTTTCTCTACACTGCTTACTTCGAGGGAGGTGCCGGAAAATTAGACCTCGCACACCCGTGGAACAGGAATTCTAGTTTTACGAAACTAGAGCTCGTTGGGACGTGACTTCTGCACAGGCCTCTTTCTCCCTCCGTGTTATGTATGGAACCCGTTTCCCAGGCTCTCACCCGTGGTACACGGTAAAGAGCTTTCTCCTTCAGAGATGTGGACGTTAGTGAAAGCAAGTTTTCTCTACACTCTTGCTACTTCGAGGGAGGTGCCTGGATATTAGACCTCCACACACCCGTGCAAAGAGAATGCTAGTTCATGAAACTAGAACTCCTTCGGCAGGTGCCTTCTGCACCAGCATATTTCTCCCTCTGTGTTAGGTATGGAACCCGTTCCCCAGGCTCTCAGCAGGGCTACACTGTAAACTGCTTTCACCTTCAGAGAGGTGGACGGTAGCTAAAGCACGGTTTCTCTACACTGTTCTTCATTTGAGGGAGGTGCCTGGATATTAGACCTCCACACACCCGTGCAAGAGGAATGCTAGTTTTATGAAACTAGAGCTCGTTGGAGAGGTGCCTTCTGCACAGGCCTCTTTCCCCCTCCGTGTTATGTATGGAACCCGTTCTCCAGGCCCCAGCGAAAGGCAGAACACGACTCCCCATGTGTTTCATCACGCTAGCACGGCAGCCCCACTTTTGCATGGAAGTCTAACAGCTAGTGTTCTAACTCGAAGAAACAACACTGTAGAGAAACCGTGCTTTAGCTACCGTCGACCTCTAGACGGAGGGAGCATTACACGGAGTACCGTGGCTGAGAGCCTGGGGAACGGGTTCCATACGTGAAACCAAGGGAGAAATAGGTCCGGGCAGAAGGCACCTCTGGACTCAGCTCTTGCTACCTGAAGCTAACACTACTGCCCCATGTGTGCTTGGAATGCTATGTGCTCGACACTGACTGGGAAGAAACAAGCCTGTCAAGAATCCCAGCTGCAGCTCATTCGCCTACCAGGCTACTAACACCAAGAATCAATGCTGCAGCGTTACTGCGCTTTAGCTAACATTGCCGTTCCTGAAGCCGCAGGAGTTGTATAGCGCTCGTGTATGAGAGACCGGGGAAAGGGTCCCAGACGTGAAATGGAGTGAGAAACAGGCCGGTGCGGAAGGCAGCTCTCAACTCACCTCTTGTTTATGAGGCTAGTCCCCTTGCCCCGGGGGTGCCTGCAGGCCATAAGCCAACCACCTAACTCAAAGGAACAACTCTGTAGGGAATTCCTGCTTCGGCTAAAAGAGCCATGCCTCAGGGTGGACGCATTGTGTGGTGTGCATGCGTGAGTGCACAGCAAGTGAGTCCAAAACCATTTTCCTTGTGAGACCCAGGCGCCGGAAGAAGCCAGAACACGACTCCCCACTTGCTCCATGAAACTAGTACTGCGGCCCCACTTTTGAATGGAAGTCTAATAGCTAGCTTTCTAACTCGAAGAAACAGCACTGTAGAGAAACCGTGCTTTAGCTACCGTCGACCTCTCTGTGGGCGAAGCAGTTTAGGGTGTACTGTGGCTGAGAGCCTGGGGACGGTTTCCATTTCGTAATATCGGGGGAGAGACAGGCCGGTACAAAAGGCAGCTCTCAACTGACTACATGGTTATGGGGCTAGTTCCGTTGCCCCGTGGGTGAGTGCAGGCTTAAAGACAACCACCTAACTCGAAAGAAAAACTCAGTACAGAATCTGTGCTTCAGCTAAAACAGCTACTCCTGAGGGTGGAAGCTTCTTTTGTGTGTGTGCGTGAGAGCACTGCAAGGGAGTCGCAAACCTAATTCGGAGGGAGCCTCAGGCAGCTGCAGAAAGCAGCACAGGACTCCTCACTTATTTCGTGAAGCCGGCACTGCGGCCCCTATTTGGCATGGAGATCAAATAGCTAGCGTTCTAACTCGAAGAAACAACACTGTAGAGAAACCGTGTTTAGCTACCGTCGACCTCTCTGTGGGCGAGGCAGTTTAGGGTGTACTGTGGCTGAGAGCCTGGGGACGGTTTCAATATCGTAATATTAGGGAGAGACAGGCCGGTACAGAAGGCAGCTCTCAACTCACATCCTGGTTATGGGGCTAGTACCGTTGCCCTGGGTGTGTGTGCAGGCTTAAAGACAGCCACCTAACTCGAAGGAAAAACACGGTAGTGGATCCGTGCTTCAGCTAAAACAGCCGCTCCTGAGGGTGGAAGCATTTGGTTGTGTGCGTGCGTGAGAGGACTGCAAGGGAGTCCAAAGTTTCTGCGAGTGAGACTCAGGCCCCAGCAAAAGGCAGAACACGACTCCCCGTGTGTTTCCTTTAGCTAGCACTGCGGCCCTACTTTTGCATGGAAGTCTAATCGCTAGCGTTCTCCCTGGAAGAAACAACACGGTAGAGAAACCGTGCTTTAGCTACCATCCACCTCTCTGAGGGAGGAAGCACTTTCCAGGCTACCGTGGGTGAGAGCCTGAGGAACGGGTTCCTTACGTGAAACCGAGGGAGAAGGAGTCCGGGCCAGAAGGCGCCTCTCGACTCAGCTCTTGTTACCTGAAGCTAACACTTCGGCTCCATGTGTGCATAGGAATGCTAAGGGCTCCACACTGATTTGGCAGAAAGAAGCCGGTCAAGAAGCCCAGCTTCAGCTCATTCGCCTCTCCACAGGGTGGCAGCATTTTCAAGTCGGCTTGAGTGCAAACCTGGCGAAGGAGTCCCAGCAGAATTCGGAGGGAGAAATAAGCATGGGCAGAAGGCACCTCTCGACTCCACTCTTGTTTCGGGAAACTAGATCGGCTCTCCCGTGTGTGCGTGGAGTCCTCAGTGCCATCCACGCAACGCAAAGGAACAAAACTGTAGAGAACCCGTGCCTCAGCAAAGATCGCCCTTCCTGAGCGTCAACTTCATCTATTGTGTGTTTTTGTGAAAGCATGAGAAATGGAACCTAAACGTAACTCGGAGTGAGAAGCAGGCCTGGAAGGAAGGCTGCTGTCGACTCAGCTCTTGTTTGAGGAGATTAGCACTGCTGTACCCTGTGTGCCTGGATGCCTAGTTACCAGGCTACTAACACCAAGCATCAATCCTATAGAGTGACTGCGCTTGAGTTAACATTGCCGTTCCTGAAGCAGGAGGAATTTGACACTGCTCGTGTACGAGAGACCGGGCAAAGGGTCCCAGACGTGAAATGGAGTGAGAAACAGGCCGGTGCGGAAGGCAGCTCTCAAGTCACCTCTGGTTTATGAGGCTAGTCCCCTTGCCCCGGGGGTGCCTGCAGGCCTAAAGCCAACCACCTAACTCAAAGGAACAACTCTGTAGGGAATTCCTGCTTCGGCTAAAAGAGCCATGCCTCAGGGTGGACGCATTTGGATGTGTGCATGCGTGAGCGCAGTGCAAGTGAGTCCAAAACCTTTTTTCCTTGTGAGACCCAGGCCCGGAAGAACCCGTACTCCAGGCTCTCTCCCGTGGTGCACAGTGAACTGCTTTCTCCTTCAGAGAGGTGGACGGTAGCTAAAGCACGTTTTCTCTACACTGCCGTTCCATCCGGTGAGGTGCCTGGATATTCGACCTCCACACACCCGTGCAAGACGAATGCTAGTTTTATGGAACTAGAGCTCGTTGGAGAGGTGCCTTCTGCACAGGCCTGTTTCTCCCTCCGTGTTATGGATGCAACCCGTTCGCCAGGCTCTCTCCCGTGGTACACAGTAAACTGCTTTCTCCTTCAGACAGGTGGACGGTAGCCAAAGCGCGTTTTCTCTACACTCTTGCTGCTTTGAGGCCGGTGCCTGGATATTAGACCTCCACACACCCGTGCAAGAGCAATGCTGCTTTCATTAAACTGGAGCACGTTCGAGAGGTGCCTTCTGCACCGGCCTGTTTCTCCCTCCGTGTTATGTATGGAACCCGTTCCCCGGGCTCTCACCAGGCCTACACTGTAAACTGCTTTCTCCTTGAGAGAGGTAGACGGTAGCTAAAGCACGGTTCCTCTACACTGTTCTTCATTTGAGGGAGGTGCCTGGATATTAGACCTCCACACACCCGTGCAAGAGCAATGCTAGGTTTATGAAACTAGAGCTCGTTGGAGAGGTGCCTTCTGCACAGGCCTCTTTCTCGCTCCGTGTTATGTATGGAACCCGTTCCCCAGGCTCTCTCCCGTGGTACACAGTAAACTGCTTTCTCCTTCAGAGTGGTGGACTGTAGCTAAAGCACGTTTCCTCTACACTCTTGCTGCATCGAGGCCGGTGCCTGGATATTAGACCTCCACACACCCGTGCAAGAGCAATGCTGCTTTCATTAAACTAGAGCTCGTTCATGAGGTGCCTTCTGCACCGGCCTGTTTCTCCTTCTGTGTTATGTATGGAAAACGTTCCCCAGGCTCTCACCCGTGCTACACCGTAAACTGCTTTCTCCTTCAGAGAGGTGGACGGTAGCTAAAGCACCGTTTCTCTACACTGTTCTTCATATGAGGGAGGTGCCTGGATATTAGACCTCCACACACCCGTGCAAGAGCAATGCTAATTTTATGAAACTAGAGCTCGTTGGAGAGGTGCCTTCTGCACAGGCCTCTTTCTCCCTCCGTGTTATGTATGGAACCCGTTCTCCAGGCTCTCTCCCGTGGTGCACAGTGAATTGCTCTCTCCTTCAGAGAGGTGGACGGTAGCTAAAGCACGTTTTCTCTACACTGCCGTTCCATCCAGTGAGGTGCCTGGATATTAGACCTGCACACACCCGTGCAAGAGCAATGCTACTTTCATTAAACTAGAGCTCGTTCGAGAGATGCCTTCTGCACCGGCCTGTCTCTCCCTCCGTGTTATGTATGCAACCCGTTCCCCTGGCTCTCACCCGTGGTACACCGTAAACTGCTTTCTCCTTCAGAGAGGTGGACGGTAGCTAAAGCACCGTTTCTCTACACTGTTGCTACTTCGACGGAAGTCCCAGGAAATTAGACGTCCACACACCCGTGCAAGAGGAATGGTAGTTTTATGAAACTAGAGCTCGTTGGACGGGTGCTTTCTGCACCGGCCTGATTCTCCCTCCGTGTTATGCATGGAACCCGTTCCCCAGGCTCTCACCCATGGGACACCGTAAACTGCTTTCTCTTTTACAGACGTGGACGGTAGCTAAAGGACGGATTCTCTACACTGTCGTTCCTTCGTGGGAGGTGACTGGATATTGGACCTCCACACACCCTTGCAAGAGGAATGCTAGTTTCGTGAATCTAGAGCTGGTTCGAGAGGTGCCTTCTGCTACGGCCTGGTTCTGCCTCCGTGTTATGTATGGAACCCGTTTCCCTGCTCTCACCCGTGGTACACCGTAAACTCCTTTCTCCTTCAGAGAGGTGGACGGTAGCTAAAGCACGTTTTCTCTACACTGCCGTTCCTTCGAGTGAGGTGCCTGGATATGAGACCTGCACACACCCGTGCCAAAGGAATGCTACTTTCATGATACTAGAGCTGGTTCGAGAGGTGCCTTTTGCACCGGCCTCTTTCTGCCTCCCTGTTATGTATGCAAACCGTTCCCAGGCTCTCACCCGTGGGACTCCGTAAACTGCTTTAACCTTCAGAGAGGTGGACGGTAGCTAAAGCACCGTTTCTCTACACTGCTTACTTCGAGGGAGGTGCCGGAAAATTAGACCTCGCACACCCGTGGAACAGGAATTCTAGTTTTACGAAACTAGAGCTCGTTGGGACGTGACTTCTGCACAGGCCTCTTTCTCCCTCCGTGTTATGTATGGAACCCGTTTCCCAGGCTCTCACCCGTGGTACACGGTAAAGAGCTTTCTCCTTCAGAGATGTGGACGTTAGTGAAAGCAAGTTTTCTCTACACTCTTGCTACTTCGAGGGAGGTGCCTGGATATTAGACCTCCACACACCCGTGCAAAGAGAATGCTAGTTCATGAAACTAGAACTCCTTCGGCAGGTGCCTTCTGCACCAGCATATTTCTCCCTCTGTGTTAGGTATGGAACCCGTTCCCCAGGCTCTCAGCAGGGCTACACTGTAAACTGCTTTCACCTTCAGAGAGGTGGACGGTAGCTAAAGCACGGTTTCTCTACACTGTTCTTCATTTGAGGGAGGTGCCTGGATATTAGACCTCCACACACCCGTGCAAGAGCAATGCTAGTTTTAGGAAACTAGAGCTCGCTGCAGAGGTGCCTTCTGCACAGGCCTCTTTCTCCCTCCGTGTTATGTATGGAACCCGTTCTCCAGGCTCTCTCCCGTGGTGCACAGTGAACTGCTTTCTCCTTCAGACAGGTGGACGGTAGCTAAAGCACGGTTCCTCTATACTGTTCTTCATTTGAGGGAGGTGCCTGGATATTAGACCTCCACACACCCGTGCAAGAGGAATGCTAGTTTTATGAAACTAGAGCTCGTTGGAGAGGTGCCTTCTGCACAGGCCTCTTTCCCCCTCCGTGTTATGTATGGAACCCGTTCTCCAGGCCCCAGCGAAAGGCAGAACACGACTCCCCATGTGTTTCATCACGCTAGCACGGCAGCCCCACTTTTGCATGGAAGTCTAACAGCTAGTGTTCTAACTCGAAGAAACAACACTGTAGAGAAACCGTGCTTTAGCTACCGTCGACCTCTAGACGGAGGAAGCATTACACGGAGTACCGTGGCTGAGAGCCTGGGGAACGGGTTCCATACGTGAAACCAAGGGAGAAATAGGTCCGGGCAGAAGGCACCTCTGGACTCAGCTCTTGCTACCTGAAGCTAACACTACTGCCCCATGTGTGCTTGGAATGCTATGTGCTCGACACTGACTGGGAAGAAACAAGCCTGTCAAGAATCCCAGCTGCAGCTCATTCGCCTACCAGGCTACTAACACCAAGAATCAATGCTGCAGCGTTACTGCGCTTTAGCTAACATTGCCGTTCCTGAAGCCGCAGGAGTTGTATAGCGCTCGTGTATGAGAGACCGGGGAAAGGGTCCCAGACGTGAAATGGAGTGAGAAACAGGCCGGTGCGGAAGGCAGCTCTCAACTCACCTCTTGTTTATGAGGCTAGTCCCCTTGCCCCGGGGGTGCCTGCAGGCCATAAGCCAACCACCTAACTCAAAGGAACAACTCTGTAGGGAATTCCTGCTTCGGCTAAAAGAGCCATGCCTCAGGGTGGACGCATTGTGTGGTGTGCATGCGTGAGTGCACAGCAAGTGAGTCCAAAACCATTTTCCTTGTGAGACCCAGGCGCCGGAAGAAGCCAGAACACGACTCCCCACTTGCTCCATGAAACTAGTACTGCGGCCCCACTTTTGAATGGAAGTCTAATAGCTAGCTTTCTAACTCGAAGAAACAGCACTGTAGAGAAACCGTGCTTTAGCTACCGTCGACCTCTCTGTGGGCGAAGCAGTTTAGGGTGTACTGTGGCTGAGAGCCTGGGGACGGTTTCCATTTCGTAATATCGGGGGAGAGACAGGCCGGTACAAAAGGCAGCTCTCAACTGACTACATGGTTATGGGGCTAGTTCCGTTGCCCCGTGGGTGTGTGCAGGCTTAAAGACAACCACCTAACTCGAAAGAAAAACTCAGTACAGAATCTGTGCTTCAGCTAAAACAGCTACTCCTGAGGGTGGAAGCTTCTTTTGTGTGTGTGCGTGAGAGCACTGCAAGGGAGTCGCAAACCTAATTCGGAGGGAGCCTCAGGCAGCTGCAGAAAGCAGCACAGGACTCCTCACTTATTTCGTGAAGCCGGCACTGCGGCCCCTATTTGGCATGGAGATCAAATAGCTAGCGTTCTAACTCGAAGAAACAACACTGTAGAGAAACCGTGTTTAGCTACCGTCGACCTCTCTGTGGGCGAGGCAGTTTAGGGTGTACTGTGGCTGAGAGCCTGGGGACGGTTTCAATATCGTAATATTAGGGAGAGACAGGCCGGTACAGAAGGCAGCTCTCAACTCACATCCTGGTTATGGGGCTAGTACCGTTGCCCTGGGTGTGTGTGCAGGCTTAAAGACAGCCACCTAACTCGAAGGAAAAACACGGTAGTGGATCCGTGCTTCAGCTAAAACAGCCGCTCCTGAGGGTGGAAGCATTTGGTTGTGTGCGTGCGTGAGAGGACTGCAAGGGAGTCCAAAGTTTCTGCGAGTGAGACTCAGGCCCCAGCAAAAGGCAGAACACGACTCCCCGTGTGTTTCCTTTAGCTAGCACTGCGGCCCTACTTTTGCATGGAAGTCTAATCGCTAGCGTTCTCCCTGGAAGAAACAACACGGTAGAGAAACCGTGCTTTAGCTACCATCCACCTCTCTGAGGGAGGAAGCACTTTCCAGGCTACCGTGGGTGAGAGCCTGAGGAACGGGTTCCTTACGTGAAACCGAGGGAGAAGGAGTCCGGGCCAGAAGGCGCCTCTCGACTCAGCTCTTGTTACCTGAAGCTAACACTTCGGCTCCATGTGTGCATAGGAATGCTAAGGGCTCCACACTGATTTGGCAGAAAGAAGCCGGTCAAGAAGCCCAGCTTCAGCTCATTCGCCTCTCCACAGGGTGGCAGCATTTTCAAGTCGGCTTGAGTGCAAACCTGGCGAAGGAGTCCCAGCAGAATTCGGAGGGAGAAATAAGCATGGGCAGAAGGCACCTCTCGACTCCACTCTTGTTTCGGGAAACTAGATCGGCTCTCCCGTGTGTGCGTGGAGTCCTCAGTGCCATCCACGCAACGCAAAGGAACAAAACTGTAGAGAACCCGTGCCTCAGCAAAGATCGCCCTTCCTGAGCGTCAACTTCATCTATTGTGTGTTTTTGTGAAAGCATGAGAAATGGAACCTAAACGTAACTCGGAGTGAGAAGCAGGCCTGGAAGGAAGGCTGCTGTCGACTCAGCTCTTGTTTGAGGAGATTAGCACTGCTGTACCCTGTGTGCCTGGATGCCTAGTTACCAGGCTACTAACACCAAGCATCAATCCTATAGAGTGACTGCGCTTGAGTTAACATTGCCGTTCCTGAAGCAGGAGGAATTTGACACTGCTCGTGTACGAGAGACCGGGCAAAGGGTCCCAGACGTGAAATGGAGTGAGAAACAGGCCGGTGCGGAAGGCAGCTCTCAAGTCACCTCTGGTTTATGAGGCTAGTACCCTTGCCCCGGGGGTGCCTGCAGGCCTATGGCCAACCACCTAACTCAAAGGAACAACTCTGTAGGGAATTCCTGCTTCGGCTAAAAGAGCCATGCCTCAGGGTGGACGCATTTTGATGTGTCCATGCGTGAGCGCAGTGCAAGTGAGTCCAAAACCTTTTTTCCTTGTGAGACCCAGGCCCGGAAGAACCC